>NW_026587216.1:24521221-24605620 GCF_907164565.1 Psammomys obesus
TATCTATCTATCTATCTATCTATCTATCTATCTATCTATCTATCTATCTATCTATCTATCTATCATTTATAAAGCATTCTACCTGAATGTGTGCCTGAGCATTGGAAGAGGGCACCGGATCTCACTACAGCTGGTTATGAGTCACGGTATGGTTGAATTGAGCTTAGGATCTTTGGAAGAACAGCCAGTGCTCTTAACCTCTGAGCCATCTCTTCAGCCCCCCCACCCCCCATAACTGGGCTTTTATAGAAACCAAAATTCTCACTACAATCTGGCTCTTTGAGATCTTTCATAGTGCAAAGAAATCATAAATAAAATACTTAGGAAATTTTCTTTCATAGATTTCTAAGCACCAGCTGACAAAAATAACTGAACAGCTAATTCGGGAATAAATTCTTCTTATTTGTAAAGGTCCTTTCAAGTCCTTTCCTGGGCTCTATTAAGGCCTGTTTCAGCTAAGTAATTATTTGCTTCTTTCTTTCTGCAACCTATAACACTGAGGGTCCTAAACAAAGATCTTAGAAATACCTGGTGATTGCTGGGCTGAAAACTATGGTAATTGGTCAATTCACTTTTGTTATAAATACAAACTTATGTCACAACTCTATAATAAAACTCTACAACTCAGATTTCCTCTTCAATTATTACTGATATGTTGTAATTATTATCATATAATACACATGTTTTTGTATCTTACTATGTTTGTAAGATGCAAAATGCTTTATATCTATTATCTAATTTCTCACTATCCCAGTGAGAAATATAAATATATAAATATGGCATTGCTACTGTAGATGAGAGTCAGAAAGGTTAGTTATTGCCCAAACTCACACAGCATGTGAGTGGCTGAGCTGGCATTCTGGCTCATGACCTTTTGTTCTAAAGCCAGGGTTCTGAAGGGCTGGAATGCACTGCATTTGTGGTGGAGCAAATGCACCACAGACATCTGGTAGCGTCTGCACAGTTCAGTTCTGTGCTCTATAGCAGATAGTCTACACCAAGCATTTCGGGGAACACCTGTCCTGCCCTTGTGGGCATTCACAGAAGAATGAAGAGAGTTGTGGGTAAAAGCTAAAGGAAAGAGGCAGGTGAGATGTCTCAGCTGGTATAGGCGATTGCCACCATGCCCGAAGAGTGGAGTTTGCTTTCCCAGATCTGCACTGTGGAAGAAGAGAACCAATGCCAGCAAGTTGTCCTCTGACCCCAACATGTGCTCCGTGACCTCTGTGCCTCCTGCCTTCCAACGCACACACACACACACACACACACACACACACACACACACCTCGAAAAGAAAAGAGAGGTACTGTCAACTACAGGAGAGATTTGCTAACAAACTCATCAGCCTGGTTTTGGTTTAGCTGAGAGATGAGCCTGTGTGGAACAGAAATTCAGATCCTGTTTGTTCACGTGAAGTTAAGAAACAACAGAGAGACTTCACAGCTGTTTGTCACACATTGATGGACAAGCAGAACTTCCAAATGATGTTAGTGTTGAAAAAAAAAACAGTGCAAATCACAAGTCATTAAAAAAAAATGTTCATATTGCTCTTTCTACCAAAGCTGTAGGTGATGACTCTAGATCACTGAGTTTGAGTTGACCTTAGTCTGCTTTCCAGGCCTTAGGTATATCCTGCACACAAAGATGCAGGAGGGTTACCTCTGTTCTCTATTCTCTACATTTGGCTTTTCAAATTAAGCAAAATAGAAAGTCATAAAAGCTCTTTGATCTTGAAGAAACACAGTGTGTGTGTCTGTGTGGGGGGTGATTTTGAAGAAACCGTATTTTATTTATTCTTTCTTTGAGTAAATTTTCTTTTGTTTCTTTTTTATAACTTATTCACTTTATATTTTGATTGTAGCCTCCTCCCTCATTGCCTCCCAGTGCCACCTTTCCTCCCTCCTCCCTCATACCCTTCGACTAGTCCACTGATAGGGGAAGTCCTCCTCCCCTACCATCTGACCTTAGCCTATCAGGTCTCATCAGGACTGGCTGCATTGTCTTCCTCTGTGGCTTGGTAAGGCTGCCCCAGCAGGGGGAAGTGATCAAAGAGCAGGCAACTGAGTTTGTGTCAGAGACAGCCCCTGCTCCCCTTAGTAGGGAGCCTACATGGAGACCAAGCTGCCATGGGCTATATCTGAGCAGGAGGCCTAAGTCCTCTCCATGCATGGTCCTTGGTTGGTGCATCAGTTGATAAATTTTATTTTTAAATTTTTTTAAAAATAAAAATTAAAATATTTATTTTAAAATTGCTTTGAGATTCTGTCTCATTCTACTCAGAATGGTTGTCATTGGGAAAACAAATGACAATAAATGATGAGAAAAATA
Source organism: Psammomys obesus (assembly GCF_907164565.1). Lineage (NCBI taxonomy): Eukaryota > Metazoa > Chordata > Mammalia > Rodentia > Muridae > Psammomys > Psammomys obesus. Next base: position 24,523,550 of record NW_026587216.1, read on the forward strand.
GGAACCCTTCTTCACTGCTGGTGGAGTGTAAACTTGTGCAGTCACTATGGAGATAGGCTTGGACAGTTCTCAAAATACTAAAAATAGGACTACCATACAATAGCCTGGAAATTGAAGCAGCCCAGCTATCCACTGGTGTCAGAGGCACTAAGGTCCTTGTGCCAACCAGGAATGTTAAATGCACAAGGGCCTCTCCTAAAGGAGAAATAGCTGTTTCCTCCCAGAAGGCTGGGAGTGGACGTTAATTGCCTGGTGGCCTTTTTGCTATCTGTGGAAGCAGACTTTTCACTAGAGAGGTGGACCTCACCCAAATCCTCTAGGATGTTTATCCCAGACTCTTCTTTCCTAGATCTTTATCTTTAGCTCTATTAACAGAACCCATCCTTGTAAAAATCTTTTAGTCTCCTGATTTGATTTTCATCTTGGAGGCTTACTGCTTCCTTCTGCTAAACTAGGCCTAGTCCTGGAAGCTTCTAGCCTAGAATGTTTTAGGCCTAGAATGTTTTCAGCCTCTATTACTTCTGAATAAGCTCACCCTTTCTTGATCTTTCTGAACTCTAGATGGCTGGTTCAAGTCAGTTGTTCTGGCTTAAACATTTCTTTTGAATAAGCTCACTTATTCAAACTGGCTTCTCTCAGTTTCTGACTAAATTGTTCTGCTTGGCCTCAATCTAACTATAGCAATCTGTTCTAATTTTCTGGATCCTTCTCACTGGTTCTTTCTGTCTTTTCCTGTATCTAGCTTGTTCTCTCCCTACAACCTGTCCCTGTAAAACTGCTCTGGTAAAGCTGCCTGCTCTCTCTGTGCTGTTCTCCCCTGAGTCGCCTCCTTGTCCTTTCTCTTCTTGCTGGCCATATCCTATTCTGTTAAATCTTTCTCTGATTCATCACTTTGTCTGCCTCTCAATTATACATCACTTTTAAACATGAGTTCTTTCTTCTACAAACTAATTTTACTTTCATTGTTTGGGATTAAAGATGTGCGCTAAGGGCATGTCTGCATTCCAGCCAGAGAAGCCATGATGCTGGATTAAAATCCTTCTACATATCTTTATTGAGGGATGTCATGTACTTTATAGCCTGCTGATCTCTATGTTAGCTTAGTCAGAAACCACACTAGATTCTAGATCTTTTAGACATATAGAATCCACTCTCAAGGTCACATGTACTTTGAAAGGAGTTTCTATATAGTCACACCTTAAGCTATATTGTACACCTGGAATTGGAATGATTATTGATTATTTCCGGGGAAACCTGGAATGGGAATGATTGTTGCCTGAAAACTTTTTTCCCCAAATTGTAATGTTTTAAATATGCTCCCAAGTCTGATTGAGGTTGATGAAGTCAATACGAACTGAGTTTTCATTTTCATCTCTCTTTCCTTGCCTGGAAACCTGCCTGGCATATTATTAGATAAATTAGACGTGGAATTTTGTTCAACAGCAAAGAAAAGTAAAATCATGACAAAGAATGGGTGGGAAGTCATTATGTGGAATGAAAGGAGCTGGAGAAACAGATATTCCTGCTCATAGGCAGAATTTGGATTTAAACTTGTGTGTGTGCATGTAGGTTATGAAAGGAGAAAGAGGCTCACAATAGGGAAGGAAGAGATTTTGGGGTTGGGGAGAAGGAAGAGTAATAGAATACAAGTTACATGAAGACAGAAGGAGGAAATACCTAGGGGAAGGAAAGGGACCAACAAGACCTACAGAGTACGAGAGATAAGGGAAAATTAGATTGAAGTATTAAAAAAAACTATAAGGGGGAGATCAAGCGGTCAGATCTTGAAGACAAGATGGAGGAATTAGCACACTTAGTGAAGACCAATAAAATAAAAAATTTAAAAGCCGAGTGTGGTGGCACACGCCTGTCAATCCCAGCACTCAGCGAGGCAAAGGCAGGTGGATCTCTGAGTGTGAGGCCAGCCTGGTCTACAAAGCAAGCCAGGACACCCAAGGCTACACAGAAAAACCCTGTCTTGAAAAACCAAAAATAAATAAGTAAGGAAAGGGTCATGAATTCAGCAGTTACAAGTGCTTGCTGAGCAAGCTTGATGACCTCAGTTTGATCCCCAGATTTTATCTTTTTTTTTTCAAAAGATGTATTTACTTATTATTTTATACAGTATTCTGCCTGTATGTATACCTACATGCCAGAAGAGGGTACAAGATCTCATTATAGTTGGTTATAAGGCACCGTGTGGTAACTGGGAATTGAACTCAAAACTTTTGGAAGAACAGTGCTCTTACCCTCTGAGCCATCTCTCCAGCCCCCCAGATTTCATCTTAAAAGTTTAAAAAAAAAAATCCAAAACTGTATGTCAGTAGCATGCATCTATAATCCCAGAACTCCTATGACCAGATGAACGGCAGAGATGAAAGAATTGTCTGGAGTACACAGAGAAGCAAAAAAAGAGTGGAAGGAGAACTGAGTTTTCAAAGTTGTCTTCTGAGCTCCACATATGAGCTACGGCACATGGTTGTCTCCCCTGCCACAAAGTAATAGTGCACTAAACAACAACAACAACACAAAATTAATGGACATGAAAAAAATTGAGGCTATCATCAATGACCAAACTGATGAATTATTGCCATAAAAGAAAGAAAAAACTCCATGCTATAAGCATAGTAAATATTTTCATTTTAAGCAGAAAATTGTCAAAATCTAGGTTAAGTGAGGCGCATCCAAGAACAAGAGGCACACACACAAAGCACCAAATAGACAGACAATAAAGGAAACTTCCTGTCTTACTGTTTCTTGCTGTGAAAAGACAGCATCACCGCAATAAGAGACAAAGACAGCTCTTATTTTAAAAAGCATTTAGTTGGGGGGCTTGCTTACAGTTTTAGTTTTATATGGTTAGTTCATGACCATCATGGTGGGGAGTGAGGAAGCAGGTAGGCAGACATGGGGGTGGAGCAGTAGCTAAGGGCTTAATCCTGATCCATAGTTGCAGGCAGAGAGGAAGGGAGAGAGAGAGAAGGAGAGGGAAGGAGAAGACAGACACAGACTGGGCCCAGCTGTCATGGGCTTTTGAAACCTCAAAGCCCAACCCCAATGTCACACTCCCTCCAACAAGGTCCTCCCTCCTAGTCTTTCCCAAACAATTCCATTAACTGGGGAACTGGGGATCAAACATTCAAATATATGAGCCACCAAGGGTCATGCTTATTCAAACTACCATGCTCCCCATGTCACATTACAGTTAAAACACTGAATATATAGAATAAAGAAAATGCAGTGAAAGCTGAAAGAGGACACCAGAGTCACATATAAGGGCAGATCCGTCAGAGTAACAGCTAATCTTTCGAGAGAAGATTTAAAAGCCAGAATGGCATCCAAAGTTCTGAAAGGCCATAGCTTCCCAGTCAAACTACTGTACTCAGCAAAACTATTGGTTACAACTGATGGAGAAAGAAAAGGATTCCATGAGGAAGGCTAAAGGAATGACCATCATTCCAGTCCTGCAGAAGATACTGGGAGCAATTCTTTAAATTGAAAATAATTACAGACATATTAAAGAGGCTAGGGGAAAATGCTAGGTTAATAGGTGAACAAATGGGAATTAGAAAAATATCAAATACATCTAAATCAACAAAATGATAGGAATTAATATATACCTTTCAATAAAAATTGTGAATATTAATGGCTTCAGTTCCTCAATCAAAAGACACAGACTAGTAGACTGTATTAAACAAAAAAATAGAACCTATCTATTTGCTGTTTCCAGGGCAAGAAGTGCTGGTGCATGTTTCTAATCCCAGCAGTCAGGAAGCAGAGGCAGGTGGATCTCTGAGTTGAAGGCTAGCCTGGTCTACAGAGCGAGTTCCAGGATAGCCAAGGTTACACAGAAAAACCATGTCTTGAAAAACAATACAAAACAGAACAACAATGACAAAAAGGATTTACATTGTTTCTAACAGTCATGACTTACTATCAAAGATAGACACAAGTGGATAAAAGGTTAGAAAACGTATTCCAAACAAATTCCAAACAAACGTATTTGAGGAAACAGGTAGGATGTCACTATCCTAATATTTGAAAAAGTATATTTCAAACCAAAATTAGTCAGGAGAGATAGGGAAGGTCACTTAATATTGACTAAGAAAACAATCCATCAAAAGGACATTATATATCCCTTGAAAACAGGTTCATCCAATGTCATAAAGCAAATACTACTGATATAATGTCACAGAGTGACCCCAACACAGTAATAGTGACTTTAATAATCTACTATCACCAATAGACAGGTCATCTTGACAAAAAGTAAACAGAACTATTGAGATGAGATGGACATCTACAGAACATCCTATCCAAACCCATTTCATTCAGCAAACCACAAGGAGATACTGTGGTTGTTTGAACAGAACCTGCAAGGTTGCAACAGAAAAACTCTGTCTCAAAAAACCAAAACGACAGAGAGGTGGCTCACTGCTTAAGAGCACTTGCCACTCTTGTAAAGGACCCAGGTTCAGTTTCCCAACACCTACATAGAGAATGGCTCACAACCCTCTGTAGTTCCAGATCTAGGCGATCTGACGCCCTTTTCTGGCTTCCATGGGCTCCAGACCCATCCAAGGTGCACACAGACATTTAGATACACAATATAAAAAAATAAAAGTAAATATTATAAAAGGAGCACGGTTATTTATGGTGCCCATGCAGCACGGTTATTTCTGTTGCCTTGCTATATTAAACTTTAGACTTACTCATAACTGCAACTTTGGATCCTTTGACACACATTGCCATTCCCTTCCTGCCCACCCTATCCTGGTAACCAGCCATCTACTCTCTAGTCTCATGTTTTGAGCCTACGCTTTAGGTTACACAAATAAGGGATATGATACAATATTTTATTTAAAACTTTTTAAAAGTTTATCATTACTAGTGGTGTTTGTGTGTGTGTGTGTGTGTGTGTGTCTGTGTGTGTGTGTGTCTGTGTGCGTGCGTGTGCGTGTGCGTGTGTATGTCAGAAGACAGCTTTGTGGGATTTGTTCACCCTGCTGTTGGGTTTGATCAGCAAGCTAGGAAATGGAAACGACCTAAATGTCCTTCAGCTGACAAATGGATGATGAAAACATGGCATATACACCATGGCACACTATTCAGCAGTAAAGAAAAGTGAAATAAAAAAATTGTAGATAAATGGATTGGACTAAAAAAATATTACGTTGAGTGAGGTAACCTGGACCCCAAAAGACAAATGTCCGTGTTCTCTCTCTCTTTTGTTTTTTCAAGACAGGATTTCTCTGTGTAACCCTGGCTGTCCTGAAACTCACTCCATAGACCAGGCTGGCCTCAAAATCACAAAGATCTGCCTGCTGCCTTTGCCTCCAAGTGTTGGGATGAAGATGTGTGCCACCACCGCCAGCTCACATGATTTCTTTTATCTTCATTTCCTAGTTACAAATCTTCAGATGTTGCCTATCACCTGGAGGAACCACAGAAACCAGGAGAGTAGAAAGAATCATTGCCGGGCTGGGTAGGGAGTGGAGCAAAGAAATGAAATAGCACGGTACAAGTACATGATCTTAAGGGGGAAATGGAAAAAATGGAGGATTTTTTTTTTTTTTTTTTGAGACAGGGTTTCTTCATATAGCCTTGGCTATCCTGGAACTCAGTATGTAGACCAGGCTGGCCTTGAACTCAGAGATCTACCTGCCTCTACCTCCCAAGTGCTGGGGTTAAAGGCATACACCACCACAACTGTAAAAAAATATGAGAAATTTAATTAGTGAGAAGAGGATACAGAAGAAGGTATAATAGTGAGGGTGCCTGAGAAACTCATAAGGGATCATACTATAATCTATTTACCTAAAATCACATATAATACATATAACATATACATATATAGTTCAAATAAAATTTTCTCATCTGGTCTGACAATCTTCCCTACAACAGCTATCTAACAAAACTATTGAACAAGACTATGTAGTAAACACTTTAAAACCAGACATGGAAGTCTCCTCTTCAAGTTGTTGGTGAGGGGAGACTAGGAGGTTTCCCAAACACTATAGGCCATTGCTGTTGCCCTTGGTCACCTCCCAGAGGTGGAAGGTAAGTTCCTATCACTGAAGACACCATGCATTTCTGACACAGGACCCAGAGGATCTAACCTGATTCTAACCTGAAAGTCTCCTTCCTGAGGACCAGCTTTCTTGGTAGTAGAAATGGCCAGGCAAGTTTCCAAGGAAGGGAAGCAACCAGTGGTCTTACCCAACTATGACACCTATGAACGACAACAATGACTGGCATGGCACAGTATCCCTAATGGTGAAGTAATGTCATGCATACCTTGGCAGTAACAGCTCTCACATTGGACTCAAGGCCTGTTCAACAAGGGGATAAGCATGCCTAGTACTGGAAACCTAGCCAACTACCGAGGGCTAAAAACAGGCATGGCGATTAAGTTTCTTGTGTGAGAAACTACACACTCCACTTTACTAAAGCTAGCCTAATCTCTAAGTACATTCTAAATATTTATCCTTATACCACAGGTAAGTATAGTTCTTAGGCCTCATCGAACAAACGTCACTCTCCAATAGATGCAGACCATCGCAGAAAACTACTCCCAATCAAAATGGAGAGAACAAGTGATTGTGTTATGCTTAGTTCCAATGGATACATAATTCCTGCACCTCAGGCTCTGGGAACGTCCTGGAAGGGGGGGCAGAATGGTTGCAAGAGCCAGAGGAATGGATATCCGCTAAAAGATTGTGTCTCCTAGAAACGTCAGGAAAGCTGAACCCACAAAAGTCTCAACAACATGGCTGCTTAAACAAGATCTAATAGACCTGTTGACATGGAAGGGCTAAATCTCATGGGGTTCTGTGGTGACCTTCATGAGAATGACCTCTATAGGATCATATATTTGCATGTTTGGTCCCCAGGAGGTGTAGCCTTGATGGAGGTGGTGTGTCTGTGGGGGCTTTGAGGTTCTCTTTCTCTCTCTCTCTCTCTGAATGCTGCCTGTGGATCAGGATGTGAAGCTCTTAGCTATTGCTGAAGTGCCACGCCAGCTTGCTTCCCAGCATGATGATCATGGACTAAGCCTTTGAAACTGTAAGCAAGCCCCAACATAAATGCTTTATTTTGTAAGAGTTCCCTTGGTCATGGCATCTCTTCACAGCAATAGAAAAGTAACTAAAACAGGTCCCAACCCTAGACAAAGAACTGGAGGGAAGTAAGGAATACTGAGAGCAGGAAAAATAGTCTTCTGCAGGAAGAAGGCCCCTCATTGGTTGTCTAGTACCAAATAGTCAGGCCCAAAATCTTATACATTATATATATATGTATGTAATGTATATTATATATGTATAAAATATGCATATTATATGGACTTAGAGGGTTGTGTTTATATGTTTAGGAATGTATATGTATATATACACACAAATACATATGTATCAACAACTAAAGAAAAAGAGGTTATGAATTTGAAAAAGAGGAAGGGGAGTATGTGGAAGGGTTTGAAGAGAGGAAAGAAAATAAAGGGGAAAATGATGTGATTACATTTTAATTACAAAAAATAAAAAAAAAATAATTAAAAGTCCAGGAAGCAAGCTGAGCAATTGAGTAAGTAATGTTCTCCTATAGTCCCTGCTTCAGTTCCTGCCTTGAACTCCTGCTCTGACTTTCCTGCATGGTGGACCATAGGCTGTAAGGCAAAATCAGTCCTTTCCTTCTAAGTTGCTCTTGACTGTGGACGCAGGGACAAACAACAAACAACAAACTAAGATAACGAGGCTGACTTGCAGGGACTTGCCTTGACTGCTGTAACTGAGTGGGAAAGACCTCCTTTTCCCGCTCAGAAGGGATGTGGGTGGCGCCATCCCTTCTGTTTGCATCCTGGACTGCACAGAGGGGAGGGGAGTACAAGTGAGCATTCGCGTGCTAATTTCCTCCTGCTGTTAACTGAGGGTGTAAAGTGGTTAGACACGTCTGCCCTATCCCAGCTCTCAGGGGGGCAGAGGCAGGTGAGTTAGACGCCAGCCTGGTCTACAGAGTGAGTTCCAGGACAACCAAGGCTACACGAAGGAACCCTGTAGGGCGTTTCATCACAGCTTCAGAAATGAGGCTAGAGCAAAACATGAAACTCTAGAGCAAGTTTTGGTATCAAGTCGCCAGGAGATACTCGGGCCAAGGGCACAGGGAAACTCTGATTTGACAATCTACCTGTGAAAGTGACCAACGGGTGAGATTTAACTGGAGCATTTTTCGTGGTTGAGCCTGGGAATAGTTAACATTGAACATAAGATGGAGAAAGAATAAGGAAACACGAAGGAGGTAGAAAGAGGGGCCAAAAGAGCAAACATTAAGGAAGCAAGAGTTGATTTCAGCACAGTTCCAGCAGAGAAGTCCTTCGGGGTGGGCAGGGCAGGGCAGCAGGGCCACGATGCTTTCCGGTCCCTGCGGCCACAGTCAAGCAGCAGAGCCCCAGTACTTGCCTTGCTCTCTCTCCTTTTCCTTCAGTGCAGGACCCCAGCCCGTTGACCGGTGCCGTCCACGTTTAAAGTCGGGGGCTTCCCACCCGAGTTAACCTAATCTAGATCACCCCTCACAGGCCTGCCTGGAAGTTTGTCTCCTAGGTCATTTGAGATTCTGTAATGTTGATACTATTAAGCACCCTGGGTAACAGTCCCTAAGTCACAAAACACCGCCATTTCACCCAAAGTTAAATTTGAGATAATGAAATTCTTCTCACTCTTTGATGATTAAGAGAGTAGAATTCCTAGTTGCTTCCAGAATCCGAGGCTCTTTCCCTGATGCCAAGTAGAAGCCCGTGACTGCTGGACAGGGCCAAGAACATCTCCTTTTTCACAAGAGTTAAGTTTTTTGAAGGAAGTTCTGATTTTTCTATTCCACAAGATGACAGTGAGCCCTTCTGAAAAGATGACATGGTGTCTTGCTGTCATGTTGTGTTTAGGGATGCCTCACTGAAACCTTAGTAGGAGAGAGAGAGAGAGAGAGAGAGAGAGAGAGAGAGAGAGAGAGGGAGAGAGAGAGGGAGAGATTCCTGATGCTTCTCTTAAAGTGCTTGTCACCTCCCCTCTGAGGCACACGTCTCTGGTCTGCTGGATACCGGATGCCCTGCACAGATTCCAGTTTTGGTCTCCGTATGTGTTATTGCGAAATCCATGGCTTATTCAGAGGAGATTCTCTCTGTTGAGCAAGAAAAACATGGCTAAAAATGCGGCAACAAGGCTCATCAGATTCTTCTGTTGGTAGTGACCTTTCTACTTAACCCCGGTAATGTGTTGTTTTGGATTAAAAAAAAAAAAATTACAAACCTCACATTTTGTTTTCGGCCTTTGAATTGTTCATAAACTCACCCTCATTAAAAAGATACTGTCTATCAGATCTCATCAGGAGTGGCTGCATTGTCATCTTCTGTGGCCTGGTAAGGCTGCTCCCCCCTCAGGGGGAGGTGATCAAAGAACAGGCCAATCAGATTATGTCAGAGGCAGTCCTTCTTCCCATTACTATGTAACCCACTTGGACACTAAACTGCTATGGGCTACATCTGTGCAGGGGTTCTAGGTTATCTCCATGCATGGTACTTGGTTGGAGTATGAGTCTCTGGTTCTGTTGCTCTCCTTGTGGAGTTCCTGTCCTCTCCAGATCTTACTATTTCCCACTTCTTACATAAGACTCCATGCACAATGCCCAACAGTTGGACATAAGTCTCAGCATCTGCTTTAATAGTCTGCAGGGCAGAGCCTTTCAGAGGCCCTCTGTGGTGGGTTTCTAGCTTGTTTCCTGTTTTCTTCTTCTTCTGATGTCCTTCCTCTTTGCCTTTTGGGATGGGGATTGAGCGTTTTAGTCAGGGTCCTCTCTCTTGATTAGTTAGTTTCTTTAGGTGTACAGATTTTAGTAGGGAGAGGAGGACCTCCCCTATCAGTGGACTTGGGGAGAGGCATGCGTGAAGAAGGGTGTGGGAGGGCGGGATTGGGAGGGGAGGAGGGAGGGGCTTATGGGGGGCTACAAAGTGAATAAAGTGTAATTAATAAAATAAAAATAAAAAAATAAAAAACTTGTAATTCGAAAAAAAATGAATTTCAAAATACAGACAAACAATAAAATAAAAAGATACTGTCATGTTTGGACTTCTGGGAAAAAAGTCAGTGAATTAAGAATGAGATTGTAAGGGCTGGGCACGTAGCTCAGTTGGCACTGTGCTCACTTCCCGCTTAGCCTGGGATTCATCTCCAACACCACACAAAACTGGATGTCGTGGTGCTTGCCTATAATCTCACTCCTCAGGAGGTGGAGGAGTTCAAGACCATCCTGGACTACAGGAGATCCTGTTTCTGAACAAAACAGGACAAAACAAAGCAGTATTGTGTTTGAAAGGAGGGAAAGAGGAGACGAGTTAAACGCAAGTGGGGACAAGTTTTTTTTTTTTTTTTTTCTTTAAATCAAAGTAGCAAATATGATCAATTGTGCTAGTATTTCTTAGCAAATGTATGGGATCATGGGCTTCGGGCTTCAATATAATCTAACACAGGACACTTCCATCCAAGCATGAAATGACTTCTGCTGGAATACAGATCACTGCTGAGTTCCCAAAATTGTTATGGGTGTGTGTGTTAGTCTGTAGCCCTGGCTTCAAATATACACCAATCCTCTGCCTGAGCCTCTGAAGTACTAAGATTGTAGGCATAAGCCATCACACCCGGCTGCTATTAGTGTACGTTAATTATAAAAAAAAAATGAATTTCATTTGACATTTTCATACATGAATACATCATAATTATTATATTGGCCTCCATCAGTTTTCTTTGTTCCCCTCCTATTCTATTTTCTCCTCCCTAATAGCCAGACTTGATTTTTTATTTATTATTTTTCAACTTCTTAATCAAGTGACTTTTTTGTTTGTTTGTTTGAGATAGGATCTCTACATAGCCAAACCTGGCTTCCTTCTGCCTCAGGCTCCTGAATAATGGATCACATTTGCATGCCACCATGCTCACTTTACGTCTATATTTTAGAATCCAGATTCTGCACATGAAAAAAAAATATAATATTGGTCTTTCTGTGCTCAGTCTAGGTTTTGTCAATTAAAATGATGATCTTTAATGTGACTATTTTTCCCCCCTCGGAATGCATGATCTCTTCTTCATGACTGACTAGTAGTCCATCGTATAGATATACCATAACATCTTCACAGGGTGCCGTGACGATCTGAACGAGGGTGACTCCCACATGCTTGTATGCTTGAATGCTTTGGTCCTCAGTCAGTAGAATGTTTCGGAAAGATTAGGAGGGACGGTCGTGTTGGAGGGACTGTGTCACTGGGGGTTGGCTTTGAGGTTTAAAAAGTCCACACTAGGCCTAGTCTCTCTTTCTCTCTGCCTGTTGCCTTTATATCAGGATATAAAGCTCTCAGCTACTGGTCCAGTGCTACACCTGTCTACTTCCTGCCGTGATAATCATGGACTAACCCTCTGAAACTGTGAGCAAGCTCCCAACTAAATGTTTTTTTTTTTTTAAATAAGAGTTGCCTTGGCAATGGCATCTTTTCATAGCAATACATCACAGACTAAGGGGCCATATTTTAAGAAACTAGTTAAATAATCAAGTTGAGAGAATTACAGGAATTTCTATTATATTCTGACTGAGGAACATTTCCCGGCGCAATGCATGGAGTCTGACATCTTTGCGGTTTCTCAGGAGCACATTGGGAATGAAAGACGGGCATTGTCAGTTTCCCTGTTGTCAAGCAGGAGTCACTATGGGCGAGGTGGAAGGTGGGAAGGCGGTGATGTCCTTCGCCTGTGGTTGTTCTGCCTCAGGCCCGCAGCTCACACATCTCCTGGCCAGGACTGAAGTGACTTGACACACGAACTTCTCAGGGGCCGACTGGGATAGAGAAGTCTTTTCTCCTGCTACAGTTTTGTTTTTAATCCATATTTCAATCTTTACTCCCCTTTGGTATTGAACCCCTGTATTGCGCAAGACATGCAAATGTTCCAGCAGTAAGCTATGGTCCCAGATCTCCCCTTCCTCTTTACATGTCAGTTTTATTAGGTTACACTACCTAGTGTCATTTCATTGAAGAGGAAATATTCAGTGTTCAGAGTGAGCTGTAGGTAGATCTTTGTATGGAGCACTTGCCCGGCAAGCCAGAGGTCCTAGGTTTGATCTCCAACAATGCAAGTTGGAGATTAACTTGTGTGTATGTGTGTACTCATGTGCTTGAGCACACACAAATGCACCCATGCATGGCTGCAGAGGTCAGAAGACAGTCAGATGCCCCAAAGCTGGACTTTGAGATGGTTTTGAGCCATCTGTCCTGCTCTGAATGCTGCTATGATTGGAACTTCAGTCCTGTGCAAGAGCAGCAAGCACTCTTAACCACACACTAATCTTTCCAGCTTCACTTACTATTTTTAGTTACTCCCAAGTAACTGAAATAATGGAAAATCAAAATTCAAACTGTGGGGGAGCTACTGCAATAAGGAATCATGTAAGTGCGTTTTGTAGTAGAGTTATAAATGCTGCTAGAGTTATGTGTGCCTCAGCTACGTAAGGTCTGTCCCAAGAGTCTCAAAAATAAACTTTTAACTGATTACAGTGAGACAGCTTGGGCAGGAAAGCGTGTCAACAGGATATTGTCACACGAAGGTGTCATTTCTCAAGACCGCTGCTAGCTCTTTTGTTTCAGGAGGGCTATCTGCCCTGTTCTGGGTGACTTTCAGAACAGCCACGCCCCTGAGAGGTTAACCCAGCCTTTTAAACTATCAAAGTCAAAGAAAATCTCCACAATGCAACTTTAGACGCTTCCCATGAGGCAACAGATGGTCCATGCAGAAGTAACTACTCCGGCCAGTGAAGAGCGACGAGGTACAAAGTACTGGAGCAAGGAGCTGGCTCACCTGCTGTGTGGGGGACAGTACCTGCTGGACAAGTGTGAGGACCTGAGCTTGTCCCCCCTGGCACCCATGGAAAGAGCCCAGCACGACAGCAGGCATCTCTGACTCTAGGGCGGAGGAAGAGGTGACGGAAAGGTCCCTGAGGGTTGCTAACCAGTCAGTTCTGCCAACTGGTACACTCCAGGTTTGGTCAGGGACAGCGTCTCAGAAAAGAGGTGGAGAGTGTTGGAGGAATATACCCAGTGTGAACCTCCAGTCTGTGTTCATGCATAGGCTAGTGGACCCCCACACGTACAAACATGTATATAACACACACACACACACACACACACATACACACACACACGAGAAAAAGAGAGAGGCTGAAAAAGAGGTAATAAAGAAACCCAGATCCCCACAGAACAGAAAAAGAGCACAGTGAGGTCAGTGGTGTCAAAGGCCTAAAATTTTATTAAACCCAAAATTACACTTGGTGCTGACCTGGTAGCCAGAGGCCTCCACGAATGGCGTGGCTGCGTGGCAGCCTTCCCATCTGTCGGGATGGAGAGGTGAGTGAGAGCAGTCAATCAGCCCACCGCATCACAAAGGGCACAATCATGCTTCTCCCCAAGGACCAGGCTTCAAGTCCCACCATCCCACGCGATTACAAAAAAATGCCCATCCTACCCTCCCCTGGGAACCAGGGCACCCCACCCTCTCACTACTACCACTCTCACGCTGGCTGCCAGATCACCCTGTGCCCAAGTGCAGCCATCCTCCCCGCGTGGTGAGTACAACTTATAAATAGACCACAGTTGAGCTCATCTGCTTGCTGTCGGGTGCTGTGTTCTGAGGTTTCTCAGAAGACTAGGGTGGGACTGCCTTCATCATGACCATGTGAAAAGGAGGCCATCAAAACTGGGTGGGGAGCGGTGTTGGCACCTGGGGATGTCCCTCTGAGGAGTTGCGCCTCCCTGGGCAAAGGGCTTGTCTTCGTGTGTGTCTTCCAAGTCACAAAGCAGAAGCTGTTGGGGCCTGTTGAGTCACTCCTGTTTGTCTTGCTTTACTTACATTTTCGCTTTCTGGAAGAATTCTTGTTAGCAACTTGGGTTCTGCCTTTCAGGGCCAGCTCTGTCAGCGAGGAAAGAACTGCCCACAGTTGTGTGCCCCTAGCTGAACAGTTAATAGCTGGGTCATCATCTCCACATGTTTCCACGTTCTTACTAGTCAGTTTTTTTACACAGTAAGTGGGGCTGGAGAGGTGGGTGTGGGTGTGGGGAGGAGAGAGTATAATCTTAATCGTGCTGTCTCGTTCTAGGCAAATCTGAGTAATTTAGAAGAGGCTGTGTGTATCCATCCAATGGGACAATAAACGAAGGACCCGCTAGGAATCCAGACAGTGCGATGATCTGGCCTTCAGGAAACCTGGCAGTAAGTGCACTGAAGACAGCGTTCTTGTGGTGTGTAGGTTTCATAATTCCTGTCTCGGTGCAGACTTCCGCCTTAATGAGACGAGCCCATCGTCCTGCTTCACCGGTCCTGCGAGCTGGAGCAGCGCCATGACATTTACTGCAGCTGGGGTTGATGCTGACTTTCTTTTCAGGTGGAGAGAAGGGTGTAACCAGAGGGAAGTAGGACACACTCCCTTCACCACCTTGGTGCAAGGGACTCACCTCCGGTAGGTCGGAGAAAACGTGGAAGAGAACTCAGTGGATTATGGAGTAGAAAGTTCTTGTTCTTTTTTTTTTTTTTTTTTTTTTTTTCCTTAGAAGTTACAGTGGACATATAGAAATGAGTTTTTTGTTTTGTTTTTGTTTTAAAGAGGCCTGTGAAGCCGGGCAGTGGTGGCACACACCTTTAATCCCAGCACTCAGGGGAGGCAGAGGCAGGCAGGATCTCTGAGTTCAAGGCCAGCCTGGTCTTACAGAGCGAGTCTCAGGACAGCCAGAGCTACAAGAGAAGCCCTGTCTTGAAAAAAACAAACTGAACCAACCAACCAAAATAGTAGGCTAAGTGAACACCTGTCTATTGTTCACCTGGGTTTTCTGCTGACATAATTTGCGTGTGTGTGTGTGTGTGTGTGTGTGTGTGTGTGTGTGTGTGTGTGAGAGAGAGAGAGAGAGAGAGAGAGAGTTGTGTGTGGTGTAGGCCAGAGGTTGATGTGGGGTATCTTCTCCAATTTCTTTCCACCTTATTTTTTTAAGACTGTCTCTCACTGAAACTGGAGCTCAACAACTGGCCTGGGCTGGCTGGCTACGGAGCTCCAGCTTTCTGCCTATCTGTACATTCTAGCTATACGCAGATGCTATCATGAGGAAGTTTTGCATGTGCACAGGGGATTCAAACTCAGGTCCTCATATATGCGGTATGCACTTTACCCATTGAGCCAACTCCCACTTCTGTTGACCACATTTTGAAATAAATTGTACTTCTGTTTCCCAAGTACCCCATGCCTTTTAAAAAATGTATTTATTTTTTTTGCAATTTCATATATGTATGTGAATATAATTTATATTGATCATACTATCCTTTTATCTACCGTGCTTTTCTGAATTTTGATGAACCAGTTTTTTTTTCCTATAAAATCCTCTTCTTTCCTACATATTTTTGTTTGTTTGTCTGCAGCCTGTTACATTTAATCATGCTTGCCTTCATGAGCATGAATGGGAGTAAGTACAACTTACCATTATTTGCATCTCTGAGGAATATGACTCTTTCTTCACCAGCAGTCATTACCTGCCTACAGCTCTTCGGGGACTGGTGGGGATCTCATGAGCCCCTCCCTCATTTATGATGGACTCAGTTTTGTCCAGGTAGCCATGGCTGCTGTGAGTTCATGGATTGACAGGCATGCCATATCTAGAATATAGCATTTCATGGAGCTTCTCCTCCTTCAGCTCTTATAATATCTCTATTCCCTCTTTCATGGTGTTCCTAGCTTCTCTGGTTGTTTGTGTTTTGTTGTTATTTTGAGAAAGGGACTCCCTGTGATCTCTGGCTGGCCTGGAACTCACTATATAGACCAGGCTACCCTGGTAGTCACAGAAATCCATCTGCTTCTGCTGTCCAAATGCTAGGATTAGAGGCATGCAGCATCATATCCAGTCTCCTTTTCTTTTAAAAAGCATTTTTGTTTATCTGCTTGCTTGCTGGATCATATGAAAGGATTGTACAAAAACACTTTGATCACACACAGTCCAGTGTGAATTTTTTAAAGGACAGAGTATTCACACAGCACATGACTCTATCATGTTTGATCTCCCTCACCAATTGTCTTAGCTACTTTTTTGTGTGTATGCTTGTGTTTGACAAAATTCCAAAGAAAGAATTTATTTAGGCTGACAGTTTCAGAGGGTTGGAGTCCATGGTTGTGTAGCAAAGGCATGGGAACAGGAAGAGCTGAGAACTCACATCCTGATCTGCAAGTAATAGGTAGAAGGAGGCATGAGGTATGAGTCTTCTGAAACCTTCTCAAAGCCTGCCTCAAGTGATATACCTCCTCCAACAAGGTCATACCTTCCAATCCCTCATATAGAGCTCTTCTAACTGGAGATCAAGCATTCAAACATATGGGTCTATAGGACCATTCTCATTCAAACTACCAATTGAGAGAGAGAGAGAGAGAGAGAGAGAGAGAGAACTATTCCTAGAAGACTTTAATAAATGCATACTCATTCCAAATAGTGAACCAAAGACAGACCAAAGTCCCACTCTTAACATTGCTGTGCGAACACCATCCAATACACTGCATTAAAATAAAATAAAATTTCTATTTTATTCTTTTGTAAGAAATACTACATTACCAACAGTACTGAAATCTCAGCAGATGATACTGTACAGGAAAAAAATAGACTAAGTCTTTGAATCTCAAAATGATTCACAGGAATCACACACACCATAGTTTTAAAACTATCATTGCCATTTTATTTCTTTTCATCATGTACAAGTTTCTAAAAGAGTTTAAGAGACTAGAAATTGAAGTGATGAGATGGACTTTTGTTATAATGTAATTGGTATAATTGCTTTCTTCTTTGTAGTACATAAAATAACACTACATCTTACAGAGGAAGACTTATTTTAGGTGGCTATCATTCCAGAGCCAAGAAGAAAGCATGCTGGCACATGAATTCAGTTGATTGTCCTGAAGTATGACTGTGTGCCTGGCTGGCTGGCTTCCTTCCCCGGACTCATCACCCTGGAGACAGCCTGACTCTCATTGTTTTTCCTTTTCAAGACTCTAGGCAAGCTCTGAGGCCATGTATTGTAGAGTATGTGTCATCTCTAAACAGACCACTTTAGCATAGGAAAATTTTTGAGTTGAAAGCATTTAGAAATAGGCACAAGAAAGCCTCTTTACCTTTCTGTGGTGGTTTGAATAAGAATATCCCCTACAGTCTCATAAATTTGAATGCTCGGTCACTGGGGAGTGACACTATTTGAAAGGATTAGAAGGATCAAGAGGTGTGGTCCTGTTGGAGGAAGTGTATCGATGGGGGCTTTGAGGTTGCAAAAGGCCATGCCAGTCCCTTTCTCTCTGCCTGTGGATCAGGATGCAGAACTCTCCGCTCCTTCTCCAGCACCGTATCTGCCTAAGCACTGCCATAGTACCTGCCATGATGATAATAAAACTTTAAGTAAGTTTAAATGCTTTCTTTTGTAAGAGTTGTCTTGGTCACGGTGTCTCTTCACAGCAGATCAGTGACTATAACACCTTTTTATCCTCTCTCTCCCATGAAAACCAACATTTGAATCCTGAACTTTAGACCCTTGTCAGCCTAGAAATGTACTACAGGCTATGTGTCAAAACACCATTTGCATTTGCTTGCCTTCCTGGAAGTTTCCCCCTCTATAGAATCAAAGTTCTTTGCTTTTTATCCTGTCTCTTCTCTAAAAGAATGCTGTTCTCATGAAAGATGCCGTGGAAGCCAAAGGTTCTAAGTCATTTCTTTAGAATTTCCTGGGATGGCTTATGTGTGTGTGAAAGGTGAGCTGTAAAGCTTCCGTTTATTTTGAATAATAATCTACCTTTCATTGCAATAATCTGACCCAAAAGAAAACCTAGGGGGGCAGGAGGGGAAATTGTTTTTCTTTCCCTCTGCTGTGGTCACCTTCTTCCTTTGCATGGACTGCTCGGAGCGAATGGCTTTGCTTAAATATTTCTCAGCTGACTCTGAGTCCTGGACTCAGCCTCTTCTGCTGGCCAACACGGGCTGTTTCTCTTTCTTCAGATGCCCCTTCAGGACAGTCACCTTTCTGCTTTCAGGAGCCACCTTCATGATCAGAGTCTGGTACCACCAATGCGTTCTGTGCTGGAGGAGTGACAGTCGAAGGTCACTGGTCCCTCCCCAGCTTGACTCAATAGCTAAGCCTAGGGAGCTTCCTGCTTAAGCAGTCGCCTTTGACATCTCACCTCACAGCTACCCCTGAAACCTTCTCTCCTTCCTTTTTCTTCCCTCATGATGCCGAACTTCCTTACCCTGCCAAAAGTCTTCTAAACAATTGATCCACAAAAGGTACTTGGTGGTAGCTGGACTGAATCTGAAGAGAACAGGAGGAAGACAGTTTCTCTCTACTGAAAATCTTTGTCAGAAAGATGGAAGCATTTTGTTTGATAAATCCAGGAGAGTTTAATTACATTCCAGGATTGACTCTAGAAAAAAAATGAAGATAAAAACAAACCTACCATTTAGGGTCTGGGAAGATGGCTCAGTCTCTAAAGTGCTTGTTATGCAGTGTAAGAACTTGAGTTCATATGCTGGAACCCACATAAAATACGGGCATGGAGATACACATCTGTAGTGTCAGCATTGGCCGGCAAGTCTAGCCAAAATGGTGGATCCTCAGGGTTGGTGTGAGAAAGACCCTGCTTCAAAAGCTATAGAGGAGATTGACACAGAAAGACACCTGATATCAATTTCACACACACACACACACACACACACACACACACTCTCACATGCTCACACACACACACACATGCCCACGATCACGAACACTTCTACTCTACCGCTTGAATGCATTAAATACTTGCTTTCATTGAGTAAAGGAACGCTAAACAAAACAACAAACCCCAACCACTTACAAAAGGTCTCACAGTTGCTTAGTTGTCTTCACAGGTTTTCTCCTGTCTTTTTATTTTGGGTGGCAGAACTGACTTTGCCATAAAGGCCTGGGCACATGGCCCAAACAAGCGAACTGAAGAACCCTGACCTAACAAGTCACCACCTACCTCACTGTGCCACCCCCACCTCGCTGCCCTCAGCCTTGCTTCCATGACAGCGGGGGACAGAAGGGGAGTTGCTTAATGTGGCCTATGTGTGTAGTCTAGAGATGCCAGAATTCAGAGAAATAACAGGGAAGAGGGTTGTGGGGGAGGGGACGCTAGAGCTGCAGAAGTAAGCCGGAATCAGGGAAAGGGGAGGTCTGGTGGCAGTGGGCTCTCTGAAGTCCGATCTCTAGAGAACTTCTCTTGCTCTGATATTGGTGGGTGGTCGTCTGGGTGCCGCTTTCCTCCCCTGTTTTGACCCAGTCTTGTTCTAGCTTCTGCCAATTTCTGTCAAAGGCATTGCAAGGAACACCCATCCTCCAAGTTATGAAAGGACCTCAGAGCAAGAAGTCAAGGAAGCTGGGCTGCATTTTTGTTTGAGCGTGAGCTGTGTTTTCTCTGCTTCCAAAGGTTTTCTCTTGCTCAGGAAATACATTTGCTTCTGAACTACTGGGAAGCAAAACATCCAAACAAACAAACAAACAAAAATAACAAGCAAACAACAACAACAACAACAAAACAATGAAAGGAGACCCAGCTTGTAGCCAGAATTCTCCCCACTTTACCACAGTTGCTGTTGGCTCTCTCATCCGCATACAAACTTGACACACAGACTAAACCCCACCCCCACTCCCACATGCCAAGTCTACTTCAAAGATTTCAAGCTCAAATAATTACAGAGTGAAGGCAGTAACGCCAGATGGGTGAGAGGTGCGGGTATTATGGTAATCCGATACACTCACATTTGCACTTGCACAACAGCACGGAGGCTGTGCGGATCAAAGGGAAAGCATCCACCACCTTCCCCGAGGCTAGTCCTGCTTCAGAGTCTACTGGCATGGCAGGCTGGTCAGGGCTGATTAGTTGCTAAGGACATAGCTGCCTTCAAGCCAGCTAAGAGAAGGACCTTTGTCTAAGAGGCTGTGACAGAGCAAGGTTGCTTGAACGCAGATCTACAGTAGAAAGCAGGCACCTGAGAACTGGAGCAGCAGAGTTGGAGCAAGGAACACCTCATTTCTCACCACAGGCTTAATAGTGAACTTCAGAGTTGTAGAGAGAGCTGACTGGTGGCTGGCCAGGGGGCCTGACTCTGATAGGAAGCATTCACTGGAGATAGGGTTATGTTCAAGCTCACTAAGCTTGGCTTTTCAGCAAAGACTACAGTATGGCTGCCTTGTGTGCAGCCAGGACCTCTCTCTAAGTGATGAAGATTCAGAGACTATGCATAGTTCCTTTCATGTGCTCCCCTGACCCCCATCTGATGAAGATGAGAACTTTGGTTAGGGTGCATATATCTGTGTGTAGATATGCAAGTATGTACCTTGCCTGACTTCAACTGGCTCTGCTCTTACATGATCTATCGCCCATTCGTCTGCTTCGTGGTAAGCATTCTTCTCTCAGTTCTGCTCAGGACACTTCCATGTAATGTTCATAGACCTGTCATCTGAGTAGGAGGACCCATAGACCTCTTAGACCCCTTAGCTCGTTTCCTTGGGATGGGGCTTAGAAACCGAATACAAGAGACGAAACACCCACAAGTCTGAATTTGTATTCACACATCCCAACTGGAAGCTGGCTTCCTGGATATGTGTGTGTTACTCTTCAGTTATTAGGAACAGAAGTGCTAATAGAAGAAGGCCCATAGCCTAAACTGTGTAGCATGGACTTTGAGACTCAGTCTGGCTGTTTCCTGTCTCTGTGGTTCCATTGTCTTTTTAAAATATTCCCTCTTCTTCCCCAGCACAGGACATATCTGGCATACTGCACATACATACATACACTGATTATAAATCAATGTCCTCCTCTGCAGGACTACTTACAGAGTAAACTAACCTGGGCCCACGGTGGGTCACAGAGACTGACCCATCAACAGAAGAGCATGCATGGGCTGGTCCTAGGTCCCCTACACATATGTAGCAGATGTGCAGCTTGGATATCATGTGAGTGCCCTAATGGGAATAGGGGCTGTCTCTGACTTTGTGGCTTGCCGTGGTACCCCTTTTCCTAGCTGGGCTGCCTTGTGTGGCTTCAGCGGGAGAGGATGCACTTAGTCCTGCTTAGACTTGATGTTCCAAGGTGGGTTGGTACATCTTGGGGGCCTCCCCTTCTCTGAGAAGAAAGAGAGGGGGGAATGGAGGGGGGGGCTGGGAGGAGAAGAGGGAGGGGGCTGGAGTCAGACTGTAAAGAGGATAAACAAACAAACAAACAAACAAACAAATCAATGTCCTTGTGCATCCTGAGCAAGCATCTACCAAGTGAGCTACTTCCCAGTTGGGTTATACAGTGTCTGAGTGACTGTAACCTCCCTAGGTTCCTCATAGATTGCTGGGAGTGCACTGGGGAGTTCTGTTCCCTTGACACCGAACTCCTAAGACACATGTCCGCAGAATGCCGCTATCAAATGTTAACACCAAGACTCCCCACAGGGCAGCTAGTGACCAACCAGAGGGGGCAAGACAACCTCCTACCTCAGGCAGGCCTGTGCAGTTTACAAGCTGCTGATCCTTTGTGGGATTTTTGTAAAATGACACCTGGACAACTTTTGCATCCTCCAGTCAGCCTTTGAAAATAATAAGCATCGAATTTTGATCTTTTGTTTCTTTCTTTGTTTTTGTTTCTAGAGAACAGGTTTCTCTTGTGTAGCCTTGGCTGTCCTGGAACTTGTTCTGTAGACCTTGAACTCACACAAATCAGCCTGCTTTTGCCTCCTGAGTGTTGGGATTAAAGTCGTATACCACTACCACCAGCTTAAATTTTAATCTTGAAAGTAACAGGAAGAGGGGAAAAGGCTGTTCCTATGTGTCTGGATACATTCTCACTTAGGACCCTTTTCTTTTGAAACTTTTGATCCTTCCCACTTGAGCCTTCTCCTTGACTTTAAGGTTGTTTTTCATAACGAATTAAGTGACTGGAGACAAACAGAATTGCAGAGGTTTTTATTCATTCTAAGAGTAATCATATAAATGTTTAAAGATGGTGGGTCATCCTGTGGACTCACATTTGGGGGCAAGGTCCCCAGCTGCCATCCCGTGAGTTAAGATGTAAGTTGCCAGAATATGTTGAATGGGGGCCCATGCAAATTCTTTCAGACATCAATTCCAAGCCAGTGTCTTTTCAGTGTAACCTTGGCCATTGTGGCTGGGAACCCTGAGTAGAAAAATCAAGGTGAGGTGTGTTATGGTCCTCCAAGCACAGCTCAAAGCAAGCTTTGCCTTTCGTTGGGTTTTTATATGGATATCCTCTCCCTGTTACAGCCTTCAGTCCCCCTCACCCACATGCTAGAGCTGCATTATTGGCAGTGTAGTGATTACTTGCCTCCAGGGGATAAGCTTTTAATCACCTAAAAGAGCTGTTGGCTTCCTCTAAGAACACTTCAATAAAGTAGAATTCGGCCTTTGTCAGCCCTGGGCTTCTTTGCCAAGATGTATCGAAGCCAGAAATCAGGGTCAAAAAGTTATTGAGAGCTGGCTTAGCTTGGTAAGCCAGCTACTGTGGTATATGCTTATTAAAATGTTGGTGAGTGTTAGCTGTTCTTTCCGTGATTATTGATGTCTCTGTTTCATTCCATTCTTCTCCGCCCGGCTGTCACGAAGGATGGACAGACTGAACTCGCCAGTAGACCTCTTGGCTCACAATTGGATTCCTCATGTCTGAGATGATTAGTGTGGAAGATGAAAACCGTGTTATGAGAGCACCAGGCTTGGGAAAACCAGGGCCTCTAAGGCTGTGTGCCTTCTTGGAGGCTGTAATCAGTGTCCACTAGGTGTCGCACTGACATAGGCACATGCCATGTGCCCTCTGGTCCCTTAGAGAGCTGGATCGTTACTTATGCTTCCTAAACAAAACTGGGGTGATGGGTGCTAGGGAAAGTGGACGTAGGGATGGCAAAATAATACGTTTCTTAAATTTCTTATATTTTAAATCTTCTTATATATTTATGAAATTTGCATGAATTTTGTAAAGCCGGGATAATAGCGAGTAGCCATATGAATGCAGTACACCACTGTTAGGTGAGAACACCGTTTAAAACTGTGTCACCATCTCTGGTGTTTAGAAGATGTATCCTAGTATTTAGGCAAAACACATGCCACGCAGCATTCACGCTTTTCTGGGTGTGGTCTTCCTCAGAAGTCAGTCATTTATTTACCCTTGCAATGACCTAAGGAGGTAGGGGCTATTTAATGTGCAGTTGCCATTCTGCAGCCAGAAAGGTTTGCTTCCTGAACCAACACAAATACCAAACCCAAGAATGCTCAAGTCCCTCGTGGAAAATTATCTACTATTTTCACAAAATCACGTAGTACTTTTTTGTTTGTTTGTTTGTTTGTTTTGTTTTTGGAGACAGGGTTTCTTTGTGTAGCCTTGACTGTCCTGAACTCACTTTGTAAACCAGGCTGGCCTCGAACTCACCATGATCCACCTGCCTCTGCCTCCCTTAGTGCGGGGATCACAGGCGTGTGCCACCGTGCCTGGCACATGATAGTCGCTAGAAACATCCACTGTGAGCAAATGCTATATGAATTGTTATACTGTTTCGTTTAGGCACTAATGACAAGAAAAACTCTCTACAGACTCAGCTGCTATTTTCTTTCCACCTTAAAATAGAATTTCTAATCTAAGATTAATCGACTGCGCAAATGTTGCAGGCAGAAAACTTGAGGGACAGACAAGTTAAGTCATTTGTCCGAAGACACTAAGCTAGTGAGTGCTGGAGCTGAGACCCTGATAAGCCATGCTTTCTGGGACTGTGCTAAAATGCATCATAGAAGTTCAGCAATGTGTGCTCATGCAAAGAAAGCTTTGGTAGTTTCTCATCACAAAGAACTAAGTTATAATTCCAGGTGTCTTCCTCCCCAGATAACCCCTCTTGTGTCGGTCTTACCACACTGAGATGGTAGTGTCCCCTCTGCCATCAGCTTTCCCCCTTGCTCTAGGTCTAGTGTGTACAGCACTGTCCCCACAGAAATAGTGCTGGGCAGTGAAGTCTTACCTGTCTGTAAAGAACCTTTCTTATGGGCTGGCGACACAGCTCAGTTGGTAGAGTGCTTGTCTAGCAAGCACAAAGCCCTTGGTTCAATCCCCAGTACTGCACAACCCAGATGTGGTGACACATACCTCTAATCACAGCACCTGGGAGGCGAAGGCAGAAGGGTCAACTTTATCCTCAGCTACATAATGAGTTGAAGGCTGACCTGGGATAAATGAGACCCCAACAAAAATCCACTCTATTGATTAGGAAAATTAGCATGTTAAATTATCCAGCCACCCAAGGATGTGTAAAGTATGCCCAGGGATCCTATATTGATATTCACCCTTCCATTTTCCATTTACCCCGTGATCTATATAGAATGTATACATCAGGCCTGGTCCTGAGATTGGAGCCAGCTCTGGAAAGCTGACGCCCTTTACACCATCAGAGTCTGATAGCAGAGATGAACACAAATGCCCCTGTAATGGCACCATGGTTCAACTGTGCCTGCCAGGGTCGGAGGGCACGATGCACTTGAAGTGGCACGGAACAGACAGGAAATGGGTGTGGAGTGGGATCATACCTCAAGGCTTACCCCCAGTGACTTACATCTGCTAGCAAAGGAGGCTTCACCTCCTAATGTCCTAGGACCCACTGAAATAACCCCACTAGCTGTTCTAACACGCGAGCCTGTCGGGACACGTTCAACTACAATGGGGCAGCTAGTGGACTGGACACCAAGTCCAGCTGGAAGATCTGTACGGTGGTCATCTGATGGAGGACAATTAGGGTAGGGGACGCTGAGTGGAATGGAGGGAGTTTCAGGGGAATTTCAGAATGCAAAAACTACACATACCCAGCTTTATCCCACAAAATATTTAGGGTAGCAATGCTGGATTTGATAACTAGGTAAACACAGAAGTGGAGGGAGAAGAGAAGGTTGAGCCACACTTCTCCCTGGCTTAGACAACTGGTAAAGGAAATGATCAGTGCTCCAAAACATGTCCTCATCTGATTTCCAGCAATAAGTTTGACAGACGATAGGCAACTTTGTAGCTACAAGTATTTTCACATTGTGGAAAAAAGTCAAAACTGGACATGTAGAATTGAAAAATCACCAGAATCCTGGCATAGGCTAACCATGGTGGAGGATGTCACTGCAGTTTCTGATTGGAAATATAAATCATGGAGAAGAAAGGGGTTCGTGAGAGTCCACCTATCACCCAGCTGCATTTGAATGTTTAGCTATTTAATGTCTTAAAGAGTTGATGGCAGACTGCGTGTTCTTCATGGTTCATGGGAATTCTGGCATCATCTAGACAGCCTCGATGGAAAATGAACAAAGAACACTGTGTTGCCAGGTTTTGTGGTTTTGGGGCAGGACTTTATTATGTAGTTCAGGCCTAGGACTCCTCACCTTCTCCCCTCAGGCTCCAGGGTCTTAGGACCTCAGGCCTGTGCCACTGTTCTCAGCTTCAGGATTGTTGGTCAACTTTTCCCCAAAGCCTAAAATCCTTTGTGTACTTTGTATTCTGGGTCCCCCCCCCCCAGATTAATGGAAAATGGGCATGGACTAAATAAAACACCTTGAGATTTCAACAGATGATTATCAGATTCTAGCCAAAACTTGTCCCCAAGCACCCTGTACCTCTGGCTTTTGGAAGAACCAGAGAGAACATGTTTCTCTGGAAGGTGAAGAGATGGAAAAGACCGGAGCCAGCTCAGCCTTGTGTTTATTTCAAAATGGCATAAATATTCAAAACATGGGGTGTAAACTTCTTGTCTGTCCACTTCTCACTTCAAGGAGCCTTGACAGTTCCCTGTGAAGTTTGTCTAGGGGCAGAGGAAGCTTGCTGGGTGTTCTCTGAAAGCAGTCGACAAGGAAAGCTGCTTGTTACAAGGGTAGCCATCTGCACTCTGCTTTGGCTAAGAGAGGGAAGGGAAGGCAGTCAGGCCAGCCCATGAGGGTGATGTGTAGGAGACCCCGTATCTCCCAACCCCAGGGATGCGGCAACACACAGGCCCAGAATCTCACGGGCTTACCACCTAGTCAATCATTCCTCCACCTTATACACGAGAGCAGCAGGTTAACCTTGGCTTCATAGGCCTTCTCCCGTAGTATCTCCTTGTATCCTGCTGACCAGGATACAAAGAGACATGGACAGGCCCAAAGTCACTGGAGGTAAGGACATGTTTATAAGGTAGGAGAAAAATAAATTATAGTTATTCATTTATTCATCAAGTCAACACTGTGACAGCATTGCTCCAGAAACTGATCTATTTCTGATCTTCCTCCGAGGATCTTGCAATTCAGCATGGGAGGCAAATGAGCAGAACAGCAACTGTGACAGAGATGAGCTCAAGCCAGCATTTCAGATGTCCCACAATAGTCACAGGGCAGCAGGGCATGAAATGATAGCCACGAACCTCAGTGATAAGTTAGTCCAGAAGGTTATCACAGCAAAAGCCTGAGCAACACTATTCCATGGACAGGGTGCGATGTGATAAGAGAATTCTGTTCTTGGAAATTCTACTCAGGTTCCTGGCCTTCCCATTCTGGATACTTAAGGCCATCTTTGCTGAGACAGAGTCAGGCCTTGCATGACTTGAGCTCCTTTTCTCCACCTTCCATCTGCAAACCATGTCCCATCTTCTTCCTCGTCCTGTCAAGTCCTGAATGGTAAGGACTTACATAGAACAGTTTGTATTTAGGGTCTGAGGATCAAGTTATCTTTAGTTAGTCATCTCCATGACTGGTGCTACAATTTTGAAAACAGGATTTCTGCTGTGTTCCCAGGCTTTCTCTCCAACCTCCCGAACCTCTAACATTGCTCTCCTCTACATTCCTCCGATGACTCCCTTTACGCCTTCTGCACTCCCGTCCTAGGGCTAATAAGCCCCAGAAATCTCTGTGTGTCTTCACAGAAGGGCACCTCTCAGAAGGACCTTCTCTTGGGTACCACTTCTCTAGCTGTCTTAAAAGATGCAGGAGACTGAAAAGGCAGTCTGGTTATTTCCTTTGTGTGACACCTGACTTCCTTAAGAAGGAAGAGATCATGGTTTATATCTAGATGGTTCCTTAGATATTCAGGGAAACTGCTGGCAGAAGGTGGCTGTGTTGTATTCCAGATTCACTGTTGTTTGGAAATGACTACCCCAAAAAGTGTTGAGGACAAGGTCTACATTGATGATGGCCATGGAGAGGGCAGCTGTGAACTATGGCAGGCCAAGAGTTTCAATCAATGATTTGTTGGTATTTATTGTTATTTTTTCTACATGAGTTCTTGCAGTGAAGAATACTGACCCTGCACATTGGGGTCCAAGGTCACAGGAAAACAAAATGCACCCAGAGGTTCTAATGAGGTTTACACAGAGGTTGCCTATGGCTGCAAAGCCAGCCAAGCGAACCAGTCGAGTGTGGAAGCTGCTCAAGTGCCCTGTCTGCATGGCTTTACTATGGTTTATTTGGAAAGTTATGGATGCACCTTCCCAAGATGAATCCAAAGAGTGCTGAACCTGGATTACAACAACTCTGAGGTCTTTACAACAGTCATCATTGAAGTCCTTCTCTCCATAAGGAGATTAATTAGGTAAATTTCATTAGAGTAACACCAGCGTTCTTGGAAAGAAACTACCCAGCTTGAGAATGACTCTGAGTTTATATCTGGAAACTAAGCAATGTGAATGTTTACAGTGGAGAATGTGAAACCTTAGGCTTTAATAGATATTGATGTCATTCTTGGCATCCTGCGACTGATATAAACTCTTCTGTGAAGAGGTAACACGTTGTTAAATGGAACTAAAATGTAAAGAAAGAAGTGAAATGTACACACACACACTGTTCAACCCTGCCTCCCACTTCCCCACTCAGCATTCACCCTCTGGGCTGAGGCAGAAAACAGTAGTCGACAGGCACCATCTATCAACATTGGCTAGAGAGATGGGGGAAGGACCCCAGAGACTTAGTGATTTGATGCTCCTGTAGTTTCAGTAGCGCAAAATGGCCAAGAAGAGAGGTCAGTCTTGGTATTGATCCTGCTATTTCTTGTTGAATCTTGGACCAGTCACTTTGGTATGGTGAAAACCTAGAATAATTGGCTTCCAAAGACGAGCATAAAAATCTCATTGTTATAGAGAACCCTTACCATCTTGGATAGATTTTTCAACGTGTAGCTATCTGACAGTCAGTCATCCAATTACAGAGAGAATCTGGAAATTTGGGCATTGACTGACTCCTTAAACATACCCAGATGAGTTTTTGGTTGTGAATTGTTCTCTAGTCTTGTTGACAGTCAGGAATGAATCCTTAGAACTGTAGAACCTCACTCTTAGGAGCCTTTTTCACATTTCTGTATCCTTCTACATTGTCACTTTTCAAAGAGTTTCTCCCTATGTTCTCTCATTCTCTAAATGCTATGAGGTGAAGACCTGCATTCTTAGAATTGCTACATAAAGCCCAAATGAGTTGTGTAGATTGAAAGTTTAGGGCACAGTGTAGAATTTGTTCCAGAGCAGTCTTTGAGAGAAGCACCTCTTTGTGATTCCTTAGCCTTGCTAAAATCATGCCCCATGAGAGATGGGTATAATTATTGGAGTGTTTTGTTAACACTCTCAGTGATATGTAATTAATAATTAATTGGATTCTTTCTAGGGGCTCTAGGACCTGGTCAAACTCTTAGTAGTCCTTTTGACTACTTAGTGACTTTAACTTTCTGCCCAAGGAGCAACTGAGTACCTCTCTAAGGTCCCTTCACCACCTTTGTATCAGTTACTTTTTTTGTTGCTGGTACCAAACACCTGACATGAAGCATCTTAAGAGAGGAAGGGTTTACTCTGGATCACAGTTTGAAGAAACATAATCCATCACGGAGAAAAAGACACACAAGCAAGCAGCTCTGTGATGGCAGGAATGTACAACTGGGACTCTTCTTTTCACATTTTAGTGGGAGGGAGGTAAAGAGAGAGGACAGGAAGTGGG
This sequence comes from Psammomys obesus, assembly GCF_907164565.1. Lineage (NCBI taxonomy): Eukaryota > Metazoa > Chordata > Mammalia > Rodentia > Muridae > Psammomys > Psammomys obesus. The sequence continues at coordinate 24,552,613 of NW_026587216.1, forward strand.
GAGGGACTGTAAAACCTCTAATCCCAGTGGCCTACTTCCTCTAGGATGGTTTTACCTTTTTTTACATTCCACAACCTTTCAAAACAACACCATGAGCTCGTCAAACGTATGATGTCAGACATTCCACTTTTAAATACAGCAAGCTTTAATCTCAAATGTTCTATATTGAATGTTGGGCATTAAAGACATTTGCTCTGGGCCAGAGAGTCTAGAAGGACTTGGAATGCTCTGAAAAGTTTGAACCTTCAAATAAAGCAGAAATGTTGTACATATTCTACACACTGACTGTAAAAGCTCTGAGAATAGTGTGCTCTGTCTTGGACTCAAGAACTTAAAAGAGTAATAGGAGAATCAGCAATAAGAATTGGGTAAGATTTGAAGATTAGCAAGTGTTAGTTTTGCAGGAAGCTAGAAAAGTTGGGGTAGGTTTCCATTGGGGCAAGAGAGTTGGGGAGAGGTTTTTGTGATACTTAAATATACAGAAATCATTTTACAAAGATTAGAGTTCATTAGTCTTCCATGCATAAAGCCAAGGACAGGAAGTCTCACACTCAGGTATCCATGGATTCAACTGCTAAGAGTAATGCTATCCTGCCAGCCAGGGTTAGCGAGGCCCAGGGATGAATCTATGAAAGTTACAAAATGCCCTTCCTATTCTAGCTTCTACTAAGCAGGGACCATTCCCTTCTTGCTGGTGAGGTTTATGAGTTGGGTTCCCTGAAGCAGCAGAGGGAACGAGATCATGTAACCATTAGCACTCAGATTTTCATTGAAAATCAGTGATGCTGATTCTCTCCCTCTCTTCCTCTCTCTGTCTCTCTTTCTCACTCTCTCCCTCTCTGTCTCTCCCTCTCACACACACATACAAACACACATCCCCACACATTTGTGGGAGACAGCCTTAAAAGAGTCTGAATGTCAAGAAAAGGAAACCATTTTAACTGCCAGTGCCACACATTGCAAGCCTAGGACAGGAGCCTGAGCTGGAGCCTCAGAGCATGCGCAAAGCCCACGTTTGCTTCCCAGAGTTTGCTTCCATCTTTAAGGTGGAATGAGTGGTTATCTCAAATTTATAGGATTTTGGGGCTAGAGTAGAGCTTTTTTTGGGGGGGGGCGGGGAGTGGAGGAAGGATGTTTCAAATGTATCTCTCAATCTCTCAAATATAACTATGTAGAAAGGAATCTCCATTCCATCAGCCACTCTGGAATTGAAAGCAGAAATGGGAAATGGCCAGTGGTGGGGTTTGGTTTTATTGTGTGGCCTGATAAATAGGTAATGAGGCTTTCTGTGTGTTTGCGGTGCAAAAGAACAGAGTTTCACTTCGAGCTGTGCCTCCTGCTGTAAAGCTGCTCTCCATGCCTTGCCTTAGCAGTGCACCTGTGCACAATAGCTCCTGGACCAGGAGACCTCCTTGGTTTTTGTGGTTACTCCTCTGTAGCTATTATCGATGAGAGACTGGATCTGGAATCTCCACAGATAGCAAAAGCCGCGGATACCGACTTCTTTCATATAAAATGATGTAAACTTGTGCATAACTGTTGGACTCCTTTTCTCTACTTATCTCCAGGTTACTTACAATCATGAATAAAATGCAAAGGCTGCGCAAATCATTCTTAGACCGTCTCACTGAAATTAAGATGACAAGAAAAGGTCTGTGCGTGTCTGAAACTGACGCAATTGGTCTCTCGATGTTTTCGATCGTCTATTGGCTGAACTCATAGCCCCATGACTCACAGATAAAAGGGATGACGCCTCGCTCTCTTGTCCTCATTAAGGACCACGTGATCTCAAGCTCCTTCAAGAATTCTGATTCACCTTCTAAGATAACGCCATCGGGGTAGCTCTATCACCCTCCAGATGTTGCCTGTGCTTGGATCAGTAACATTTCCCCTTACATTAACTCAGCTTTCATTATATACACGTGTTTAAAAGGTAACTCTATATCTTGCACTTTCTGTAAATAGAAAGTAAATGCAAAAGTGAATACAATGGAACTGTTATTAAACTCTAGCTAGGGAGTGCTGCTTGCCAAAGACTCTGAGCCTGGGGCTTGCATTCTCTTTATTAAAAAGAGACATTAGCAGTATTAGAAGAGTGTTAAAGATATATTATTCCCAAATTGACACTTTCTCTCGCATAATTATGAGAGCTGAAAGAAATCTGTAAGACTTTTCCCCCCTGGCTAACTATTTTTCCTTTCTCTTTTTTCTTCTTCTCCTTTAAAACAAAATTTTTTTTCTTGCTTTGAAATTATCTCAAACTTGAAGAAAAGTTGTAAATATAGCATTAAAAGAACCCCAGTAGATTTTTTTTTACATCTGGGTTCAATAGGTTTGCTTTCATTTTGTTTCCAAATATTAAACCAGTGTGCTAGTCTTTGAAGCAACTAGGCTCAAATTTCTGGGTGGAGAAGGAAAGACAGTCAGGAACAAGGGATCCATGGCTAATGAAGCTAAGACAAGGGCATGGATGCCCGGTGTCAGACCACGAGCACTCACCCACTAGCTACTGTCCATCTCAACTAGTTTAAACCTTAAATACAGCTTAGATTTATTTAGAATGCTTAGGATGTCTTTCAGAATCCTCCCTGACAAAGGTTGGGCTAGGTTTTATTCTATTGTATAAAGCATTTAAAGCATTTTGTTTTGAAACACCACACATACACACACACACACACACACACACACACACACGGTGAGGTTGAGATGTTCAGTCGATAAATAACTTGTCACACAAGCACGAGCATCTGAGTTTGATTCCCCAGAATCCCTGTGAAAAGTTGGGGTGACGGTATGAATCTGGTTCTGGGAAGGCAGAGACGGGTGGATCCCAAGCCTCACTGGCCAGCCTGTCTCATCTAGGTCCCAGAGAGAGACCCTGTCTCAATAAACAAGGTGACAGCTCCTGAGGGCCAACACACAATGCTGGCCAGAATGTACATGTGTACCCTTCACATACAAGGAATGAAATATGCCTATGATGCAGCTGCAGAGACTAAATTGAATTAACCAACCTACCCTCACCTCACATAGTTACACTTTTGTTGGTGGTGATGAGAATACTTAAAATCTATCCCACCAGCAGTTTTTATAAATATAATCATTGTCATTGGTACAGTTATTGTACAATAGATCTCTTGAACTTTTCCCTTCTAGCTGATTAAAATTTCAGGCTGGGTGTGGTGGCACATGTTTGTAATCCCAGCACTCATGGAGGCAGAGGCAGGCGGATCTCTGTGAGTTCGAGGCCACCCTGCTCTACGCTGGTCCAGGACAGCCAAAGCTACACAGGGAAACCCTATCTAGGAACAACAACAACAAAACAAACAAACAAAGCAAACAAAAAATTTCAATCCTTTGGTCAACATGTTCCTGTCTCCCTTCTCTAAGCCTCGGGCCATCACCACTGTGTTCTTTACTTCTTTGAATTAAATGTTTTCACATTCCACATATGAACAAGATTGTGAAATGGATTTCTCTCTGTGTCTGAATGATTTCATTTAACATTAATATGCAGGTTCACTCACATTTTTTTTTTTTCAGATGACAGGTTTCTTTTTTCTTCCTTTTTGGGAGTATTGAAGACAGAACCCAAAGACTTGAACTAGATGGGAGAAAACTCTGACCCTGAGCATCATCCCTAGCTCCCTCCTTCTTTTAAAGACTATAGTGTTGCATTATCTATGTATCATGTTTTCTGCATCCATTGCTCTGCTGATGGATACCTGGAAGGATTCTCTGCCTTGGCTATTGGGAAGGGAGTGCAGCAACGCATGGCGGAGTCCAGATGTCCCTTCGGGCATACTGATTTCATTTCCCGTGGTCATTTATCTGGTTGTGATGCTGCTGGACCACAAGGTAGTTCTATATTTAATTCCTTGAGGTGCTTCCATATTGGTTTCCACAAGGGCTGTGTGAATTTGTACCTCTACCACTTGTCTATTTATCAGTTTTGCACACGGGCTTCATTTGCTTTCTCATTTTACCCACACTGGACATGGTTTGGAAGCACTGGATAAGTTGTGATACCAGGCTGCTATCACCCCAGTACGCATTTCCTAAGAACAAAGACAACTGATTTTAGGATCCCAGTATATTGTAACTCTGGGGAAGTTTAGAAGGATGTGATACTCCCTCCTAACTTCAGTCTATAGTTCATTTTTTCCTCCCAAGGGGACCTAAGAATGTTGTTTGTAGCATATTTTCCTGGTACAGACTACTTCTGATAGGTTTTGCATTTAATGGTCTTGTCTCATCAATCTTTGAAAATAAGGACAAGTTCTCAGCTTTCTTTGTCTTCTGCGGTGCTGACAGGTTTTGAAGAATGCAGGCTGGGTACAGGCGGACCCTGAATTCCTGTGTGTCTGATGCTGTATTCTGATTAGGACCAGGAAGAGGATGACATACTTATGATTCAGTGCCATTTAATACCATGCCCATGTCCCAATGAAATGCTTTCTTTGAGAGCAGTGAGAGCCACCCACAGCTGGCTGACACCGAGAGAAGGAATGCCCACAGTACCTGCTAGCACATGTTAGTTTATATTTCCAAAGACAAGCCAAACACTCCTCCTCACCCATTCACATTACCTAAACTAAGCCACACTATCTATAATCTTTCATATTGTTTTCAGTCCTGCCAGATAGTGTGTAGACAGCTCTGCACTGAAACGTGCTCTTTTTGCAGGCCTCTGTCTAGAAGAAGGATCGCTGACTGCAGACTCAGTGGATGCAAAGAAAGAAGTTTGAGTTGTACACGGAGTATCAGAGTGAATGGTTATAGCTACTGCTCCTGACACCCCCTCCTTGCTCCTGGGACCCCGAGATGAATGGGAATGGGAAATAAATACAAGGAGACAAGAGTCCCTGGTGAGAGGGCTGTTTCAGATCAGAAGTCTCTACATGTAGTTAAAGAGGCGGGTGAAGGTTCTGGAAGCCCTCTGCTATATGAAGTGTTTTTATAGTTAAAAAAAATATGTTTAGAGATGTAAAATCAATTCAAACTAGCATAGGCAAAAAGAAGAATTTATTGCTTCATTTTAGGCTCCAGGAGTGGCTAGGTCTGGAGTCTGATATATAACACCATTGGGTGGATTGTCAGCTCTGCTTTCCCTCAGTGCTGGCTTCTTAACTCTGCTTGGATAGAGATGATGCTATCTATAATTAATAATGCTCGCTATCTCGTAAGAAAAGATAGTTTAGACCTTCTCCCTGAGCTTGGTCCTGCAAATTGGACTCTGAGTGACTTTGCTAGGGGGCAAGATGCCCCACTGGATTATCACTGTGTTTAAGGAGAAGGGCTATTCTGATTAGCCTGGCCACACATCTTGGAGTCACTGGGGAATCAGTGTCACTGCCCAGTGGAAAACACGCTAACAGAGGGTAAAAAAATAAATATTCAGTGCAGCTGTGGTGCAATGCCACCAGTGGTATGACGGACCTTCTAGGATGCCCAGAGGGTCTAAAAGACCAGATAGCAGGGTACGTTTCCAGGAGCAGCTTCAGAGCTAGTTGAAGAGCTGCTGCCTCCAAACCACTATTCTAGCTGCATCGGTATGGAAGCTGCTCCATACCTACCCAAGAAGCCTATCACTGTCAATCATAAAGGCAAAGAAGACATCCCTACCACAGCTGTTTCTAAGCACAGCTGACTCCTGAATCAAACTCTGGCACAGGTACGCCTTATCGATAAGATTGTGGTCACATGCAATGGTGACTTCAGGACACGTAGCCTGTGTGTAAAAGGAACTTTTATTTGCCTGATTCTGTTATTGTCTCTGAGGTTTACTGCCTCCTTCTGCTAACCTAGGCCTGGTCCTGGAAGCTTCCAGCCTCCATACCATCTAACCTAGGCCTAGAATGTTTTCAACCCCTGAAAATTGCTGCCTAATAAGCTCACCCTTTCTTGTTCTCTCTGAGCTCATAGCTGGCTGTTTCAACTCAGCTGTTATGGCTCAATTGCTTCTCTTAGCTGATTTACTCAATCTGGCTTCTCTCTCAGCCTCTGAAATGCTCTGCTTGGCCTCAAACTAACTCCAGAAATCTGCTCTAATCTCCTGGCTCTTTCTTATTCTCTAACTTGTCTCTCTATTACTGTCCAGGCAAAACTGTCTCCTCTCTCCCTGCATTGCCCCTTAAGTAGCTTCCCTTTCTGCTCTCTTCTCATGAGAGTTGCCAATCTTTCTCTGATTCATTACCTTTTCTACCACTCAATTAGGTATCTCTTTCAAACTCTTTCCTTCTACAAGCTAACTTTACCTTTATTGTTTGGGATTAAAGGTGTATACCACCATGCCTGGACCTAAGCTTTTCTTTACCTGATACTTGCTCTATATCGGGCTGGCCTTGAACTCAGATCTGCTTGCCTCTGTCTCCTGTATTCCAGCTGGATCATGCAGACCCAAAAGGTATATGGATGTGCTCTCTTGACAGAGCTGCCATGTTCTGAATTAAAACACCTGTGGGCTCCTCTCTTCACATGTTAATGCTGACATGCTATTGCAATCTCAAAATCTTTTCAAAATAATTTTATTTCATGTCTTTGTGCCTGGGTGTGTGACTGTGCACCATGTGTGTGCAGGAGCCCTCAGAGGCCGGAAGAGGCCTCAGATCTTGGAGTTAGGGATCATTGAATCAGAACTAGAGTTACAGATAGTTGTGAGCCACCATGCAGATGCTGAGAATGGAACCTGACTCCTCTCAAAGAGCATTAAGGATTCTTAACCACTAAACCATCTCTCCAGCCCCCAAGTCTTGAACTCGTAATGGCTTTGTCCTTGAACTTGTGTTTGTATGTGAAGTCTGATGGGACAATGGGGCATATATGTACAGGGATGACACACTGAATTGTAGACATGAATGTATGGACTCAGGCTTCTCATCATGAGGGTGGTGAGTGCAGCTGTCACAGAAGGTTGGCCGGGGGTTCCCTGGCTTTATCTAGTTGGAAGTGTAGACAGGCTAGGAGCAGCTTTCTTGATGGCCCTGAGTTCCAGAGGCTTACAGTCTGGGCTTCCAAACTAGAGGCTTACAGTCACAAGACTTGAGAGCTGAGGGCCTATGGTTCCAAGCTTTCAAAGATGGAGGCTTACTGCTCAGGCCTCATTGTTCTGGGGTCAGAGTGTCAGCAGCCAATGGTGACATCAGCAGCTCTTTAGTCTTGACTCTTCAACCCTTGGAGGCTTCTGAACTCTCCTAGAAACCGGAACTTTCAGCCCTTGTGGCTTACAGTTCCCGCTTCAGGTTTTTGCTATCTCAGACCTCCATACTCTCACTTTTCCCACCGTCTCTCAATTTTCAGCATTTTCTCCATCCTTCTTTCAAGTGAAGTTCTGACGAAAAAGCTACACCATATTAAACATCCTACAAGAGTGGTTGACTGATTGGAGTGTCAATGACTGTAGAGAGTTGGGATGCAGCAGGCCCAGAGTTGAGTGTCTCTTGAGCTACATTAGCCCCGGAAATGGTCATTTACTGCTCACCTCTGTGTGTAAATTAACATTTTTGTGACTATTGAGAAAATCCTTTTAGAATGAACAAATAAATCCCCACCTTCCATTAATCCAGAGGAAAATGTCAGCAGATAGCATCTGAGGCCCATAGTAGAGACTTCCCTGCTTTGCCAAGGCCTACCTGCATTCAACCCACAGTGTCTTGTTTTATGATTTTCTTTGTCTGATGGTATTTGGAATAACTTGCACCTATGCTCTCAGGCTGTGGCCATTGGTATTTGGATCTAGAATAAACTCTCTTTTGAACACCTTTACCCACTGAGCCATCTTGCTGGCCCCTCTATGGAGCAAATATTAGCTATACATAACAATGGGCTTCACTGTGACTTTTTCGTACATGTACATAATGTGTTTTGATCGTATCCATTCACTCCCTGTAGTCCCTTCTCATTCCCTCTTACTTTTGCTGATTTTTTCCTTCCCAACTATCCCCTCTTCTAGTTAGTTCTCTCTCTCTCTCTGTTTCCCCCTCCTGCCCCCAGGGTGTGTGTGTGTGTGTGTGTGTGTGTGTGTGTGAAACCCAATGTGTTTAATTAGGGTTGCTTACATGAGAAATAAGTAAGTGTTTATGTACGGGACTTTGGGCACCTTACTAATGGCTGCACCACTGAAGAAAGTGTCTCTCCCTATCAATCGTAAACTGAACACAAATCCCCAGGGAATGGTGGGGCCTCATGAGCCCCTTCCTTTCTGTGACAGGATGGTGATGGTTCAGTCTTTGCAGGCCCTGTGCAATAACCCCAACTGATGCGAGTTCAAGGGTGCAGGTTGGGCATGAAGGCACACACTTCTAATTCCAGCACTCGTAAGGCAGAGGGAGGCAGGTCTCCATGAGTTCAAAGTTAGCCTGGCTTAGAGAGTGAGTTCTAGGCCGGCCAGAGCTAGATTGTGAGTCTGTATTTAAAAAAATGGAAGAGCTTAACAGCTATGCCATTCCCGGAGCCAGGCCCCACCTTCTCTGCTTCTTACATTCTTTCTGACCTCTTTTCTGCAATGTTCCCTGAGCCCAGACTGAACAATAGTGATATTTTGTTTATGGCTGAACCTTTGACAGACATTCTCAGTACTTTTACAAGTAAGGAGTCATTGAAGATATGAATGACACCAAAAAAGAACTTTCTCTGACTAAAATTGAGAGCAATACTAATCTATGAGCATAAACATAGTTATTTAGGGACAATTTTATAGGCATATCACGTCCACTTAGCAAAACAGTAGTAAACTTTTCCAATTAGGGCTCATGACATTTCCAGCTATGGGCTTAAAAATATTTTAGATTTATTTATTTTCTTTTTTATACATATGAGTGTTTTGCTTACATGCATCTATGTGTACCTCATGTATGCCTGATGCCTGTAGAAGTCAGAAAAAGTCACTGGATCCCTTGGAATGGAGTCATGAATGGTTGTGAGCTACCATGTAGGTGCTTGGAACTGAACCCTGGTCCTCTGCAAGAGCAGCAAGTGCCCATAACCACTGAGAGCCATCTTTCCAGCACAACACTCCCAACCCATGGACTTTTCACTGGGTTTACAGTATCAGATGTGAATTCCCTCTTACATAAAACCAACCAGAACACGTTTCATTGCCCCTATAAGAAATTTGCCACCTTTGCACCAGTAAGCACATCTTGGTAGTTGGTAGGTAGTGTGGCATGCAGCGTCCACAGTTGAGTATACTGTTGGTGACAAATGTCCTACAGCGCCTTTCGGCATTGTGAGGACTAGCTTGCATGCAATTCTTCCAGTGAAGTTCCAGTTTGATTTCTCCAAGTTCTGCCACCAGGCTACATGATGTCTTCAGCAATGGGGTCTTACCATATCTAATTCTGGTGAGCAAGGATCAGCACTGGCAATTACTTGCATTGTTTTGGGATCTCAGAAACCTTCTTCATAGTCACATAGCTAACCTCCAGCACTGAGGAAGACTCAGATTTTGTTTGCTCTTTGCACAACCAGCTCTGCCTACTCTAATCATGATAGAGGCTACAAGTAAGCAATAGACCATTTGGGAGAAGCCTTAATTAATATTGCATTATGCTCTTATGTACTGTAGTAATACTGCAATATATGGGACAGAATTGTCTCCTGAGAATTCTGAAAAATAAGGGAAAATAGCTTACTTGTGTAGCTAGAAGAGGGGTGTATGCTTAAGCACACATTTTAATTCCACTATGCACGGCCTTGTATGTCCACGGTGTATACTTACATCAATCATAAACCTTATGTATGAGCCAATCATGGGCTTCACATATTGCACTGAGAACAGGCCTCAAATAGGTATGTCTACTTTCTGTCCATTACAAGCTTTTTGCTAGGTCACTAGGGCAAGCGCTCACCCTTCAGCCTGAAAGAGAACAGCGTCAGAGCCACCTAGAGTTCACGAAGGCTTGTCTTGCCCAGATTAGAGTCTTTGGAAGACTAGCTGCCTGCAGCGGTCATGGCTGGAGCAATGTCTGAAGCAGGAGCTGTGGCTTCAGTGACATCTGTGACAGCACTTAGCCTTACAGATGGAGTGCAGGTTTCCCAGCATGGTTACTGAGAGTGTGACACGGATGGACTTTCTGTGAAAGCCTGGCTATTAGCCGAAGAAGCTGTAATTCTCCACTCAAGGCAGCCAGGCATAGGGGAAAGGGTGAGTGATCTGTCAATCAGATAGCTGAGCAACTTGACCATGACAGCTCATTCCAAAGGGAAAGTCAACAAATGTACCTTCAAGAAAGACTGATCACAGAATCAACATTGTTGACAGAGATTAATAGGGCTTATCCATACCTAAAGCCCTTTGGGGGACTCAGTTCCCTTGACATGTCTCACATGAAGCATCTGGTTTGGAGGGCTAGAACTTAAGTCTTTACCTGGAAAAGTCCAGCGAACCCAGGTAATGGCCTAGCAAGGCCCTGGGCTCAGACTGGTGAAAACGTTGTCAGCAGCAGCAAAAGAATAAGGAGGAAGGAAAGGAAGAAGAAAAGGAGAGAAGACAAAGAAAGTGCAATGGTGTTGAGGTAGTAGAGAGCCTGCCCTCTGATAGAAAAAGGGCTTCATGTGGCTTAAGATGAAACAGGACATCCTTTTAGCATCTGAGCCAGTAATTCTCTTGTCTGAGAGCTGAGTAAATCATTACAAATAGAAACACATTCGTTGACATTACAATAAAGCTTATCAAGGGATTATTAGAACTCTTTGAGGGGCTGCAGAGATGGCTCAGAGGTTAAGAGCACTGGCTGCTCTTCCAAAGGTCCTGACTTCAATTCCCAGCAACCACATGGTGGCTCACAACCATCTGTAAGGAGATCTGGTGCCCTCTTTTGGCCTGCAGGTGTACATGCAGGCAGAATAATGTATAAATAATAAATATTTTGACTAGTTTAGGATTTCTGGTTTTGAAAATGGCAATATTGTAAAGAAAATACCTACCAGGTTAGAAACAAATTAAATTCCAATTGTCAAATCTGATTTAAAAAAAAAGCCTTGCAGTTCCAGATGAGGCTTTGGATTAACTGCATACTACAGAGATGATGATCAGAATGTGTAGTTCAGTGTTCTGTAGTACATGAAAAGCATGAAACCACTTTCAGTTTCCTCTGGGATGGCAGCAAGTTGCAGGACACATCAGAGGAAGCATTGAAATTCTATTGTATATACTATCTTTGAAAATTCAAACTTATACAAATCAATATGTATGAAGAATTAAATTAATTCGGAAAATTTGATCTGCAAAAATCATTAACCCTGGAAATCCTTAAATTTGTGTGGGTGTTTTTTAAATCACAAGCTGGAGATTTAGTTTAGAGTACGTGCTTTAGCTTTAAGTTTGAGCCCCAGCACTGGGACAGGGCTGGGTAGAAGTGAAAAACAAACAAATAGACAAACAAACAAGAAAACGAAGCAACATTAAAAAAAAACCTCCAAAACACAACAATAACAAAAAAAATCCAGCTTAGTGTGACCCCATGTTGTCACGCTAGGAAATACCTTTGTGAGAAATGCAACAACAGTGGCATTGCTGAAAAGTCCTTCTAAAACTTAAAAATTGTGAGACATTATTTGGGATACTGCTTTCAATCATACCAAGTACAAGCGATGCTACCTCAGGGCAGTGGGGTCTCTGAGGCTGTTATCGTTGTTCTCACGTGTCCCAGAATCTGATGGTAAGACCCTGTTGCCTTAAGATAGAACTCGAGAGAGTCAAATTCATACTGTGAGCTTCGCCGCTGCTATCTAACTTTCTTAGGGCTGAAGCTGCTGAGGGAGAAAAGTAACCTACACTCTTCCAATGACGACTGCATGCCAGTGGTCTCTGTTCTTATGCACACCTTGATAGTCCTCTGGAGGCAAACTCATTCTGACATGTTGAATGAAAGTCTAAGGATGAGGACATAGGCTCGGCACTCTTTTCAGCTGTGTGAGGTCACTCGGCTGCACATGTGTATGTCCTCTTGTTTCCCTGAAGCTGCCCTTTCTGGTGCTGTGTTTATATCTACAGTGTCAGCTGGGCTGTCTGAGGTCGCCACGGCTGCTGCTGTCCCTTTGTTGGGCATGGGGGAAAGAGACGAAGGTGTTTCCATGAACAGTGTGTATTTCTGTGAATTCTCGCTTTTTAGAGTCATGCTGGATATCTTTCCTTTCGTGTTATCAGAGTCCATAGACACCCCAAGGCATCACAGCTACTTCTAGTTGGACTAAAACATGGTACCTGGTATTGGCAGGCTGGGGCTGAGGGATGCGAAGCCCATTTTTATCCTTTCCACGTACATGGGTCACACCTCTTTATTTTGCCAACCTTCCAAAGACACATTGAATTAACTTATTTTCCATCTGAAGTCATCTCTGTGAACCCCCTCTCAGTGCATAAGAAAGGACTTTTGGTTTTTATCAATAGCCATGTCATAGCTGGCCATAGCAGCCCACTGATCAGACCATGTCTAACTAAATAAGGCAAGTACCCTGTTTGTAATAAGTCAGGCTACTTGTGAATGTCACCACTCTATTTGGTCTGTAGACACTGCCAGCCCAGGGAGCTCTCTGAGCTGGTAATGGTCCTCCTGTGCCTGTTTCTCAATTCATGACCCATTCATTGCTCAACCGAGCTCTCAAGTGTTAATTGTCTAATGTTGTCTTTCCACAGAGCAGGGTCTGTCTCGGTCCAGGAAATTTTCCCTTGGGCAGGTGTCAGTGTACTAAACATGACTTGGTGTGCTCTATTTGCAGGGAAATAGTGAGACAGAGTTGCCACTCATGGCCTTTTTACTGTGATAGCCATCCATGGATCCTCCATACCTGTTCTCTACACCTTGCTGACTGCACGACATTCCTCAGGTCTCCTTGGCCCCTGGATGAGATGTAGTTCTGGAAGGGACGCCACTTCCTCACCACTCAATTCAGCCCCTTGCTGGCAGATGGGAAAATTCAGAGGATGTAGGCGGCATTCCACAAGGGCCTCCCTGGGCATGAGGTAGCTACCCACCAAGCCTCTGCTATTTTGTAATCTGAGCAGCTATCCTCAACTGTTCACCTTCTTCCTGGGAAATCACCATGGAGAGAATTGTCCATCTCACACTCATGGAAAGAGGCCGCTGGAACACATGTGCTAATGTCAAGGAGCTCAAGGCCTGAAGTTAGAGTAAAAGTATTCTGTGCCCTGGAACCTCCCTTGGCAGAGTTGGTGCTTCCTGGGTCCTGATGCAGGGCCTGTTTCCCTTCATGCTGTCCCACCACTGCTAAGACAAGAAGCAGGCGTCTCAGGGATGCCATTTAATGAGTTCTCAGTAAGTGGCAATGTCTGAGCCTGAAGCTTTCACAGCGGGGACCAGTCAGAAGGACAGGTCAGGCCAACTTAGCAGTATAACTGGTATAATTGGGGTGAGATGGACAGGGACAAAGGTTAAAGTATTGCTTCAAATTGGGATCAGGAAAGGAAAGTGAGTTTGGATGCCAAGAAGAGACAAGAAAACACAACCCCACATGCACACTTATGAGTGTAAATGTGTTTTGATGAGTATTGGTTGTAAGATAAGGGCTAATCAAGTCATGTCATCCCTCTGCGCTCAGATTCCTCAGTTATAAAAGAGGGATGGTTTCTATAGCCAGTTCAGAGGGACACTGTACAGATTAAATGAGATGATTTATGCAAAGGCCTTGGACCAGCACCTGGCACACAGTAAGTGTTTTATAAGCACGTGCTGTTAGTAACTCATCAGACAATGCCAGTGAGCACAGCTTTTCTGGCTGCTGATTTTTCAGGGCTCTTTGCACCAGGCTTCTCTCAGGGGCTGTTCAAAGCTAATGCTCATCTGTTTAAATGGCATTCCCACCCTCTGCTGTTTAAAAAGGGAATGCTTACTTACCAGCCTCAGTCTTCCTTATGAGCATGTCTCACACACTGGCTCTTGACAGGGATTTGATGGGCTCATGTATTTTCTAACCATGGCTTCTCTACCTGTCACTACATGATTTTTTCCTAAGGCGAGATCCCTAAGGTCACAGTCCTCGACTTAAAATGGTTTGACTTAGAGGATTTTATGATGGCAAGGATGAGAAAACGTATTCATAGTGCCGTTATATTTACATTCCGTGTCAGTACGTTAGCCCAGAGAGCCAATACTTCCTATGAAGTAGGCTTCCCTCAGGTGACTTCACTTAATATCTAGCTAATGAAAATAAGTGTTCTGGGCATGAGTAATGCAGGCTAGCCTAAGCTATAATGTTTATTAGGTCAGGGGTACATATCAAATGCTCTTTTGACTTAAAGAGGTTTCCAAGTGAGGATGGGTTTATCAGGATGCAGCTTCGTTTCAGCTCTAGGAGCGTGCGCACACACACTCCCCACTGCTACTGCCTTTGATTTTCCATCTTCATTCTGAGCAGCCATCTAGAACTGTTCATTCTTCTCCCAAGGAAGCTTTCCTCAGACCCCCTGGGAAAGCATGGTTGATAAAAAGGGAAGGATAGCCCATCTCATGCTCTCCCCTCCACCATACAAAGCGTGTAAGTTCAGCTTTTGCAGAGAACCTTGAATAGGACAGGAATCCAGTGATTCTAACTATTGGCCTCTTGAAGACTTATTGGTACGACATTTTTTTGAAATGTATACACCTTACCCTTGTTTATTCACATGCTGATTTCTCTCCCCCACTCTCTGGTTTCAGTCCGGACATTGCATTGTGATACTTATTCTAAGCATCACCTGTCTCAACTTTGTGTAAACATGCCAAAATAAAACAACCAGCCACAATGTTGAGCAATGGAAAGGAAACAGGAAGAGAGGGAGGAGCCAGAGGAGAGGAAGGTGTGGGAGGCAGAGGAGGAGGAAAGGGCAGGAGAGAGCTGGGAGAGCTGGGGAGAGGTCTTGGAACACCCTGGAGAATGAACCGGACATAAGATTTCACAAAAAGCAAGTGAATCTAAATGTTAGGAAACAACGTGGGCTTGGAGGCTTAGGATGGAACAACTATTGCCCAGCATTGTGTTCTAGGTTAAGTAAATAAATCCTAGTCTCTGTGTGGTGATTTGGTTATACAGTTGTTTAGGATTAACAGCAGCGTTACTAAAAGATAATTAATAGTAAATATTAAATAATACAACAAACACTTTTGAACCTTATTAAACGTTAATCTTTCCATTATGAGACAGGTCTTACTGTGTCATCCAGGTTACGCTGGCCTTGAATTTACAATCCTACCCACTCAGTCTCCAGACTGTAGAGATTACAGACAAGCACCATCATGCCTGGTTTACCAAACAAAATTTCTGCATAAATCAGTCTTTTAAAGATGCATAAAGTTATGAATGGCTGTAATCCCAGCACTCAGGCAGTCAGAGGCAGGCAGATGTCTGTGAATTTGAGGCTCACAGAGGTGAACAAAGGGAGTCCAGGACAGCCAAGGCTACACAGAGAAACCCTGTCTCAAAAAACAAACAAACAGCCCAAGGTTTTATCTTTTATTAGTATATTGATTGCATAAATAATGGGTTTCATTGTGGCATTTTCATATATACATAAATTAAACAGTTTTAATTGCTTTTCTGATTATAAAATGATACTATGGAAAATGCAGAAAATATAAACAATACAAAGATGGCCACTGTAACCATCATGCAGAGTCCTATTTTTTTTTTTTTGTAAATACATAAATAGCAGACTCCACAAAATTTGCATTAATTGTAAGCATTTTTAAAAACATCATAAGAAATACAGAATTGGGACCTGCCTACTAGCCTGTTTTTGTTGGAAGTTTAAGCTGTTTCCTATTTTGGGTTATCATAAATAGCTCTGCAATGAACGTTTTTTTGTACATAAATCTACATCGGCCTTTCTGATTATTTTCCTAGGGAAGATTTTTGGAAGGGGAATTGCAGGGAACTTTGACCTCACAAATGAAAATTATAAAAAATGAAAGGGGGGGGAAACACAATAAATTAAATAAAAGGGGTTCCTTGACTCATTTTAACTTCGTGAATAAGAGACCCCTGATGTCCAGGGCAGTCATGTTGGGCACCAGTGTACTGCAGAGGCCTCAAGAGGACCAGTTCTGGACCCACTGTGTGTTCATAGCTGGGAAGGTGCTGACCTGTTCTCTGTTTATCTATGGTGAAGAGAGAGTAACCGCTCACCCTGCTTCCTCCCCTCCTAGGTTAATGTTACACTATGTGTGATGGCACCGTTATATCCACATGATTTCCCACCCCTACCCCACCCCCCAGAGCAGGCACAATCCAGCTACTTCCCCAGAAAAAAAGGAAGTCTGTCTTAGCTTTCCAAGAATATGTCAGTAGCCTCTTCTCCAGCGCTTTTTCTCCAAGCTCTTTTCTAGCAGAGAAAATGTGGACTCATAATTGGTCTATGGTTCCTGGGGCTGGCCTGTGAGTCTTACAGTGTTTACATTGGTGCTAAGTACAAAGGAAAATAGGCAAGCGATGCTTATCCAACTGACTTAAAAAAATCAAGTGCTAAGCGAACATGATATTATCACGGCACTTATTGAGCACCAACTATATGCCTCTGAGGTCAAGGTTTTCATACCACAACAGAAAACACAATTTGCTAAGAGCTTGACCTATTGGGCAGGAGCTTAGAGCAGAGAACCTTTCTGAGGACCGTGGTGGTCAGCATGGCGTCTCTAGACCCAGCCTCTGTGTCGCTGACCTTCGACAAGGAGACAATCTAGAGATATGACATCAGGAGGGGGCCCTCCCCAGTGGCTTACTGTGCAGTCTTTATAGCTGTAGCTCCATATAGTTCGTGGGGGATGGAGCAACAGAGTGAAGCATCACACATCTTGGGAACCAGATGAGCCTGCCACATCTTCCCAAAGAGACTGTTTCTTGTATGTCTGCAAAAGGCACTGTCCAGACAACACAGCTGGAGTACCTAATTATCCCATCAGGGTCCAAATGCAGGTACCAACACACTTGAATTAAATTCCCTTCCTGCTGTTTATAAAATTATGGGCTTTAGGAACTCTGCCTGCTCCTCCACCTCATCCTGTTTCTTCCTGGATTCTCAGCTGACATGCGTGTAACGACTGGGTTGTTCTATACAAGTCACATGACACCGAGGTGCCCCACATGACTTCAGGAGTTATAGCAAGTTATCTCAAAACCATCAGTCATTTGCACATGCATAAGACAATGTGTTAGTCAGCTTTCTGTCATTCTGACAAAAGGTCAGAGGGAACAACCTAGGAGGAGGCAGGTTTTATTTTGGCTCACAGGTTTCAGGACACGGTCAGTTTGGTCCATTGCTTTTATTCTTGTGATGAAGCAAGAACATCGAGGTGGAAGGGTGTGGCCGAGGAGAGCTGCTCATCTCAGCAGCCAGGAAGAATCAAGAGGAAGGCACTGGGCCCAAGATGCACTCAAGGGCACACCTCCAGTGACCTGCTGCTTCTAGCTCTTCCCTATGCCTAACAGTTCATCAACAGTGACCTCACCATGGTGGATCGCTCAGAAGCACCGTCAGCTGAGACCAAGCTTTCAACACTAGTCTCTAATGGACACACCAGATTAAAATCATAACGTCTATTGTGTCTTTTCTGAAGATTTTGAAGATTCGGACTTAACTTTAAAATATGTATGTCGTACGTAGATGGATAATTTTCTAGCAAAACTGGTTTAATTACGAATAGTGGAGGTTCTTCTTTTATTACATCTAATAAAGGTAAGCAATAGAGCAGTTTAAATCTTTCACACAAAGGGCATCCACAGCTAGGCCATCCAACATTTGTATATTGACTCCATTATCACTAAGGGTGATGGCTTGGTCCTGATGCCCTCTCTTTCTTTCACTTACATAAATTTCTAGAACACAGTTGCAGGTAGCTCTCTCCAAGGGAAAGTAGGAAGTATACTGGAGCTGTGTGCTGTACTGTACCTCCACAGCTATGCGTAACTTTCTCTTAATCAGGGTTTTGGACATTTTCTGCATTGGTATTCAGTCTGGCCTTCTCGGCAGCTCGGTGAGGAAGAAAGAGAGACCACAGGTATCACCCATGCGTGTCCTAAATGAAGACGGGCACAGAGCAGGTGACCATCCCAAGGCTCCAAGTCAGTGTGGGCTCAGAACCTGAACTCTGCCTTTTGCACTCAGGATCCTTGGTTTTCTGCACCTGCTGCTTTTCTCAGAGGTGATGAGAATCCTACAAAACTTGGCAGATTCAGAAAGAGGTGAGTACAAGTGGAAATGGACAGAAAAGGCCACTGGTCACTGTTATATTAGAAAGAAAGAAAGAAAGAAAGAAAGAAAGAAAGAAAGAAAGAAAGAAAGAAAGAAAGGAAAGAAGGAAGAAAGAAAGAAAGAAAGAAAGAAAGAAAGAAAGAAAGAAAGAAAGAAAGAAAGAAAAAAGTAAAGAAAGAAAGAAAAAGAAGAAAGACATCCCCAGAGCCACGTGGTAAATGCAGCATGAATCACCACTTGAAATAAACAGTGTCTGGTAAGAGGACCGTGCGACTGCTCCATGAGATTTAAGGTTCTACTATAAATGAAATAAAGCCTGCGTGTGTTCAGGACATGCCTGGCAGCCCTTTCTCCCTGTCACTATTTTTGGCTTCCTGTCTGAAGACAGTTTTAGAGATTTCCTTATAAGGAAAAAAGAAAAAAAAAATCCTGCGATGACCTTGTGACCTCAGCAGAAGCGACTCTGCATGAACATCCCTCAGTTATTAGCAGCTGGGAAGAATTGGTGGCAGTCTGGAAAAGCGGCTCACACACCCGCAAATAGCAGAACAGTTGAAATCAGCTCAACAGCCTTAGAAAGTTTCCCCTGAAAACACGGGGGCCAACTTGTCAGATAGGAAGACAGACCCTGGGGGCTGGAAGATGGCATTGCCATAAGTGGGAGGCCAGCACTTCTTCCTGAGGTAGTAGGTATTGGATCCAGCCCTTATGCAGAAAGCTTACTGAGAAGTATTTGGTTCTTATGAAACCATTCATCTGTGGAACTTCTACTTGGTGGAAAAGAGAGAAACGATAAAATGACCCATCACCCTGCACTTGCAGATCAGCTATGATCCTATGCACAAGTTACTGGGGTAGAGATATAGCTTAAATCTTCTTTACACAGGAATCTGCAACAGATCCTCTTCTGCGCTCACTCAAGAACTTACACAGTATGTTTTTAGGCCAGGTAAAAGATTATGAATAGTAATTAATTTAATATTCCTAACCACCGTCAAAGGGAGTTATCATTTAACACATGAGGAACCAGGGACACACAGAGTTTCACCAACTGGTCTTAGTCAAGGAACGTGAGGATGGATGGAAATCCATGCCCTGAGCCACTGTTTCTCATTTTCCTGTACACACAAGTCCTGGAAGGATATCTGCTCGAAGGGGAAATGGTTTGGAAACAGGGGTTTTGTCGCAGCACCGAGAAAATAACTAATACGTTATGCCAGAACACTTCATGAAAAGCTTGTTTTATATGACCAAGTACTTTTAGGTTAGTATGATCCAGCCAGTTTATCAGCTTTTGTTTTTAATGTTTCTTTATTCCATCGTGGCTTTAACTTGGCAGTGGTGGTGGGAAAATTTAAAAAAAGATGAGTACGTCTAAAATTCTCTTGTTCCTCAGAAGTCCCTAGTTTCAGCTGCTAAGCTTCTTCTGTTTGGCTGGGCATTCCTAACATTACACTGCTTCTCCAAGTGCGAAACCCTCATCACTGTAATAACACCCTCACAAAGGAAGCATTCTCTGAATGGCGTTCATCCCAAAGCAAGGTACACTAATCCTCAAAGCTTCAAAACGTTTATTGGCTTGCAGCTGTTCGCACCTCTGGTTAATTATGGAGATGGGGATGAAACAACTTGTGAATACCTGCGACTAGCAGCACCAGCATTCTTTAGGCAGAGCATCATTTCTTCAGGCCCCCTCCCATTAACTGGGCTCATCACCGACTAGGCCTCCTCCCCTGCGAGGCATCTGTCTCTTTCATCCTCCTAGAGAGGCTCAAGGGCAGGTATTAGTACTATTTTGGATGGCTAAGTGGGGAAAGACCATTTGGACATGGACAGTAGTCAGCGCAGGCGTATTTATTTTCTGTTCACCTGGAAACTCCAAGTATCACAAACCCGATGTGTCCAAAGTTGAGCCCATCATCGTGAGCCATCTCTTCCTCTGTTCCTAGTCCCCCGGCTGGTACCACCACCAGCTGGTGCCTGGAGTCACACCTGCTACCCCACCCCCTTCAGAAGACCCACTAAGTCCATCCATTCTACCTCCTTACTGCCACCATCACACCTGGCCTTGCAGTTTGTCTTCCATATTATGCTATGAACATCTTGTCCAGTACATACTTGTTTAATGTCAGGGCTTTATCTATGGAATAGGTTACAACATGCTGCAGTAACTGTCTTCCAGTTGTCTCTGTGTTAACGTTTTCATCCTCTCTGGTGCCACTGGAAAGCAATAGAACTCATAAGAGGTGGGATCTAAGATGGGGCTGCAGTTCAGTGGAACAGTATGTGTTTGATTTGCACAAGGCTGTGGGTTCAAGCCCCAGTGTCATGAACATATACATATATATCATATATATCACACGGATAGTATATGTGTGTATATATATATATATATATATATATATATATATATATATATATATATATATATAACAAAGAGTCTTGTGGAAGTGGTTTGAAAGTGAAATGCCCCTCATGTCTTTGAACACTTGTTGCCTCAGTTGGTGGAGCTCTTTGGAAATTTGTGATGTCCATGTGAAGCAGAGTTCTCCTGGAGGAAGTCGGTCACTGTGGGAGGGCCCAGAAGCTTTCAAAGCCCAGGCCCACTCCCTACCCTTTGTTTTGTGAACTGTAGACATCACATGATCAGCTTCCTTACCGAGGTCCCCAAACTGTGAGCCCACACTATCCCTCCATATCAGTCAACTATCTCAGGTAATCATGGTAATGGTGGAAGGTTCCTACTATGGCAGGGTGGCTCTCAGTGACGTGCTCTCTGCCCACCACCCTGAGAAGCCCCGGCTCCTCCTTTTGCTTAAGCCTCATCCTAGTTTCTTGCCCATGCTTACACCTGGTCACATTGGCCACCTTTGACTGTAGATGTCTCTCCCACTGGCTTGTTCTCAGTGAGGTTCTCCCTCTCAAATACTCACCTAAGAACAGCTTGTCTCCCAGACTGCTGCAGCGCCCTCCCGAAGCATGCCAAACAAGGCCCTCACCAGGTCCTGCTCTTCTCACTTGCCTTCATCTCTCCCTCTTGGTCAGAAAGGGTGAAAGAGCTGTTTATCTTTGTATTCCCCAACTACAGTAAAGTCTAAAGTAAAAGACATTATTTTTTGTTTAAGAGTTTGTTTTTTTTTTAATGGAACCCCTATGATTTTAGAAGAAACTCCTTTACATAGACTGTAGAGGCTTGTACTCAACAGCATGATAGGGGCTCCTCATCAGTTCCGTAGGGGCTGGTTCTCAGCAGCACTTCTTAGAAACCTGCTGATGTGGTTGTAAAAGGATTTTTTTTTTTCAGAGCAGTGAGGCTTTTCATCATACTTGGATTTGAGATGACTACAGGATCTTATTTTTATTATGTATTGCACAACTGAAGTAGAGAAAAAACTAGACCTAGGAGCTAAAATAATTTTCTCTAATGACTACCTCCCCACAATTTATAGAATGATGGGTCGGATTAACAGCTAATTTATAATTAAAGTGAGCAAATTCCAGTGCCCGAAACAAATTGTAGTCCATACAATAAATAAGCACTCACTGTGCTGAGTGCTGTAGGAGGAAGGTTACATTCCAGAAGAGGTGTATTTGTCTCTTAGGGCCATCCTACAGAGGACTCACTCCAGGAACCCGAGGCTGTCTTCTGTGTTTCAGAAAGCACAACAAGAGGCATGTCTCAGAGGGCTCAAGCATATACAGGGTGCTTTTCTCTCTGTACAAATCTGTGTTCTTGTCTATAGCAACTGAAACACTCTTCTTTGAGTTCAAGGCCAGCCTGGTCTACAGAGTGAGTTCCAGAACAGCCAGGGCTACACAGAGAAATACTGTCTTGGGAACAAAACAAAAACAACAACAAAAACAAACCAGTTTTCTTGTTCATCTCTCTACTGATGATTAGTATCTGTTATATGATTTTCTCTCAATATGGCAAATCAAAGTTGGGTGGTAGTGACACACGTTTTTAATCCTAGCACTCGGAGGCAGAGGCAGGCAGAGCTCTGAGCTCAAGGCTAGCCTGGTCTACAGAGTGAGTTCCAGGAGAGCCAGAGCTACATAGAAAAACCCTGTCTCGAAAAACCAAAAAAGTTATAATATGTATGTCTGTATCTCAAATCATTTCTGACCTATCATTTTATGTTATTTTAATCCAAAGTATTCATGTTTTCTTTACACTTTATTTAGTCAGACTATTGTATTTTTCATCACAAATGATTCTTCTTTTATCCCTTTTTCCTACTCTCTCTCGCCTATCCTTTCTTCATTTTCTTCAGCAAACAACATTACTTGTGTACCTATTTTGTCATATAATTGAGTTGATGCATGAGATTAAAAGATAATTCAGACAGAATCCTGTAGACAAAGAGGGTAGAACGAGCAATGCCAACAGGCAACCAGAAAATTATAGTAGCATGAGTGCAGTGATTGAGAACCCCAGTGGGAATGTGGAGAGAATGGGAACAGCATTTGAGGGTGTTTTTTTTTTTTTTTTTTTTTTTGTAGGAGTGAAGCTTTTACTTGAATTGGTGAATGTGGGCGTGGACAAGAGAGATGGTTGCTCTAGGATTTCCAGGTATGGATAAGAGTCTGGAAGAGCAAAGCAGGCTCAGGGAGAGAAAGCAAAACAAGGTCATAGGAGGGTCAAGTATGACACAAGCGAGGGACAATAATGATGGCAGGTATTTATCTTGTGGAAATTCATTGTCATGTTAAAGAATTTAGATTCTTGTCAGTAAGCAAAAGAGAGTAAACTTGTAGGGTCCAAGACTGAATGCAAGAAAATAACCGAGAGACACACACCACAGGATTCATAGTGGTCCAAGTGGAGCAAGAGAAAATAAGGGCACAGCCTAGTGTGGTGATGAGGGAACGCAGGTCAGAAATAGTTAAAAGGTAAACCCAGCAAGTGCTAATGATTGCTTGGACATGGTCGGCAAGGAAGGCAGGGAGGCACCTAGTGCTGCCAGGTTTCTATTTGTGTGGTTGGCAACAAGGAACACTGCCAAGTGAAAGATTAAAAAGTAGACAAATGAACTGTTTTAGAAGGAAAATTGCTGAGTTGCATTTTGAATGAAGAGGTATTGAAATGCAAGTGAATTGTGGGAAGGAGTTGTTCAGAGGCAGTGGGGGTATACAAATCTGAAGCTCAAGGAGGAAGAGCTATAGGTGGCCATTAGAGGGCATGTAGGTAGCGATTAAAACCATGAGGATTTTGATGAGTAAAAGAGCAGCTACAGCTGCTGCGAGTTGAGGAAGGGACCGTAGAGATGACAACATCTAGATTAGGCAGAAAAGCAGGAGGCTTGTAAGAAAGACAGGCAAACGATGGTCAGAGGGTTAGGAGAAAGCACTCTCATGGACACTTCTCTACTCACTATGACAAAATACCTGACAAAAGTGACTCAGGAGAAAAACGGCTTACCTGGGTCCATAGCTTTAGAGGGCACATAGTCCATCCTGGTGGGCAGGGCATGGCGACAGGTGTATGTGGAAGCTGGCTGCTTTGCATCCGAAGTTAAGAAACTGAGAGAGGTGGATTCTGGTGTTCCCCAGCGCACAGGCAAATGTGGTCGCCAGGTTTGACAGTCAACTCTGGAAAGAGCATAGTAGGTGCGAAAGACCAGGGAATTAGAAGCCACATTGTGGAGGCTTGGCGGTGCTGACCACCATCAGGTTGACCTTCCTAGGAGTGAACTCCAGAATATCAACAAAGAAGTGCAGATTAGGAAAGAGGGGAAGAGTGGAGAACGCCACAAACGAGAGAAAAAGAAGGCAGAAGAGACAAAAGGGTTTTGAAGTTCACAAAACTGTGGGACAAAGGTGATTTTGTGAGAGCTTTACCACGTGGCACTGAGTGTGGTGGCTGGTTTCAGATCTGGGAATGCTTCTGTAGGACAGTGAGACCCAGGGTGCTAGGCTCAGAGAAGGCAGGCACCGAATGAAAGAGGTCACCACAGTGAAAAAGACATAGGGCTATCTAGTCAGGGACACTGTATCCAGGACAAACAGCAAGTCCCCTCGGTAAAGTGGCTTCCCAAGACTTCAAGGATGACAATTATTTGTGTACACGTCTTTCTAGACACTAGTCCAAGAATGTATTTAAACTCACTGGTGTGAAAGTTAATGTTAGCCTCACCGTTGTGGAGAACTGTTCTTCAAGCATGACAGCCATGGGGATCTTAATCAGAGTAGCTGTGGTTAGCCACAGAAGACCCGTAACAAGATCCCAGAATGTCTCACCTTCATATATATATATATATATATATATATATATATATATGTGTGTGTGTGTGTGTGTGTGTGTGTGTGTGTGTGTGTGTATACACACACATATATTTCGATTAACTTTCCATCTCCTATATATGCTAGCACCTCAGAAGGCCGCCAGTGGTTGGGACAGGATTACTTATATAGCTGGGAGGGAGGTGCAGGAAGGAGCGGCAGTCGTGGAGTGAAATGCCCTTTTGCTGTTTTATTATTTTTATTTTACGCTTATGAGTGTTTGCGCGCACGAATGCACATGCACCATGCGCCTCTCCCTGGGGCTGGGATTACAGGCACATGTCACCACACCCTGGCTCCAACAGTGGGGCAGACGGACAGTGAGTGGAGAGCTGAGCAGGAGGTAAAGATAGGGGCCAGAAAGACCATGAGATGATGATGTAATGGAAAGGGACTGGTGTTGAGGCAAGAGAAGTCTCTCTGGGGAGATGACACCATCAGATATGGAGTGGAGGCCACCATGGGTTCTGAAGAACAGCGTGCAGGCAGAAAAGCAGCAAATGCCAGCAAGCTCTCTTAGGTGAAAAGAGACTGATGCAAACATCAAACGGTTGCAAACAAGCCCAGTGTAGCTGGAATTCATAGAGGATGAACGAAGTGAGAATGGAAAGGAAGGTAGGTCGAGGCCAAATCCTTAGGACCTTTTGTTGCTGACAAGGCAGGTTTGAGTGTCCTTCCAACGGTAGAGGCTGGTGGGAACATTTATCCATGAATTCCTCAAGTTCCTCTGTTATCCAAATCCTCTAAGCAAATACATTTATAGCCAGTGTTTATATAAGGGAACATTATAGGATAATACAGCTTAGTAAGGTTTCTCTCTCTAGAAACATCCAGAGCAATGAAGATAAAGACCTCTCTCCCTCTCATATTCCAAGAAGCCTGTAATCCTAGCTGCTCCAGAGGCCAAAGCAGGAAGATCATGAGTTCAAGCTCTGCCATGACTACAGAGTGAGCTCAAGTATGACCTGAAGTAGCCTAGTGAGACCCTGTCTCAAAATAAAAAGTAAAAACAAGGGAATAAGATAGGGCTGAAATTCAGTGGCAGAGTTTTTGCTATCATGAAGGGTTTGTTCTCCACACAAACACACATGAATGCACACACACACACATATACACAAACACACACATATGCACAGATGTTCACACATGCCAAGAACAAGCTCAGTAGGAAAAAAACAAAGAAAGCAGCCAGTTGAGGTGGTGCAAGTCTTGTAATCCCATTATGCAGTGAGGCAGAGGCAGGCAGATTGCTATGAGTTTGAGGCCAGCTTAGTCTACAAACCAAGTTCAGGACAGCCAAGGCTACAGAGAGAAACCCTGTCTCAAAAAACCAAAACCAAACAACCAACCAACCAAGCAACCAAATCTAAAAAAAACCAAAACCAAAACCAAAGCACAACAAAAACCAAATAAAGCATTGAAGTTAAACTATACGTCTTGTAGCAAATTAATAAATATACCATTCTGGGACTCTCTGAAAAGAAGCTGACGTTCCCATTTACACTGAATTTGTTGGTAAATGATTTTATGAAAAGAAACCTTCACATTTTCTAAGAGCAGCACCTTAGCGCACAATGCAGTATCCTGGGTCCCCTTCCCCCTTTCCGGAAAAGTACCGTCTTCTGGTTCGAAGTAGCCTGTAATACTTCCGTCCGCACACTAGCACCATAGAACCATGTGGAGCTGGGTCCTCTGCCAGGCATGGCTCTCCTTTGGGGTAGCTGCCCGTGTTTGCTTCCCATCATCTGGAGACAGGAGCCAAGGGAAGAGTCAGGAGGCCTTTTGTTGGTCGGTTGCTGTGTATGGGATTCAACCAGATGACATTCTTGGTTGCACACCCTACACCCAGCTTCCTCTGAACATCTGCTTCCCAGTAAAGAATGCAGTTTTGATTCAAAGTCAAACAAAAACCTGATGCTAAACGGAATAAAAAGAGTGGTGACCTCAGGGCAAGACCCCACCCAGATAAGCTTTCAACTCGTCAAAAGGAATTGATGAAAAGCATAAGCACTGAAGGGAAACTACCACACTGGCTGATCGATCCTAAATTAGTGGAGGAAAACTCTTCAGAGACTTTAAAACTCCAGGCCTCGAGAAAAGACTGAAGTTTTTGGTTGTGCAAAAGGTCTTTTTCTCTGTGTATCTGTTGTATGTGTTTCCCACATCCCCTATAAACACCTTTATTCAACTTCTAATTCTGTTTGCTACTGTTTGAGATTTATCTGCTGCCACCTGTTGTACTGGAGATTTTTCTTGCCGTTTAATTCTTTAGCTGGCAGAGAAAATGAACCTGATTAAGACCCCCTAGACTGTATCAGTCTCTAAGTCCGAGACAGCAGTGGGATTATAGATGTATCCTATGGTGTCTGGATTTTATGTGGCTGCTGGAAATCTCAACTCAGGTCCCCATGCTGTGATTGTTGTGCCTGATTCGTGAGACCCAAAAAAACCACCACCAGGAGTTAAGTCCATTGCAAAACACATGAGGATCTTTTTATTTCAAGCTACAGCTTGGGCTCACACACCCTCACCACCGAAGCGGTGAGAGTCAAAGAGCCTAGTGTTCAGATTAGTTGGGTGATTTAAAGAGTCTGGTCCCTCCCAGCATGCCCAAAGCAGGGGGATTCCTGCCTGGCAAGTGTCAATTGGTA
This sequence comes from Psammomys obesus, assembly GCF_907164565.1. NCBI lineage: Eukaryota > Metazoa > Chordata > Mammalia > Rodentia > Muridae > Psammomys > Psammomys obesus. Next base: position 24,579,730 of record NW_026587216.1, read on the forward strand.
GAAACACAAAAGGGGATGTTGCATTTTGAATTGATTGGCTATAGGAAGGCCCCTAAACCACTAAAGGTCTGACCATCCCTTCCTAGGGGAATGGGCTGGTTTCCTAGCAACTGTATCTCTAGCAGGCAGGAAAGAATGCAGTAAAGCTAGTTCTTCCCCTCAGGGCATTAAGGCTAGTTCTTCCCTGACGGTGGCTGGACATATCTCCATTTGCTGGCCTTAGTTCAGGCTTGTGCTTTAAACTTGGAAACAATACCCACTGACTTTTAATTCTTTGGTCTCTCATCACAGCAAAATACTTTACCTATTGAGTCCCCCCCCCCCCCCGACCTCATTTTCTCTTGTCTTTAAGTGGAAAAAGCCTAAAACTCATATCCTGTGCCTTGTCATTGGTGTTAAGGGCCATCACCTCTGATAACCATTATTTCTTAGTTTGCAATCTCATAGGTGGAGAGAAATTGTGCACCAGGCTGAATTATACCTAGAAGCTTGCTCATCTCTTACTTAGACAACTTAGATGATGACATTGGAGGCCTTCAAGTTTGCAAGATTTGGGACATTGAACTGATGTTGTAATGAGCTGAGACTTTGGGGGACCTGAGATAGGGCTGACTATTCTGCCTATGGGGCAGACAGGAATTTTTTAGGGCCTTGAGGTGAATTGAGGTAGTGAATAGTGTGGCGCCATTATAGCCCAGGAGTCATACTCAGGACCTATGGGTAAGTGGCTTAGCAAGATGAGCGAAGGCTGCAAATGCATGTGAGATTGCTGACCAGGTGACTTTGAGATGGAAGACTGGTCTAGGTTATCTCAGTGGGCCCAGTCTAATCATATGAGTCTTAACAGGGAGAAGAAGCAACCAGGGCATAATGGGCTGCTGAGTTACAGCTATTTAATCTCATGAAAGTGTTCCTAAGAATACTTTAAGTGCTAACATGGTCTTGGGTAAATGTGGTCTCTGATCACTTAGACCTGTTATAAATTCCTAAGGTAAATTGTTCTTTGGACCAGCCATAATATCCTATCCAGTGTGTCGCTGACCCAAAGATGTACTGCCTCACCACTTAACTGCTATCTCTTTGCTTCTGTAAGCAATACTTAATCGCTGCAGACATCTACAGCTGCCTTTCTGGATACACATCACAGCTGTTGGTTTTTGGCTCTAAAAACCCCAGACAAACTGGAGGTCGGGGCTGCTCCCCACTTCTCCACTAAGGACAGCGCTGCTTACGGTGAATAAAGATTCCAAGCAACTTATGCAGGCCTCTTCAGGTACCCCATACCAAGAGAATCAGCTGGCTTCTTGGAAAGCACAGGTCCCACTGTTGGGGGGGTAAGATGATGGAGGAAAGCTGCTCAGAGCAGTCCATTGTGGGTGGCATCAGTCCTCTGGTGGTTCTGGGTTCTATAACAAATCAGAATGAGCAAACCAGGGAAAGTCATCCAATAAGCAGCATTCCTTTATGGCCTCTGCATCAGCTCCTTCCTTGAGGTTCTTGCCCTGTTTGAGTTATTGTCCTGACTTCCTTTGATGAAGAATGGTGATGTGGAAGTGTTAGGCAAATAAACTCTTTCCTCCCCAAGTTTCTTTGGTCATGATGTTTCATCACTGAAATAATAACCCTAACTAGGACAGAAGTTGGTATCAGGATAGTAGGATATATGGCTGTGACAGACCTGACCATATTGTTTTGGGAAGGATTGTGAGAGGACTTTGGAGCTCTGGGAGAGAAAAGCCATTGAGTGTTCAAAGCTTGGTGGGTTGTTCTGTGGGAGCCTGGAAGGTAAGAGTATTGAGAGAAATGCAGATCATAGAGGCCTAGTTTATGAAGTTTCAGAGAGATGTTTTAGAGTCCTGAATCAACCTCCTCTCCCCTCACATGTGTGTGAAAATACAGCCATTTGCTATTTTGAATTAAGGATCTATGGTTTTGATTTGCTGGGGTTGAAAGTGAGATTAACTGAACTACTGAAGTAAAACCTTTTTTCCTGGGACACTTGATGCTGGTTGACTAGAGCTGAGAAATCAAGAAATCAGCTTAAGAAGAGACCACCATCACTGAGGTGAAATCTTCTGGGAAGTGTTTCCTTAAAGTCAGCACATGCAAGCTCTGTTCAGAGGTGGTCAAAGTTGTGTTGTGTGCTGGTGGCCAATCTTGGTCATATGTAAGAGCCTCTTCAGTGGAACTGGTTTTGAAGGCCCAGATTGAAGGGGCAGTGCAGAGGAGTTGAGGCTTATGAAGAGAGTCCAGGAGAGGCTATTGGTGAAAGTGAACTCCGTTGCAGCAGAAGACCCCTGCATTTTGTAGATGCCAGTAGCATGGGTGACGCCCAAGATCAGCTTCAGTGGAGTGGAGCCGCCCTCAGCCTACAAGGCAAGCTGTGTGTGCCCTTTGGAGGGGCCCTGAAGTCTGAGAGCAAATTCTAGATGCTGGACGTGGAGTGATTTACACTGTTGGACTTTAGTTTTTCTGTGATCTGATTGCAACAGTGCCCCAGTTCTTCCCTCTTGAAAAAAAAAAGTATTTAACTTTTTATTTTTTTTATTTTTTTTATTTTACAGAATCCTATAGTTGAGATACTTTTGATTTTAAAAGATGCTGAATTTTTAAGGGTTTGAATTTGCAAGGCTAGGGGACATTTTAAGTTTGTAAAATGTTTTATACTGCGATGTTTATATTAATGTGTGATCCTGGGAATGAACGAGAAACACAGGGTTGTAGCTTTACAGGAAGGTGTTTGCACACCAAAATGACAAGGAGTCAATTGTCCTGGCTAGCTTTATCATCAACTTGATACAAGCTCAAGTCATCTGAGAGGAGGAAACCTCTGCTAAGAAACTGCTTCCCTAAGATGGGGCTGTAGGCAAGCGACCTGCAGGTCATTTTAATTGGTGACTGATTGTGGAGGGCCCAGTCCACTGTGGTTGGAAGTTCTAGCTTCTATAACAAATCAGGCTGAGCAAGGCAGGAAGAGCAAGCCAGGAATCAGCACTCCTCCACGGCCTCTGTATCAGCTCCTGCCTTGAGGTTCCTGACCTGTTTGAGTTCCTGTCCTGACTTCCTTCAGTGATGAACTGTGTTATGGAAGTGTAAGTCAAACTTTTTCCTCCACAGTTCCATTTGGTCTTGAGGTTTCATCACAGTAATTCTAAGTAGGACAGCTGGAAAAAATTAAAAACATAAAATGCCTGATGTGGCAGAGCGCTTTGCCTAATGTGTATGAAGGCCTTAGTTTTATCGCCAGATCACAACCCCACCCCCCAAAAAAATTCAGAATAAAATTTTGTTCTCTCCCCCACCCCCCACAACCACACACACACTTATACTCCAAAGAACTTGACTCAGTGAATCCTGGGAACGTTCTGAAACTTGCATTTCCAGCAAGGCATCTGGAGATGCCGAAGCTGGCAGATTGGTAACCAGCTGTGATACTCTGCCTTATGGAAGCCCTCAATTGCCACTGCTGCTAATGTGCACTATTTTATCTGACTCCTCGTTGTACACTGGATGTTGGCTTGAAACAGCCACAGAGAAAAAGAGGGCTTGAATGCATGGGTGCTCTGAAGCAATGAGCCAGCAGTTTGAAAAAGTCGCCTTTCTTCCCTGAAGCTTGTCTGATTGGGATAGGCCCTTATCTTAGACATCAGCTCTGGCCCATTCAGGAATGTAGTTAGAGATAAAACTGTCTACCAGTGGTTCTGTTTCCATGGCTGCAGGCTGCACCCGGTGGCACATGTCAGTCAACATGGCAGTGATCCTTGGCATGGAGCTAAATGGAACAATGGTTTTCGAATGACAACATTGATCTTGATTTTTTAACTGAGCTCAAGAGTCTGTGTTCTCAGGTTTCATGGCATGCCCAGTATCATGCACATTTTCCAGGGTTTCTTGCTATAAATGAGCCTCTTTAAGCCTAAAAAAAGAGGTCTTCAGGCCGAGAGGACCCAATGCCAGGCACAGAAAGTAGTCTGGCAGCTGATTTCTTGCTGTTGTTAGACATCCTCAATTGCACTGTGAGAGAAGGAGCTTGGAAAGAACAGACAATTGTACTCTGTTCATTTTTCAAAGCACATTCGTGTCTTTCATCTCACGCTGCCTGTCACAGATATTAATGACAAAGTCAGGAAGAGAATTCAGCCTTTCTGAACCTTAGTCCCAGGTTCTGTGGGCCCTGAGTTTCTGCAATGCTTTGATCTCACCTCCAGAGCATCATCCAAACTGTTCTTGCATCCGGGGGTGATCAGTGGGTGGTGGTGGCGGATAAGGCTGGAGGAGAGCTAAAACAGACACTAGACAGAAACAGAGAGTGAACAGAAGACATGGAAGAAGGAAACAAAACAAGACAAAAAACCAAAACAAAAAAGAAACAAAACAAACAAACAAAAAACAAGGAAAAGGTTAAAAAAATAAGAGAGAGAGAGAGAGAGAGAGAGAGAGAAAAGATGTGGAGGCCCCTAAAGAGTAGTTTGGAGCAATTTGGAACCCTAACCTTCCACAGCTGTGTGTGGGAGCAACAATCTGGTTTCTCAGAGATAAAAGCCCCATTCCAGAGAGAAGCCGGGACTCCATACAGGAAATGCCAGTCACACATCTGGGCTCTCTGCATCTAGAACCTCCTCACTTTATTTTATTTCTTTCCTGTTCTTCATGTGATTTTCCTGAAGATAATGGAGCCATGGCCACAGGGCACCTGGTGAACAGCAGGGGCTGATGAGGACAGAGGGCTTTACCTTGCAGTGGGGCTCCGGCAGAGGCCACAGTGGGCCCTCATTCAGCAGAGGAGGATTCAGGAATAAGGTGTGGCCGGACTCAATGGCTTCAGGATTCCTCCAAACCCAATTCTGACTTCAGAACAGCCACTGGGTGTATCTGAAGGGATGTCCATCAAAGACTTACAGTGTTATAAACTGTCAGGGGCTTATGAAATGCACAACGCTTGCCTTTATCATGTGTTCCAAAGTTTTTCTGTTCTCACCACCTTAGATTCTATCTCCATACAAAAACAAGAACTCAAGATTGTAGGGACTCCTGCTACTGTAACATGATTTTTATCAACTAAAGGCACACATCTTTTGGAATTCCTAAGGAAGGCTAACCACGCCCGGGTGTAGCAAAGGCTACTAAAGCGTCAACAGTTTTTACACAATTCAAACTGTAAAAAGGAAATCACTTGAGTCTTTAAAAATCTTTCCATGGTAATTTCCATCATTCTCAAATCTCTGGAGTCACTGATAAGACTTACAAATGGTTTCCTGCGGAGGGAATTTTTGGCTGTGAACAAATTGGGAAAAGTTGTATGATTCTATAGGTGAGAAAAGGGGAAACAGGAACACCCCCACCCACCCAGAGACATACAACTCCACAGCTATAATAGAAAAAGAAAGCTTGAAAATTTCTTGATTTCAAGCTACTTCATTATTTTATGGAAAGAAGAAAAAAAATTATATGGGTTGCTGTATCAGAAGCAACCCATATAAGTTTCTTCAGGTTTTATGTTTTTGAAAGAGAACCCGGATCCTGCTGTGAAGAAGGGCTATCATATCACATATATTTTGTGGGTCACCTCTTACATGGGGGGCTGTCGGCCATCAGCTCATGAAGGCAGGAGGAGCAAAAGTCGAGGCACACGGCTCAGAAGGCCATGGGCACAATGGAACAGCCTCTGGAAACCACTTCATCAAGATAGTTCAACTTTATTTGGAGAGAAGAAGGCTTTATAATCCTTGGGGAGTGAGAGGGGGCCTCCCAGGATAGGTGTCCATAATTGGTTGGAACTAGGCATTCCAAGAATGCTTGATTTGCATTTGGCAGCATACTCCTATCATAGGACCAGGAACACAGTACCTAATTATCCTATAGGCACAGGGAGGGGAGAGCTGGCAGGGAACTGTGTCAAAGGCCATGTATTAGACAATGGTTAGAGGCATGCCTAAAGACAAAACTCTTTCTAGGATTTCATTTTTGGTGTAGATCTGTATTTGTTTATTTAGTTTGTGAATGATATTTTTCCAGCAGGGTCTTGTGTAGCGCAGGTTTGCGTCTCACTTGCTATGTAGTCAGAGCTGGCCTTGAACTCCTCGCCTGCCTGCCTTTTCCCCTGATGCTGAGACTATAAGCATGTGCAACCACAACTGGCTTTACTATTATTTCACCTGAGTTCTTAGACATGGCTCGGGATCCTGTGTTTGGAATTGCAATTCCAAGAGGCATTGCAGACAAACACATCTGCACCTGGACACCCATGTCTAAGTAGCTTTCATCAGATTGTTACAGAAAGCCCATAATCCAAAAGCCCCAAGAGTCCTGTTCCCAGCACTGCCATAGAACAGCCTCCCCACGCTGCTTAGGAACACCTTCATGGAGCCTGCTTAGCCCAGTTCTAAACTTCTCACATGCCATCCATGGCTTGGCATGGCTGGGTGCCCCCTTTGGTCATGAGAACACACACGCTTGCCTGGCCGCTCTCTTTCCTCAGACAAAGGGAACTATTCTACTTTAGTGCTTACGTTTCTGTGATTTCGCTTCCATCATGCTATCCATGCCCCTTCACCCGAAGTGGATGAGGTGCAGGCTTGTGGGAGCCTCCCAAAGCCTTGGGCCTCACAGCTCGGCAATTGCCCATCTCTTTTTCACCAGATTGGTGGGCTCCTTTTGAACAATTCCTTTGGCTTAGCAACCCACCACATGATTAACTGTTTAAACAAATTCCAGAAAGCACATCAATTATTACTAATGAATTCCAAATCAAATCATCCAGAACTACAAAGGACCGCCAGATGTTTTAGGCAAGGAGAAGAGCGCGGGTGGGAGGCATGGGGAGAGGAGAGATTCCTTCCCACCGCTCCATTAACTTGGATCTGAAAGCTATAATTTATCAGGCACCCAATACAAAGAGGCATCACACCCATTTAAAGTATGACTCGGAGACCGTCTACCATTAACTTTATTGTAGATTATTGGTGTACTTTGGTATCATATATAATGGTAACTTTTCAGATCTCTTACATATTGCCAGAAGAAAAAAAAATTCAATAGATTTGAAGGTCCTAATTGCCTTTTATTTGTGACCCAGAACTGTGGCAACACCTTTTACCCTATAGACTAGAACGAGTGTTCCCACGAGCTCAGCGGAGCTTGCCCTTACAAACAGAAGAGGCCTCGGATGGCAGAAACAGAGATGGGAAAACATGTGAGCTGCTTTTCTGTCAAACCAGAGGATTTTTCCTTATCACAACCCCAAGAATGGCTCGTTTGAAGTTGTGTCTATTATCTCTCACTCAAATTCTTATACGGTCAGATAAACAACTTAGGGATTCTTGGAAGGGCAGATGAGCAGCCTAGTTTTGGCTTTGTGGTGAGGGCCTTGGTATAAATGGATTCTATGTAGTTGGTCCCGGTTCAAGAACTCATAATCACCTATAAATCACCTATAGTCAGTAATACAAAATTTGCTAACAGGCCTGGGAAGATAGCTCAGACAATGAAGCACTTACCTTGCCAGCATGAAGACCTGCACTAAATGTTCTAGAAACTACATTTCAAAAGCCAGATGGGCCAGTGGGTGCTTGTAATTTCCGAGCTGGGAATGTTAGACAAACAGATCCCTGGAGAGTCTTCACTCAATTATGCTAGCCTATGCTATGAGGTCCAGGCTAAGAAAAGACCCTGTGTCCAACAACAACAACAACAACGAAACAAAAAACAAAACCAATCAATTAAAATGCTGATGGCACCTGATGAATGACACTGGGTTTCATATGCATGATGTACCTACACACACATAAAACTGAATATAACATGCTAAATGCCCATATATCTCCATTGGATCTTAACATCAGAACGTGCGCTCTTAGATGTTGGAATGAATAAGAATTATAGATTTAAATTAAGCAATACTTGTTCAAAAAGCCAGATCATCTTTAAATGTAGACTTGCAATTTAAAAAAAGAAAAAAAAATGCACGCATTAACTCTCCTGGGTGAGGCCTGCCTGGAGGGAAGCTCTCAGTGGCCACACTCTTCCTTGTGCTGTGGAAGGGCAGCTGGATGAAGCTGCAGATTTGCTGGTGGCTATGTCTTGTGTTGCATGCTATCCTTACAATAGATTTGATTTATAAGTCCTAAAAATAAGACAGATTTTAGAAAGAGCTGTGGGTTTGGTCAGAACGAAAGTAATGAAATAAATACTGCCTCCTAGGCATAAGCATTCCAAAACTGTTTTTCAGGGTGATTATTAAGCCAAGAACTACAAAATGAATGCTCTTCAATTTGTGATATGCAAATTAATGCAAAATAGGAAAACTCTACTCTCTAACACAAGAATATATTATGGGTTTTGGGTTTGTCATTGTTATTTTCAGCTTTCTGATAAACTCTCCAACCACATATACATTTTGGAAATTGCAATAAAACAGTCAGATATATACCCCACCTTTTGTATCTTTTCACCCTCTTCATTATTGCATTTAAATTAACTTTACTGAAAAGTTATCATTATAAATATGTACAATACTGTTCAAATGTTTATTATTTATTACACTTTGACTTTTTAGAATAAGAAAATTGGGAGTCTGATTGTGTAATGCAATGAAAAAGCCTTTGCCTATCACAGGCCTGAGGTTCAATTCCAAATTCTGCGTGAAGCCAGACATCCAGCCAACTGGAAAATTACTGTATCACCAAAAAGTTGCCTCGAAAAAAATACCACAGTTTTCTTCCTATATCCAAACACGATACTTGAAGTAACCGAAACTCAGTGTTTCTCTAACATTGTGGCTTTGAAGGACTGGCCCCACTCCCCTGAAGAACAGCAGTGATGAGTGAAGGCACCAACCAGAACTTCCAGTTTACCAGAACCTTGCACTGGAGGCCAGTGCAGCCAGTCAACAAAACCTTACCGAGTACCAGGCACAGCCAGGGACTGGTTTTCAAGAAGGAGACAGTCCCTACCTTGGAAGATGCCCCAGTTCTAGAGAGGACATGGATGAGTGTACAGAGCAGACTCTTATAACATGGACAGAAAGCAGAGACAATGGTCACAGCAGCCCACATTTATTAAATGGTTGGCGGGGCGTGCTGTAGAAGTGATACTGTGCCCAGGGTTGACCCTCGAGGAAAACAGAGCATGTTATTATGTACGATAACTACAGTGACTGACACATCATTGAAGAAATGTGGTGCAGGAGGAAGGGCCAAAGTCAGGCTGGCTGAATGATGCTTTGTTTTATTGCTTCATAAAACCCCAAATGACAGAGATTTCTGGGCCTCTCTTCCTTAGCTCACCCCAGAACCTTCCTTTTTTTCACCCCCACTTAGGCAGAGATGTGAGACTGAGAACAGGCTAGAACATCATAAGTTAAACAATCTGAGCATTTAATGCCCTCCTGTCCCCCACAGCAAAATTACGCTTCTGTACCAGCTTCACAGCATCATGGATTCATGTCTGGAGAGATGGGCTCTGAAGTTTGGTTCATCCCTCCAAAGGGCTGGGGAGGCTGGGTGAGGGGCAGTGTCATGCAACTGAGTTTGATTTCTCCTCTCAGAACACAGACTGGGAATGCTTGAGTTGCAGGGCTGGCTTAGGAGTAAAATAAGAAATTAATGAAGTACAATACCTATCATGTGATACGGCAAATAGATAGCTATCATCATTATTCAGTCAGTGAATAATGGGTACTCACTTGCTCTGGCACCCAAGACTTGGAAATAGATCAAGAAACTCAATAGGCAAGTGTGTGTGTGTGTGTGTGTGTGAGAGAGAGAGAGAGAGAGAGAGAGAGAGACAGAGAGAGACAGAGAGAGACAGAGACAGCGACAGAGAGACAGAGAGACACACAGAGAGAGAGTAGGAGGTAGGGAAAGAGAAAGAGGGGTTAGGGAGTGATGTTGGGAGAGACAGACACACACAGAAAATGCTGTGCTTTACTCCTTTTGTTGCTCATCATATGTTGGAGATGAGGATGACCATTGACCGATCCTGTGCGAAAGCGATTTTTTATGGAAAGTTTCCAACACAGCATGTAGATGGCAGCCCTATCTCCTTCTCCACCTCCAGAAGCAAATATCAAAGCAAAAGCACACTTGTGGTGCTTCTGAAGACATACCTTGCTAGCGTTCTCTATGGGTTTCCATCCAGGCTTTTACCAGCACATCTTGCACGTTTTGTTTCTTTACTTGTTTTGAATACATATTGTTAGAGTTATTTTTATATAACTGTGTTTGTTTCTCAGTTTCTCTCTTAGCCTGGCAACCACACAAATAACTGAGACTATTATATTATTTTAACAAGCTTCACAGTATAAAAACTGAACAGTTATTACTCTATTCTTACCCATCCAGGCTAATCTGGTTTCCTCCCAGCATCCATCTCAGAGATACTTGCACTTTGTACCTTTCACTACTCCAGCTCTCTCTCCTGACTTCTCCTGGACATCTCCCATGGTTGAGTCCCCTACTTCCTCCTCTAACTCCTCCTCCCCTGGCTGGCAGGAAGTCCAGCCCTATTCTCTCCCCTGCTCAGTGATTGTCTGTAAGCTGCTTTATTGGCATACTAGGGGACAATTGGGGAGCAGTGTTTACACAACATTGAGACAGGAGATTCTTAGAATAAATATTACAACTAGACATGGGGTTACAGAAATCAGCATTTGAATCACAGAACAACCTTATGCCTACAACATATATTTATTGTGTGTGTCTTTGTATGCATTGAAACTTGCCTGCCCAGGTGCATGTGTAAAGGTTAGAGGACAACTTGGACAGTTAGTTCTCTCCTGCTTTATAAGCTCTGGAGAGTGAACTCAGGTCATCAAGCTTGGCAGCAAGCAGTTCTACTTCCTAAGTCACCATGCCCATCTATCTATCTATCTAGGTCCAAATGTTCTTCAGAAGAGTCTCTGACCCACAAATTCTTTTCTTTCTTGCAAGGCAAGTCCCTTCTGTACTTTGTGATAGTGTGGCATTCTTTCCTCAGAGAACACTCTTTTTTATTCAGTCTAGGAAGACATACTCTTGACTTCATTCTTGTACCCCAGAGAGGTTCTGTTTCTGACTCCCATGCTAGCTGAGAGCCCTCACCCTTTACCTGCCCATCAATCCCTATCTACGGCCCCATCTCCTTCTCATAGAATGTGTTCTAAACCCAGCCTCTCAAGGACATCTAACTGCCTCATAGTCTTTCCTCCCTCTTGCATCTTTCCCACCATCATTCCTATGCACCCGCAAGAGGAACATCACTCATTTACTTTCTTAATGAAATAATAAGCAGTTTTGTTAAACTCAAGAAAAAAAAACTTTGCTGATTTCTGCTGCCTTTTATTTCTTTTCTTTTTGTTCAATAAACTTTGTTCTTTATTTCAGGAATAAAATAAAATGTAGCCAGGTGTGATGGTGCAAGCCTGTAATCCCAGCACTCAGGGAGGCAGAGGCAGGCAGAACTCTGTGAGTTCAAGGCCACTCTGGTCTACAAAGATAGTCCAAGGCAGCCAAGGCTACACAGAGCAACCCTGTCTCAAAAAACCAAAATAATAAACAAACAAACAAACAAACAAACAAACAAACAAATAAATAAAGTTATCAGCTGTGCCTTTCATCTCAGCGTTTAGTAGAGACAGGCAAATCTCTGTGATTTTAAAGCCAGCCTGATCTACTGAGGGGGTTCCAGGACAACCAGGGCTACACAGATCAACCCTGTCTCAAAACAAATGAATGAACAAACAAAAATGTTATTTAGAAAAAAACGCCAAAATATAAAAGACTCATTCATAAGGGAGTCAATACAGTGGTTGAATTGCTTGCTTGAAGCCTTGGGTTGACCCATGCACATAGCTATAACCCCACCCCTAGGACATGAAGGCAAGGAGGGTCAGAAATTCAAAGTCATCCTCAACATGTGGCTAGGGTTTTTGTTTATTTTTGGCATGTGAGCATGTATATATGGGTGTTGGTGTGTGTTCTCGTGTGTGCGGACCAGGAGTCCAGAAGAGAACACTGGGTATCTTGCTCTATTAGTCTCCACTTTATTCCCTTCAAACAGGAGCTGGTTTGACAGCTAGCTAGCCTCACCGCTCCTCTTCAGTGCCAGATTACAAGGGCACACTGCTGAGTCCAGCTGTTCACATGGATACTGGGGATTCGAGATTGAGTCCTCTTGTATGCACAACAAGCACCTTTACCTTTCGAGGCAAGAATCAATGCCACGTGATGAGGTTGAGGTAAGAGTCTCTGTCAGACAAACACAAAACACAGCAAAGCAAAACAAAACCATTCAAAATGTCTTGCTGGTCTCTCTCAAAGAAGGCTGGACCAGGAAAGAGAGGCTTAGGTCCAATAAAGTCCCACATGGTTGTTTCATTTGCAACATAATCGTGAAGTTTCTCTGAAAAAGTGGATGTTCAAAAAACAAAACAAAACAAAACAGTCATAGACTATGTGGCTGTGATTTCTGCCTGACAGAGGCGGAATTTCAAAGCTGCTTCTCATATTTATGTTGGCTACACGCTGTGCCCTCTACATCTACTAAAATGATTTTTAAAAGTCTATGCATAGGTGTTTATTTACAAGGAGTATTTAACATCAGACGCAAACCACAGAATGAAAGTTGTATCCAGGGCAGTTTGCGATCTTCCTATAAGTTGCTACTTTTGTTCTCTGCTCCAAATCGGTCTTGTTTTGTAAATTTCTCCCCATCTTTTGTTTTCGCTCTGTCATTCAGCTGCCAAGCTCCATGCAAGCATGTTCATGGCTGTGCTTTATTGTTACATTTATTCTCGAGACAACAACATTATCAAAGGCTTCTTTGCATATTTTAGGGAGCAGTTTGGACACGCCCTGCACCTAATGAGTCCATTTTTTTTTTTTTAAAGATCCTTATTCAGTGCATTTGGAAAGGCTTTTTTCTTCTGTGTTAAAACATAGACTAGACCACTGAACTTTTATTCATTTTTTAAAAAAACCCACAGTGGGCCTTGGTGCCCTGATTTTCATTAAGTTTGCATCTGGTGATGTGTCTATGAGCCATCAGCACGAAGAGATGAAGAGTCCCCTTGACTGCTTTATGGAAGTCTTGGGCTTAGCACTCTGGAGAGCTGCCTGCCCCTTCTTCCATCATGGACCCCATTCATTAGTGGAAACTCATACAGTGTTTTGCTGAAACTTGTGCATTTCACCCTGAGGGGGTCACAGTGTTGTCAGTTCCTCTTCTGTGTTTGTGGGTACTCTTTTAACACTCTCAGTTGACTGGCTGTCTGGAACATATTTCAGTTTTGCATAAAACAGCTCATCTTCCTGTACTGGCAGCCTTGCAGACCCTCATACAAACTGACCTGAAAACCACCTAGTAGAGCTTATTACCAGGCAAAAAACAAAACAACAAACAAAAACAAAAGCCTGAACTCAGGACTACTTCAAGCCAATTCTATTTTACATTTCCAGTGTCTATCCAAGTTGGGTTTAGGGAAATGCCAGCTCTCCCATTTTCTAACTGTGTGATTTGAGACTTCTGTATAATTCATTGCATTGTCACCAGGATTGAAAAGTTAATAAATATAAAATACTTAAAGCTGTAGGGACATAGCAAGCTCACAGTGAGCACTCAATGACATTTCTGTAATGATAGGAACTGTGTTAGAAAACAGACACAACGGTAAGAGCTTAACACTCCTGTCCTAAGAGAGTCATTGGGAAGAATGAGAGCTTTAACAAGAAGGATACTGATCTGCTTTGTCACCAGCATGAGGGAATGCCACCCGCAGGGCTCAGAGGATGCTCAGGCTGGGCGAGAACTTGGAGAACATGGGGACCAGAGTTCTAGCCCCAGGCTCCACATGAAAGGAAGCTGGTGTGTGGGGCTGCAAGCCTACATACGGGAAAGCAGTGATCAGAACATCTCTGGATCTGTGATCTCCGGGTCCAGCGAGAGACCCTGTGTCCAGATATGAGGTTTGTGTTAGAGTTTTGGTGGGAGGTATGAAAAAAGCTGGGGCTGAAGCCAAGTGGTAGAGTACTGCCCGGCATGCTTGGGTTAAAACCCGGAATTTCTCACATAAATAAACAAGTAAATAAGGTGGGGAGGGATTGAAAAAGACACCTTTGTGCACAGCGTACATATATATATACCTCTCTCCCCATGAATGTACACACACACACACACACACACACACACACACACACACACAGACACAGACACACTTTTTTTCAAGAGAGTGTTTCTCTGTGTAGACTTGGCTGTCCTGGAACTTGCTCTGTAGGCCAGTCTGGCCTCAAACTCACAAAGATCTGCCTGCCTCTGGCTCCCAAGTACTGGGATTAAATCACTATATATATACACTGGTTTACAAACAACTCAATTAAAAAGTGGGCAAAATACTTGGTTAGATATTCTTTAATAAGGAGAGACAAATACACCACAAGTACTCAGCATGACTAGTCCTTAGGAAAAAGCAAATTAAAAGCACAGCAATGCTTGGCCAACTCACTAGAATAGTAATAATAATTCAAAAGTGTTACATTGCTGCCAAGAACAAAGCATGGCGCTGCTAATGTGGAAAAGAACTTAGCAACTCCTTGAAAGTTAAATATCTATGCAATGGAATATCACTCAAGAAAGAAAAAAGAAATAAGAGCAAGGGAATAAACTACTGATACACATGACAATGTGGATAAATGCTAAAAAAAAATATGCTAAAGTGAAGTAAGTCAATGACTGAGCATCATGGGTCACATGATTCTCGTTCTATGAAATAAACAGAAGAAGCAGATCCTTACTGAAGAAAAGTTAGGAATCATGGCTTAAAAGCTATGGTTTTTATTAAATATATTTTTTAATTTATTACAATTTATTCACTTTGTATCCCAGCTGTATCCCCAACCTTTGTCTCCTCCCAATCCTGCCCTTCCTCCCTCTCTCATCGTCTCCCATGCCCCTTCCCCAGTCCACTGATAGGGGAGGACTTCCTCCCCTTCCACCTGACCCTAGCCTATTAGGTGTCATTAGGAGCGGCTGCATTGTCTTCCTTTGGTAAAGCAGATGCTGAGACTCATAGTCAAACTTTGGGCAGAGTGCAAGGAATCTTATGAAAGAAGGGGGAAATACAAAGACCTGGAAGGGTCTGGAGCTCCACAAGGAAAACAACAGAACCAAAAAATCTGGGCCCAGGGGTCTTTCCTGAGACTGAGACTCCAACCAAGGACCATCATGGAGATAACCTAGAACCCCTGCTCAGATGTAGCCTGTGGCAGCTCAATCTCCAAGTGGGCGCCCTAGTAAGGGGAACAGGGGCTGTCTCTGACATGAGCTCAGTGGCTGGCTCTTTGATCACCTCCCCCTGAGGAGGTGGGGCAGCCCTGCCAGGCTATGGGTTTTTTTTTTCCTGGTGGGGGTGTGTGTGAAAATGTTTCAGAACTAGACAAGAGTGATGGTTGCACAATGTTACGAATGCACTGAATACCATCACTCTCCAACATTTATTATCCCACTGTCGCCTCAAGTATTCTGGCAGTGATTAAATGCTCTTCATTTTCTTCATTATCGGTCCAGCTCAGGGAGACCAAATTGCATCGAGTCTGTCTTTGATGTCAGCTAGCTGAATCACTCATATTAAAATGGAAAATTTTACGTTACATTAATTCCACCTCAATTAAAGGAAAAAAATAGCAGCTGAATCATACATACTTGCCAATGAGGGTGATTTTTCAGGGCATTTGATACTTCAGTGAAGTAGAAGGCATATTCTGGGTATTTTCCTAGGCATAGCCATGGGCTACTTAACAGGAGTCACACAGTCTAGAAACTGTTATTAAATTTCATTGCACCAGGATTGCAAAGTATGCTGGCACACACTGAGATGGCCAAGGTGTTCTATGGGGTATGGTCTCATGATGTCGCCGTCCTGTATGTGGCCCATCGTAGATCCAAACATCATAGCACATGATTATTCCAACAGCTTCAAGACAACTTGCGGAGATGGTTCATTTGGAAATCAAATGTCCCAAATAAAACTGGTGGCAAAGTCTGCTTTTCAGAATGAAATGCATTCCCTGTGTTACTGTAGAACAGCATTGTCGGAGCCCTCCTGTGTGGGAACCATCCCAGATGTGCTGGTTTGTAAGGTTGGGGAGGTAAGCATGCCCAGAAAAAGCTCACCCAGCAGAGGAGGAGATCCTACCAGACAGGGGAAGAGCAAAAAAACAAGGCTGACACTCTTCCAGCATGTTCTCTGAGAATACATTGCAACAGACACATCACTTTAATTTGGAAATATAATCAGTATGGAGAAAAGGAACACCATAGTGGGCTAGAAGGTAAAGAGGATGACATTTGAGAGGGTAGGTCTTTCTGTTCGTTGTGTAGTAAATATACCATACTTACCTTCCCCCAGGCACAGACTGTCCTACGAAGTATAAGTGAGTTCAGAGCAATTAATTGTGTAGCAATTCTAAGTGTCTCCTTTTCACTGCCAGCATAGAACTTAGGAGAACCCCAGAGGGCCTGTGGCCTCAACCATATAAAGCTGCCAGCTGTCCCTCCTCATATTTTCCATGTTGTCCCATCTCCGTCCACATATTTCTGTTTAACTGCCTGTGGCCACGTTGCCCTCAGTCTCCTATCTTTGTTCATTTGTCGTCCAGTCTTTATCACACAATACAGTTCAAATACAGTGGCGACTAACTGTTCTTTTTTCTTCATTATTTGTCCAGCTAATGAAACCCCATTGTACTGTGCCTGGCTTTGATGCTGGCTGGCTGGCTTCTTTCCAGGTTAATTATTGAAGAGCCTGTCTTGTTATTCAATATTAATTACCCTGTGTGGGCTTCGGCAGAAAATACGGTCACAGGATGGAATGTGACATAGAAACACGTCCAAATCCTGAACACCCTTCCCGAGAGACCAAGGGCACAGAGCTCTTTGGTGCTGCGGTACTTGTGGGCGCTTTTAGAAGCTTGGAGTTGTTGCTACGCCCGGAGAGTACCACGGAGGCGTAAACGGAAGATGGAGAGTGCAAGACACAGGGAGGCAAGGGTCGTAAGAAGGAAGCAACACTTAGATCACATCCCTAAGCATTTGTAGTATTAATCTGGGGCCATAAGTGGTCACCTTTCATTTGTCTGCTTCCGGAGGCACCAGAGTTAAGGCCATGGGCTTAAGAATTAAAGTGTAGGTTTCAATTTAACCTCTACCTATTACACTGATGATCTTTAGAGAGGCTGCGCAGCCGCTGAATACTACATTTCTTCTCCAGGAGAAAATTAACTGCAAATCACCTTTGCTATCGTGTTTCACCCATGTCTTTCCTTCCCTGTTAAAATTTTCTTTTGTCTGCTTTACAGAACTCAGGCTGAGCTCTGAGACGCATGGCTGGAAAGGATGATGGGATAAAATTAACCCCTAAAGTGCAGCTGGGCAGCCGACCAAGCACACAGAGAGCTGGGCAGAAGGTGTAGACACCCGAGAAGATCTTACGGGGTGGGGGGCAAAGGACAGTGGCAAAGAAGTGGCTGCAGACACCCGAGGGAGCTCGAGTCTGAACTGTGGCCTGGGCAGGGGTTGCAGGCACAGGTAACACAGCACTCAGGAAGCGGGGGCAGAAGGCTGCCTAGGCCACAAAGCAAGAACTAGTCTCCAACGACCATGAAAACAAATGTTTTCAGTGCTTACGTAAAAAGGAGTAACTTTACAACAACTCAATCTCATCAGAACAATAAATGTATGTATCTGTGAGTATAAGAACTTTTTTTTTTGTTTGTTTGTTTTTGTTTTTTTTAAGTTCCAGATAGTATCGTGAGGGCTATTTTGGGACACCTTTCTCCTGCACCCAGATTTCTCTAGAGCATTGGTTCTCCGCCTTCCTAATGCTGTCACCTGCGTGTCGGGATGACCCCCAACCATGAAATTTTTTTTGTTGCTATTTCATAACTGTAACTCTGCTACTGTCATGAATTGTAATGTAAACATCTGTGTCTTCCCGATGACCTGAGGTGACCCCTGCGAAAAGATCATTCGACACCCAGAGAGGTTTAGAACCGTTACTCTAGAACCTCCCACTTCTGGGATCCCTTAAGAAGCACTGCCCCGCATTTCATTCACACTGCTCAACGGAGCTAATTAGAGGAAAAGGACCATGGCTTTCGTGGGAAAATACATAAGCAGTTCATTGAAGTCAGAGCTTGATTAATTACAAAGAAAACAGTTCAGTTTTCCATTCTATTATTGTCTCTACAAGTGCACAGTCAAATTGCTTATCCCAAGGGTTTCGGGTTACTCAAGACTTTTCAAATGTCGAGTATAGTCTAATCTAAAATGAAGTCTCTGGGCCTAGGCTACCCTACTGCCAGTTTCTCTCTCCTGTAGCGGCGTCTGTTTCACTTAGAAAAGTACCTTTGTCAGTTGGAAACAACTGATGGGGCACCAGGCTCTCTAATCCAAGGGCCATCAAAATACACATTTTTAAAACAATTTGAAAAAGTTTGTACCCCTCACACTTAATTTTTTTTTTTTTTGACATTTCACTCTGTGTCGTTGATGTAATGTGATGCGAGTTCTGCTACATTATAAACCCTGGCCCTTGATAATATAACATTGCTCTTCAATCTATTTATGTAACTACAGATAGCATGGTAATTTGACACCCACTATCATCAACCAGTTGGTTGCCAAACTGCCAACTAGCCAAGTAGGAATGAGTTTGTAGCTCTTTTGTAACGGTGGGAATGTCTGAAGCCTTCCTTTTGTCTCCTTGGACCTGAATTTCCATTTCACTTCTCCCACAGAATTTCATCCCATTATCTTGTTATGCTTGCAAGTTTTTTACCAACCACGCAAACATAATTTTCTGTCATAAAAATACCCATGTAGAAGTAAATGTTTTTAACTTCTCAGTTTCCCAAGACTGCCAAGTAGTTTATCCTGGAGTTTGTTCTCAAATTCTATTTGAAGTCACTTGATCAAAGAGATGCACATAGTTTAAACTTCTGAGAAGTAATTGTCAGAGATGAAATATGACATTTTATTGGAATTCTGTTTTGGAAGCACAGTTTCTCTGTAGAACCAAGCTCACCATGTCTGGGCTGACACCAGGAAGGGAGAGTCCAGGAGAGGAGCCTAGCCGGAAGAAGACTCAGACACTAGCCAAACAGCTGCATTTCAATTGTCTGCCAGTTGGCTACCTTCTTCCGAAGGTCAAGGGTCCTTAGCTTCTTTTATCTCTGTTTCCTGTGGAGTTAATGGAACTTGTGTCCTGTTTCCTTCTGAGGGTTGTACAGTTTCACCCACAGTAATGTGAATGTGAGGTTAGTTAAGTGGTAAAGAGCTTTCAGCATGAGCAAGACCCTGGGTTCAATACGGCAGTGTGACAGTGATCTGTACGCATTGAAAATAAAATGCAATTGGTAATCGCTGTTCTGATACAGGGAAATCCCCTTTCGGAAATACGTCTTGTATAGTATCATCTTTACACTTACTATGCACTCCAAGTGTTAAAATAAAACTTTATTCATTGAAAAGAGAAAAAAGGAAAACATCAAGATCCTTAGGGATCTTTGAAGTAGTCTTTAAGATAAAGTTAAAAGACTCTTAGAAAACCTGAATGACCTAATCATGACTTCATTGGGAAGACAATTCTAGGTAAGCTCCCAGCTTGGGACCACAACCCAAGGGAAAACATCTACCAAGTAGTCACTTAGGAATGAGTTTGTGAATCACAGAATCACACCCTCTGCGCGCGCGCGCACACACACACACACACACACACACACACACACACGGCAGCTCCTGCTCTTAGGAGCCTTTCATTCTGGGCCTTTGTGTGGTACACACTGAGGTGTGTGTTTGTGTAAACAGACACAAGGAAGTAGGAAGGATGGGAGGAGGGAGAAAGAAAACAGGCCCATGCAGCATGTTTGAAGTCTCCCCATCTTGACTCCATCCGTCCAATCCCCTGGAGAAGCAACAAAGTGAGTGGGCTTGTCTGCAGTGGGGTTGGGTGGTGGCAGCTCTCCCCCACAGCCGCACCTCAGCCCGGCTTTGAAGTTGAACGGAACAATGGTCTCATTGAGCCTTCAATATTGCTGTGGCTATAATTTAAACTTGAAGCCGGAACAAAGTGCTTTACTACCGAGTAAATCCTCTGTGAGAGGAGCCTCTCTGTATACAGATGGCTTCCCTCTGGGTCCCCCTTCTTGGTGGAACACACATACCACCACCACCACTACCACCACCACCACCATCACCACCAGCAGCTTTGAAACCATCTCTCTGCAGAGCTGGTCAGCAAAAAACATTTATGGCAACAGAGCTCACTGCAGGGACCACACAGTAACAGGGAAATTAAAAAAATAATAATTCCACCTCCTCCTTCTTCTTTTTTTTTTCTTTTCTGCCTTCTTTTTCCTTTCTCGGAAAAATAGTGATTTCCTCCTCCTCTTCCTCTTTCTTTTTCCTCCAGGGATAGATGTGAACTTGCTCTCTAGCTAAGTATGGCTTGATGCTCTTGCCCATATGTCAATGGCTGGAATTACAGCCAGGCCTGTGACACCAGGCTCAGTATATGAAGTGCTAGCGATGGAAACGAGGAGTTCATGTCTACCACACAAGCGTTCTACCAACGGAGCTACGTAGTCACTCCTCCTTTGACTTCCTTTGACCAGTTCTTATAAATGCAATGTTCGTTATAAAATATTAAGAACACACCTAAACAAATCTCAGCAAATGAAGTGAAACTCATTCAAACTTACCTCAGAATTCCCATGTGTCTGTCTCTGTCCTCTCACTCTTGTGGGTATGTGAGTGCGTTTCTGTGTGTGTGTGTGTGTGTGTGTGTGTGTATGGGGTGTGAGATGACTCTCACCTCCCTCAACTTGATTCACTTCTAAATTCTCAATTAAATCTTTTACCTGTGTCCTTCACCGGCCATCCTTTGGTTTTATTTACAAGCGGCTAATTTAGGCTACGTAAAACATTGCAGTCCCAGGTCAGCATTCTCTCAGATCAGTCCCAAACCTTGTGTCTGAGAGGATGACTTGGGGTTAAAATTTCTGAGTCCTCAGTAGGTGCTGCTATCATTTGCTATCTGAGCAGGCTTGTCTTCTCTCTGCTGACAATGTGTGATTGACAGAAGGAAGTAAGCCTCCTCGGAGGGCCACTGTAGGCTTCCCTCTGTGGTTAGCTCTGCTCTCTCATTTCCAATGGGAAGGCTCTCCAGAGGAACTGTTATCTGCTTACACACAGGACAGCACTGCTTAGCGGACACTTAACAATGTGACAACTATCCTCAGATCATTCTGAAAGAGAGAGGAAAGTGGAGGTAAAGGGATAGGCTGGGAGGGAAGGGGGAAAAGGAAAAGTTAAGGAAGAGAAAGATAAGGAAAGACGCTGAACCGTGCTCTCAATCTAACTTTATGGGTCCTAGTAGCAAGTCCTAAGAACCAACTCAACCCAATGTGCATGTAAGTATGCCCACACCAAGCGAGGGAGAAGAAAAGAATGCAATAAAGATTGAATGTTCTTGGAAATAATGGGGTCTGAAGTAAGACAGAGTAATTTGGGGCAGTAGAGGACTACACGAGTCCTCCTTATCTGCCTCTCTGTCTCTTCAGTTCCTCTGTCTCACACGTTGGCATCTCTCTCTTAGCAATTTTCCCTAGAAGCTCTAATGCCACCCTGTTCTGGTCCCTACCACATCTGAATTGCTTCTACCCTATTTCAGGTTTATATAATGGATCCCAATTAGTCAGTTTGGGCACGGAAACATTGATGACCCCATTAAAAAGGAGTCTCACCCTTGACAATTCATAATATCTAGAGGGAGGGAGGAAGAAGGGAGAGAGAGACAGGAGGGGAGAGGCAAGCATATCCAGTATCCCTCTATGCCTGTCTGTGAAGACTGTCACAGCTGGCTAGAGTCCACCCAAGACACTGAGCATTGGCCTAGGTGGACGAGCTTTCACCGTCACATGGGACCATTTTAGGGCTGTGATCAGGGCAAACCCTGAAGACATGTTTGTTAAAGTACTCCCTTCAGCCCATTCTTTGTCACCAGGGAGTTTTAAAAAACATGGATTGACTGGATTGCTCCATCCATCTTAAACCCTACCGCTTGCTCCTTAAGATTAAATCCTTTGAATTGTTCTCGTGGGAAGGATGGGAAAGGTGTGAACAGAGGGAAACAGGATAGGAAGCACCAAGAGCAAAGCTGAATACTGGGGGCCCTGATTCTGCTGTTGGTCAATCATGTCGTGCCTGTGGCCTAGGCTTCTGCACTCTAACAGTATTTTATTCTGCTTTAACATCCTCAAGTTTTTTAGTTCTTAACTGTAATAATACTGAGGACAAAGATCCATTCCAAGTGATAGAGTCAGTTGGGGCAATAAGAGTCTTAAATTCTGTGCCACCCAGCTTTCTATAACAAAATAGCTGAGGCAATTAAAACACAAATAGAAAAGCTATCCTTTGCCTTTTGATTTTAGTGGATCTGGTCTACAACCAGGAGGATTGTGGGTGGGGATACTGAGTAGCATTGGCTGTGAGCATGTGGTGGAGAAAACTGTTCCTCTCATAGACAGGAAACAAAGGAGGAAAAAGGTCAGGGTTCCCCCATCTTCTTCAAGCGCATACCTTCAATGACCTAGGGACTGCACACACATATAGGCACATAAGAGCCTCCATTTCTAGATCTTACCACCTTCCAGTAGAATCACCCTGGGCGCATGTGCATTTGGGGACACCAGAATGATAGTAAATGGAGGCTGAAGAGCTGGCTTGGCCATTAACAGCACTTATTACTCTTGCAGAGAACCCAGCTTCCATTCCTAGTATCCACACAGCGGCTCCCAACTGTCTGTAACTACAGTTCCATAGTTAGACCCCCCCTTTTTTTTAACATGCAAAGGCCCATGTACAAATGTTGTCATATACATACACACAGACATTTCCCCCACCACAGGAACTATAGTAAATGACCTCACCTGCCATTAATTGTTAAGAAGTAAAATTGAGATATCAGCTGCTGTGGAGGAGGGCTCCATGTACAAAGTCCCGACCAAATCATGACACTGTAAACAAACAAACAACACAGTGACGTGCTGGCTTTTGATAATAATCAAACAGTTTAAGTAGCAATTGGGATTCTGAGAGTTCTCCCCAACTTTTTTTTTTTTTTAAGAAAAATTCCAAAGCGTGCCTTTGAGTCTATTCCATTTTTAGCTTTATGAGTGAATGTCAAGTGCCAAAATACTTCAGCCCCAAACAAACTTCAGGAACTGGTGCAAGTAGAAATGATGTGAGACTAACCACCAAGAAGAAATTCAGCATCTCCGTGGATGGATGGCCACCTTGCAGCTCTCAACAGTCCTTGGGAGGGGTAGGCGAAATAGTGTGTCAAGAATGCTCTGTCTTGACAATTGCGGCTGATCCTATAAATTGATGAAGAGGCCCAAGCTATGGGTTTAGAAAGCACTTTATTCATTTGCACTGAACAATGCATATGTCCCTGAGGTCAAAGGTGGCACCTATCACTCTAACATACCAGGGCTTTTAACAAATTCAAACTCATCCATGGAAGCAGACTGATGCTCATCACTAGATGGAAGACTGGTTGTGCTAGCTGGTTATCCTGTCAACTTGACCCACATAAGAGTCTTCTGAGAGGGGAGCCTCAGCTGAAAAAAATGCTCCCATAGGAAAGCCTATGGGGTGTGTTCTTCATTGGTGATTGATGTGGGAGGGCCCAGCCCCCTGTGTGTGGTGCCATCCCTGGGTTGGTGGTCCTGGGTGCTATGAGAAAACAGGCTGAGCAGGCCAGTGGGCAAGCAGCCTTTTCCGTGGTCTCGGGATCAGCTGCTGCTTCCAGTTTCCTGCCCTGTTTGAGCTCCTGCCTCGTGACTGTGACCCGAGAGATGTAAGCTGAAATAAAGCCTTTTCTTCTCCAGCTTGGATTCTGTCATAGACTTTCCTTACAGCAGTAGGAAACCTATCTAATTCTTTCATCGGGTGTCACGCTTGCTTGCCCCATCCATCTTCCGGCTCACTTCAGGGATGCTAGGAAGCCCTTCTCTTCTGCTGGGCAGCCTCTTCTCTCTTCTCATTCTACCCACCAGGAAGCTGCACCTCCCTAACGAAGGCTGTTCTTCTATCAGCAGGAGAGCAGGCTGCTGCCTGATGTGTAATCACTCTATCCCATTTCCAGATTGTATTAGTCATGTCTCCATCATGACTTTCTTATGCCTTTATTTCCAACATCTACCACAATAGTGACTACATAACCAGCTAATAATGACTTAGAGAAATGTTTGCATTGATGGCAATGTGGGGAAAGGTGGTGGGGAGAGGGATGCTAGTGACCACCGCATAAGGGCTCTTATTCTGGTGCATTTTATGACAGTGAAAATGCTATATGTTGGCAATGGAAATGCATCAGAACCCAACACTATCTGAATGCTGGTGACTGCAATGGGAAAATGTTATGTAGGAAATATTTATTCTACTGTTGCTTGAGGAAAATAGAAAAACGTGGTTTAAGTAGGAGGGGATGAGGAGGAACTGCCAAAAGAGAATCCCACTGCAGGCCAGTGAGATGGCTCAATGGGTAAAGACATTTGCTACCAGTCTTGGCAACCTGAGTTTGATGCAAAGACTCACATGGTGGGAAGAGAGACATGACTCTCACAAGTTGTCCTCTGACATCCACACGTGGTATGCCCTTGTACGTACACACACACACAAATCATACATACATACATACATACATACATACATACATACATACATAAAATAAGTGGAATAAAAAAATTAAAATAGAATACCACTTAGGAAGTGATTTTAGAGGCTGCCCACAACTCCACCCAGGTGTGATTGAAAGCACGTGCCTTTTTGCCTTTTATTATATGTTCCTACCACAAATGAGGCCTTGATATAGGCAAACACATAAGAAGCAGAGGCACGGTGAAAATAAAAGGTATCTTAGCATGTATGCAATTTGGAAGAAGAAAGATGAAATGAAGTTGCTACGGGTTGAATAGTGTTTCCCCCTAATTCATATGTTGAGGTCTAACCTCCACATCTTATCGTGTGTCCTTATTTAGAAAAAAATGAGGTCATTTGGGAGGGCCATATTCCAAGAGAATGATCACCCCAATAAAAAAGGAAATTTTGGACATAGTTGTGAATATAGAAAGAAAACCACTTAAATATGATAGGGGTCATCTATAACCAAGGAGGAAAGCATGGAATGGATTCTTCCCTCAGAGCGGTGGGAAAGATCCAACTTAATTAACCATCTCTTGTTCTCAGATTCTCAGCAAATGAGAAAGAGGCACTGATTTAGTTTCTGGCACCAGCCAGCAGGTGGGGCTGTTGGTTGGAATGGCTTTCTGGGGAAGAAGGGCAAGTTAGTCTGGGTGGACCTTTCCAGTTCCTCAGTGAGAGAGCCAAGCAGCTAGGATATAAGGACTGCAGAGTGTGCAGACTCTCTCTAAGCCTCTGCAATGCTTGGAAGGCTGGAAAAGCAGGGACAGGACACTGTTTTCCCGCAATGCGAAGCCATGCAGGCCCACAGGGTAAAATGTGGTTTGCAGATACCGCAGGATTTAAACCTTTGTCATCTCCAGCTAAAAGGTAAACCACTTAAAGGGTTTATGGCCAGATGTGCTGTTCTGTTTGCATAGCATCTTAGATAACGTTGGAAAAGGGTCTTTCTGGCTTGGCACGATGGTACATACCTATGATTTTAGTACTCAGAAGGGCAGAGGGAAAGGAATGCATGCCCGAGGCCAGCTTGGGCCACATAGCAAACCTCTACATAAATGTCTTTCTCTCTCTCTTTCTTTCTTTCTTTCTTTCTTTCTTTCTTTCTTTCTTTCTTTCTTTCTTTCTTTCTTTCTTTCTTTCTTTCTTTCTTTCT
>NW_026587216.1:24605630-24620821 GCF_907164565.1 Psammomys obesus
TCTTTCTTTCTTTCTTTCTTTCTTTCTTTCTTTCTTTCTTTCTTTCTGATAACTTTATCCACTCAAGCGTACTAAAAGGAGATATACTGCATTTTCTAAGCCAAAGCATGTGCAAAGTTTGCATTTAAATCTCTGAGAGCTTTGTGGCTAAAGGAGTTGCAGTGCAAGTGTGACAAACAGCTTGAATCCTCAGAACTCGCATAATGCTGGGTACTGCTGCACATAGCTTGGCCCCAGTGTTCCTACAGTAAGATGAGAGATGGAAACAGAAGAACCCCAAAGCCTGAGGGTCAGTAAGCCCAGCATACTCAGTTCAGAACAACAGAAGCCCGTCCCAAACAATGTAAAAACCAGAACTGACTGCAAGGGCTACATCACAAGGTAGCTTTTGTGACCTACACACACACACACACACACACACACACACACACACACACACACACACCAAACACACACACAACTTTTTTATTTCTTTTATTATTATTATTATTAATTACACTTTATTCATTTTGTATTCCCCCCTAAGCCCCTCCCTCCTCCCCTCCCGACCCCACCCTTCCTCCCCTTTCTGCATGCATGCCCCTCCCCAAGTTCACTGATAGGGGAGGTCCTCTTCTCCTTCCTTCTGATCTTAGTCTATCAGATCACATCAGGAACACACACACAACTTTTAAGAAGTTTTTGGAACTTACCTAAGAGAAGCATCACACACCTGTAAATCCAGCACCTAAGAGGCCGAAACATTTGTGCATTTGAGCCATTCTGAGCTACCTAGCAAGATCGTGCCTCAGTCATTCAGTCGGTATGAGCCCACCTCTGAGGTACGCTCCTATTAGTCATAGGTCACAAACATCCACATGGGAACAGATGTTAGTATAAGGACACTCTAACAGTGATGAGACACTGATGTTTATAAAGTACTGCCACAGATAGGATTTTACTTGACTCTCACAGGACTGTTTTGTCATTTTGTCCTTGTTTTGATATAGAGTTCGTTGTCCCACTTTACAATCACAGAATACAGAGACTTGCTGAGTCTGTTAAATGCCCAACTCACACCCAGAGGGGACAACAGAATCAGTTTTAGAATCCACACCTCCCAGCCTCCACCTCAATCTTTCTAACTATTTCAGAACTTAAGAAACAGTAGAATAGAAAACTCTCCACAACCCCCTGTCTTTTCGTAGTTTCTGCCCCATTCCTCATTAATTGTACAATGCCTATGAAATTTGATTTTTTATTTTAAATTATTTTAGATGGATTTATTTTATTGTATGTGTATGAGTGTCCTGCCTGTGTGTATGCATGTGAACTGTGTGCATGCCTGGTGCCTGTGGGAGTCAGAAGAGGGAGTCAGATCCTCTGGAACTAGAGCTGTGGATGGTTGTGAACTACAGTGTGGGTGATGGGAATTGAACCTTGGCCCTAAGAAAGAATAACAAGTGCTCTTAATCTCTGAGCCATCCCTCTAGGCAATATATATATTAAGAGAGAGAGAGAGAGAGAGAGAGAGAGTTTGTTATGCAGCTCTAGCTAGCTATGACTCACTATGTAGACCAGGCTGCCCGGAACTCCAAAACCTGCCCTGTCTCTTCCTCACCATCTGCTGAAAATAAAGGTATCCACCCCCGTGCCCTACTGGCCAATGCATTCTAATTTTAATACGTAACAAGTCATTAGTCATACAGTTGGTTTTGTGAGCAGAAAAGCTCTTAGGATGATCCAGAACTGACTTGAGCGTCTCTAATCTGGACACGCTCCTTATCATCCAATTAAAATCCCCTCAGCTATGAAGAATAACTATTAACACCACCCAACAGCTGCTCTTGTGTGGATCCTTGGGGCCAGATGGGCCTTAACAAATAGTAGCTCCGTTATTCGTAGTACATGCGAATTTTTTGGAGGCCTAGCGTGCAAAGAACACATTTTCTCTCAAGCAAATGTCTAGGTTCAAGGTCACAGCTATGGCCTGCCTCCACACCCACGCGGGGCCCCCCCACCTCTCAGGGAGTGCCCTCACTTCCCACTTGTCTCTTTGAAAGAAATGGAATAGGAACATTCCTCTCAGAGAAGGGGCACATATCTCTCTGGCTAATGCTCCCCCCTCCATCCCGGGCTTTGTGCCCTTTGCTGACACAGAGTTTGCGTGTAGGAAGAAAGAACAATTTGCTATAAAGATTCCTGGTGTGGATCCGAGGCTATTTTACCGTACAAGGACCAGATTTACACGTCTTTAATGTCAACCAGATGATTTTCTTCTTTGCATTTTTCAGCTTTCGCTTATAATTCCCAAGAATTTTCATGCAGCCTAGGAGAAGGCCTTGGCACTGACTGCAGCCACGCTCGCTGGCATGAGACTTCTGGCTGCACCATTTTAAAGTTTTAGAATTCCGTCTTACATAAACTCCTTACACACGGATGAAGGCACTGCAGTGTACAAACTGGGGCGTGTTATTAGCTGACAGAGTTTTCGA
The DNA here is from genome assembly GCF_907164565.1 of Psammomys obesus. Taxonomy (NCBI): domain Eukaryota; kingdom Metazoa; phylum Chordata; class Mammalia; order Rodentia; family Muridae; genus Psammomys; species Psammomys obesus. The sequence continues at coordinate 24,608,105 of NW_026587216.1, forward strand.
GCTGGGTGCATTGACTGGGTCTAACAGACTTTTCTTGTGGAAAGGCCGAGGTGATATAAGTTAGGGTTGTGGGTCTCACAGCTTCCATTTGCTACAGCGCGGCCCGAGAAGGCAGTAAGTGACCCTGGCAGGTGCTGTGGTTTGCATGTGTTCTGCAGCTGTTCCAAGGCAGCACGTTAACAAGTTTGACCTTTGGGGAGACTCAGATCATGAAGCCTCTTCACAGATTCATGAATCCATGGGTCATCACAGAATGGCTGTTATAAAATGAACATTCTCTCTCTCTCTCTCTCTCTCTCTCTCTCTCATCGTTCAGCTGAGCAGAGGAAGGCGCCATGCCTTTGGACGTCCCAGGCCCGTGAGCCAAGTAAACATCTGTATAAACCGTCCAGCCTGTATTGCATCTCTAATAAGAGAAGGCAGGCCAAGAGGGCATTCCGTGTTTCAAGAAAACGTCATGGTTTCTGGGCTGGTGTGGACCGGCTAACGGGCTGTGGTGCCTGTGGCTGCTAGAAACATATCATAGCAGAGGTTCTTCTGCGCAGATGCTCACAGCCCCAGCCGGCTTTAGCTCCACCGGTGTCTGCTCAGCCTACCACAGCAAAAGCCCCGCGTGGCCGTACCTGCAGAGCATCCTGTGGGTGGAGAAGCCCGCTGGAACCTGGCTGCTGCCTTTGCCACGAATGCGGAGTGTTGATTTGGTGTTGAACCTGCTCATGCTATTTTGGTGTGTGGGTCAGGATGAACTATTAATGATCCACGGGGTAGTGGGATAAAAAGGCTACAAAAACAACAAATTACAACAAATTGCAGCTGGAAAACATTGCTACTCTCTTGTTCTTCACTCTTCTCAGGAGACACTGACCTTGGCACTGTGTGAGATTCTGTGTGACGTGGATGGTAAAATTGAGGCACGTTCCTTACTTCTTTTCACCATAAACCCACTGAGAAAAATTCTCTGGGAGCCTCAGTTAGGATCAGGATTGATTGGGTGGGCAGGGGGGCAGGTGTGTGAACATGGACGTGGAGGCCAGGGTTGGCATTAGGCATCTTCCTCTACCCATCTCCACCTTATTATTATTATTATTTTTTAGACTAGGGTCTCTCACTGAATCTGGGGCTTACCAGTTAGGCTAGACTAAGTAGCCAGGCAGCTCTGCTCATACGTCCTATCTCCACCCCATCCCCAGGACTGGGATTATGTATACATACGACTGTGTTTGGCCTTTTGGTGGGTGCTTGGGAACCAAACTCAGGTCCTTATGCCTTCATGTAAGCACTTTATGGGTGAGCCATCTCCTCCAGTCCTTGGGGTTGACATAATCAGGGAACACAGTAGACTGTCTGCTGTTAAGGGTTTTGGGTGCATTTCTCTTTATTTTTCTGGACTTTTGTGGACACTGGTCTAGGAATCTATTTATGGTCATTAGGGTAACACCCAAGATGTTCTGACTGGTCCAATGGTCTTGCTGCTGCTATTCCAAGAAAACACCAAGCAAGGGCTCTGTGGCATCAGTGTTGCCATTCTGAAGCACAAAGCCTGCAGGAGTCAACAGTGACCGACTCCCCTACCACAGCTCCAGCTACAAGAGGAGCCCCATGACTCACTGGGTTTACACTGTAGATACCCACAGACCTCAGATATTTATGTCCAATGGAATCATAGGAATTATCACTTCCAAAGGGACTGTCCTCTGGGAGCTGTGGAAACAGAGACAGATGGAACAAATAACAGAAATTTCAATAGAATAATAGAAAAAAGAGAAACAAACCTGATATGGTAGCACATGCCTATAATCTAGTACTCAGGAAACAGGGGCAGGGAGATGACAGGTTGCAGGCCAACCTAAGCTACACAGTGGTATATCAAATAAAGGCAAAACAAAAGGAAGCAAACAAACAAGCCTCTCCCTCCAAAAACCTACAAAGGCTAGGAGCTGGCTAGACTGTTCATCCTCTGGACCCCTGAGGTGGGAGTAAAGAAGCCCCCCAAGAAGTGCCACTACACTCATGCTCCCCATTTGACATACACACACATAAAATAAATACGTTTCGTAAGCAAATCAAGGGCCAGGAATGTATCTCAATGATAGAGAGCGAGGCCATGGGTTTAGGCCCCAGTACTCAAGAAAACATTAGTCAACTGAACTTTACCTGGGAGGCTTGCTTTGGCGGCACATGAACTAAAATCAAAGTGAAGAGAATCTATTTGGCCCTGGGCAAGGGTGACATGCCACCCCATGAAGCAGTTTGTATTTCATGGCACTGAAGAAAGTGGGTACCCACGTGTGGAAGCTTGGAAGCGGATCCAGTTCTCCGAACCTGAACAAAAATAAACTCAGTTCAAAATGGACCAAAGACCTTTCTGTGAGGTTTGCATCCTCTAAACGGCTGCAGGGAGATGCAAAGCCTGTTGAGATACAGATGCAGGAAAGGGCTCTTGAAAGGACTCCGATAGCTTGGGAAAGAATAGCAAGAATCATGTCTGGCACGGTGGTGCCTGCCCGAAGGGCCAGCATTCAGTAGGCAGAGACCTGAGAGCCAACACAAGTTTGGGGCTGGCATGACCTATACAGTCATGATTTGTCATGGCTACATGGTAAAATTATGTCTCAGAAAAAGTGTGTGTGTGTGTGTGTGTGTGTGTGTGTGTGTGTGTGTGCGCGCATCTGTGCATGGGCGCACATGTGTGTACGAAACTCTGAAGCTGACCATGGGTGTATTCCTTATCAGCTGACCCAGCTCCTCAGCCTGAGAACTTACATTTTAAATGCATCCAAGTCTCTTGGGAAATTATTCATATTTTGGTTTCCAAATACCCAATTACAGTATTCAGCCCAGTACTTTCTAATGTTACCCATCTTTATTTTTGGTTACCATCTTTTTTCACTACCCCATTCCACAATCTGTAAGTTATGGAAGAACCTTTAGCGATTTGGAAAGGGTAGTTTTGTGTCTGGGCCTGTTTAGCCACTGAAGAGAGCTTTGAAGAAAGCTACTAATCTCAGTAGGTCCAGCATTTTAGACTGTTCCAAACAGGACTTCTATTAAGCCTGAAATTTCTCAACATTCAAAGCATTCATGTTAATGCTTATTTAATTAATCATTTTTTTCCAATTTCCTTTGGGTGCCCTAACAAGATTTCTGTCCAAAAAGTCAGCTAGAAAAAATTCATGGGAATGATGTCCAATTTCCTTTAAAGGGGGCTGGGTAGGGTTTTTTGGTTGTTTTCTGGGGCTATTGTCATTGGGAGATGGTTATTTAAGTTGTTAATGATCTTATTCAGAGAGGAAATAAGGTTAGGATATTAGGTAATGTAAGTTAATTGTTAGTTGATTAACTCATAGTCATGTCAGACACTAGGCTAATTTATCACAGGAGTATACATCCTAGGGTTAACAGATAGATATGATTATGTAGAGACAGGTAGTTCTCTGAGGGTTTTGAAGACTTAATGTGTCTCTCAGCTTTGCAAAGGGGGAGATATTTTCTTCACACTTATACGGGATCAAGAGAAAGCATGCAGGTGGAGAGCCCTTACAACCACTGTGTTCTGGAATCTGATGCAACTGTCCAGTCTTAGTTTTCCTCTGTAATTTTCCCAATCTTGGATAGCTCTCAAAGATAACAGACAGGAAGTCCTTAAAGGCACAGTTGATTACTTCCTATATTTGTCTCAGTGATTCCTGTTCTTCACATACCCTCACGGCATGGGAAACAAAGAGAGTCATTGTATCTGACTGCATTTGGCTTCTAGCAAAGGTGTGAGCACCTTTGCTACTTTACATGTAAAGTGTTACTGCTTTACACTTTGCTGGCTGCTGCACACCAAGAAAACTACATCTGCCCTTTCCTTGCATTTAGCCTAAAAGCATGACAGGGGGTGGACCTTTAGTCACCAACAGACACTTTGTGTCCAGTTTACACCTGTCACTGGATTTCCTGTAGGCTTCTCCTGGAGACCAGATTAGCATTCTATGTGGGATGAAGATGCAGAGGTAATTGTCAAAGATGGCAGAACCTAATCTAGATTCAAGTCCTTTCTCACTACAAGGCCCAAATCCCCAGAGTGTGAACTTGAAGCTCCTTGAGTTGGAGCAGCTGGAGGGTAGAACCCAGGGCTTCTTTCCTGACAGACAAGTGTTCTAACCCTGCAGCTCTGGTCCACTTCTAACCTCCTTCCTTTCAACTTTTGCTTTTGTTGGTGCATAAAGAAAAAGAGGAGTGAAGGCATGGTATTTGAGTGAGCATTTGACAGTATGCTTTTTTTTTTGCTTCTCTATTTTATTTTACATGCACACACATGACAGTGTGTGTGTGTGTGTGTGTGTGTGTGTGTGTGTGTGTGTGTGTCTTCTGTGTCCAGAAGAGGGTGTCTGATCCTTTGGCACAGGAGCTTTAGGCAGTTAATCACTCCAAGTGAGTGTTGAGAACGAAATTCAAGTCCTCTGGAAGAGCAGCAAGCTCTTTCAACTACCCAGCTGTCTCCCCTGCCCCACTGTTTTTCTTCTGTGAGGACAGAACTCACCTCCTTTTTTCTCCTACCATTTCGTTTCATTTCATGTTTTTGTCTGGGAAATGAACTAGTCAGTGCGTTGCTTGCTTCTTATACCTTTCTGGCACTACTCCAGATTCCTATGGGATTACAGAATTGTCTGCCCAGGGGCATTGCATGGAGAAGACAGAGGAGAGGAGGCTGGAAGATAAATTGCATGAATGTGTTGCTACAAAACTACTAATAAAACTTCTAACAGGAGGAGGGCAGAGGGTGTGTATAATCTGTTGGCAAGACTATTTAGTCTCAACTATCAAGAACTAAGAATACAAAGAAGTGCATATTATGTCTTTAAACTGCAAAAGGAAGAAATACTTGCCCAAAGAAAACAAAAAATGCTTTCCAGTGCTGCGAACTCCTTTGTATAAACTCACAAAGAAACATTTTTCTTTTTCTTTCTTTCTTTCTTTCTCTTTCTTTTTCTTTTTCTTTTTTTTTTTTTTTTTTGTATGTTTTCTTTGGACAATCAAGTAAGATTACATTCTACATTGCTCAAAGCAATCCGAGACTGGGGCTTATCAGATACAACCCTTAAATGTGTTTCCCCCCCTCTATTTCATGTTTAATTTTTATATTTGGTTGCTAAGTTGCTTTTCTGTGTTTCTAGTAAAGTTTTAAAAATTAACTTTCATTACTTTTCTCTCCAACGAGAGAAATTCCACTTTGAGAAGACCTTGTATGGATAAGGAACAAACTAGACTCCGAATTTAGTTGGATTTCTTAAGTTCTCAGATGTAGAAAATGTGTTTTTCCAAAACTACGCTAATTAAATGATTTAAGATCACAAAGGAAAAGTGAAACTTCCATGATAAATTTGGATAAAGAATAAAGTGCAGAAAATTGAATCTATTTAGAGAAGAGAAAGAAACACGAGTAAGAAGTTGGGTGTGAAGCCGGGCGTAGTGGTGCATGTCTTTAATTCCAGCACTTGGAGGCAGATGCAAGCAGGTCTCTGGGAGTTCAAGGCCATCCTGGTCTACACAGTTAAGCTCCAGAACAGCCCAGAGCTACATAATAAGTTCCTGTTTCAACAAACAGCAAACAAACAAACAAACAAACAAACATAAATTGGGCTCAGGGTGTAGCTCAGAGGGAGGACAGGGTTTGGGTGAAGGTCCCACCCACAGGTGAAGGTGGGACCTTCACCTCAGCAGGAACAAGCGAGCAAGCAAACAGAAGATGAGCAAGCAAAACCTCCAAAGTTGGCAAATACCTTAGAGTGAGCTTTAAAAACAAAAAACAAACAAACAAACAAACAAAAAACATTTTTGGAAATCGTCTTCAACAATAGCATCTTCGTCGGCCAGAAAAGGCCACTATAAAATGCTGCAGAAAGATACCTCTGGCTCCTCCTGTGCCTGAGAGTTGGATAAGCAGTTTGGAAAGAACTTTTCAAAAGTGAGCGACCTGGGGCGCCTGGAGGTCGCCCGGGTGCGCCAGGGCTCCGTTTTGTGTGTTTCTGTGTTTGTGACAAACTTTGTGCTAACAGACACGGGCTACCTCGTCCCCAGACGTAAGGAGGAGGCACCTGCTTTGCGGCTCTCCGGAGCTATCCGGGGCGGGCTCGCCGCGGCGGGCTGGCGGTCGGGAGAAGAGGCGCGTCCCACCTGGGCCCGGGCGCCACCCGCCCAGAGCCACCCTCCCAGAGCCCGCCGGGCGCGCAGCCAGGGCGGCCGAGGGGCGGCGCGGAAGGGCGGAGGGCCGAGGGCGGGGGCTGCGGCTGTCGGAGGAGCGGGGGTTCCAGCCCCCGGCTCAGGCTGGGTCCGCTCGCAGGTGTCGCAGCAGCTCTGGCCATGAGGACCCTGTGGATGGTGCTGTGCGCGCTGGCACGGCTGTGGCCCGGGGCCCTGGCTGGCTGCTCAGAGGCCGGGCGCTGCTGTCCTGGACGGGACCCAGCCTGCACCGCCCGCGGTTGGAGGCTGGACAGGGTCTATGGAACGTGCTTCTGCGACCAAGCCTGCCTTCTCACCGGGGACTGCTGCTTCGACTACGCCAGGGCGTGCCCAGGTCGGTGGCTGGGCCCGGGGAGGGACCGCTAGGAGCCAGGACTGTTCTGGTCGCTTCCAGGCCAGCCCAGTATCAACTTCCCCAATCCCAGTGCCCTCCCCTGGATCCCTGGCTTTCCCAGCCCTTTTGATCAAATGTCCCCAAGCAAGCACTCTTCCCCTCTAGGACATTGGTGGGGCCACCTCTGGGGATGAATTTGTGACTCAACAACTCCAGCTGCGTAGAGTCATCTGAAGCCTGGAAGGATGGCCCTGACAGTTTTCAGGGGTGTGTCCCTGGGGCAGCCTTCACCACACATTCTGTCAGCCTCAAAGATAGAGTTTGGGCATGGAGAAGGGTGAGGAGGCCAGGAAGGTGAAACTATCCCACCTTGGGCCAAGCTTGCCCTGGGAGGGCTTTCTCAGAGGTCTCAAGTGTTTTGCGGTGGGCTCCAACAAGAACCGCAGCAGTTTCCTGTGAGGAGGTTTTCTGTGCTCTCTGGAACTATCTTTAGGGTCCCCCCTCCCCCTTCTTGAGTCTGTATAGTGTTTTAATCCCTCCAGCCTTCCTTCGGAGCGAGGCCTCTTCTTATTTAACTTGCCGTAGCATCCCACAGTTCTATACCCCTTTCAGTCAGCGCTGGCTTAATTGCATTTGAAGGTGAAGAAATTGGAAACATGGTCCTGGAAAACAAGCTATGCCTAAAAGTCAGCTCTGGAAACAAAAGCTCTCTCTGCGTCTTGATAATCAGATCAGTCCCCAAACTGCACATATGACAGGGCTGGAACTCACTGGTCCCCACTCAAATTCTCTGCGTCTTCTGTGCAGAGGACCGAAGGGCTGTGCCACACCCCAGGAACGGGAAGCCCAGTAGCAACAAGGCATCTCTTGCCTCCTCGCTAAGAGCCAGTCATCCAGGCCCGATACTGAAAGGGCACTGCCGAAAAGCTCGAAGATTTACTGACTGACTGAGAACTAAATATTTACCGGTAACAGAGATGCCCTTTTTTGATAAGTCCCCCCCCCCCCCCCGTTTCAAGGCATCTTGCCTCAGACTAAAGGAAGCTGGGAAAGCCAATTACTCAGGAAATGTAGTGAGTCTGAGCCACGCATGCCTCAGCTGCACCTCCGTGGTGCTTGCCGAATCACTCATTCTCGAGGGGCTTGCCTATAAATTAGCTGGGGTCCCGCAGCCCAGGTTTGTGGTGAGCACGACGAGGGACCACAGTGCAGATACAGTCCCTCAGGGAGTCATGATGTCCCTGGACACAGAGAGACCACATGCACACGGTACAGAGGATCCCTGTTCCTGCAGGGGACACTCGCGGCTATAACCGGGGATGCTTCACAGCATGATTTGATTGTTTTGTTCCCGTGTGTCCTTTCATGCCAGGTCCATCTGTCCTTTCATGTTTGATGCTCTGGTGTTTCTTTTGTATTTTTTTTTTTTTCTTTTGGACTTCATGGTCCCATTTAAGTGAAATAAAGCCCCATATTATTACGACAGTGGATCTGACAACGGAGGAGGCTACTGCTTGGCTAATGGGCAGAAAGTGTGCCCAGCAGTAAGGTGATGGACAGAGGGATGAGTAGTATTCTGAAAGAAACACAGTAGCAGAGCAGCGAGGGGTTTTCCTCATATTGCTCGGACCTGCATAAAAGCAAAAAAATTTTAGTTACTTCTGGAATTTCCCATTTAATATTTTCAAGCTGTAGCTGGTTGTGGATAACAGAGCATGGGCAGTGAAAGTCGCGGTGGGAGGAGGGACTACCACCAAAACAGGTAATAGGGGAGACAGTTTGGAGTGAAACTGTGGAGCCTCTTCGCATCGCCATCCAGTTGGCCCTGTGTGTCAGGGTGCTTCCCAGTCCCCAAACCTGACAGAGTGGATGCAACCAGATAAAGAGAGATTCAGGCTCCTCCAGAGGGCCGAGGGCTGAGGGGGTTACAGAGAGAAATTTCTTTCTCTTGGTTTTTGATACAGGGTCTCTCTATGACTGTCCTGGAACTTGTAGAGCAGGCTGGCCTCGAACTCACAGAGATCCACCTACCTGTGCCTCCACAGTGCTGGGACTAAAAGTGTGCACTACCATGTCTGGCTGTAACTGGATTCTAAGAGACCTGAAAGGTCTAATCTGAGTCACAAACCCTCCCAGTCTTTATCTGGCCACAAAGAAACTAAATACCCCCTTTTTAAAGCCTGGGATGTAAAAATAGTAAAATCAATCATTTTGGACTGGGGTCTTATTGGATGAATTCCGGAGATTAAGTGAGCCTACCATCCTGTGAAGAACTCTAAAGCCAATCATAGAAATTGCATGCCTGGGAGAAGGCCTATGAGTGCTGGACGAACAACTAAAGCCAGAGAAGGGAATGGTGTTTGGTGGAAATCAAAGGCGTATCCAAGAGTCCTAAATATACTTTCCTAAGGGTCAACGGGGAACTTCGTAAGCTAAAGAAAAGCAAACTTGAGACCAACAAGGCCCTTGCTGGTACATGCTCTGGTCTGAAGTTTCTTGTGATAAGAAGAAGGAAGTAGAGGCCATTGGAAGCTGGCCACTTGGTGAGACTGAGCCTGCTCATGCATTACAGCTAAGGATAAAGGCAGGGTGGAGCTGAGAGGCCCAGCCTCCTCAGCCCTGAGCAAGCTGACTTACTGTGGGTCAGGATTGCTGTGGGCCTGCCTCCACTGGCCAGAGCTAAATGCAGCCAGAAACTGCCCGTGAGAGCAATGCTTTGGCAGAATGCCTCTATTCTCATGGAATTTTCCCTCCAAATATTTATTGTTTGTGATCCCTGCCCCTCCCCCTCCCCTCCCCCTGGAAATGGCCATAATGTCATGATTTGATCCCTAATGTCAAAGAGTCCTGGGTTTAACCCTTAGTCTGCCATCCCTACCCTTAATGGCTTTGGAGACTGTATGCCAGTCTCTTGGTGCTCAGAGTATCTCATGTGTAGAAGCAAAATGACAACAGCATCTCAAGTGTGTTAATGGAAGATAACACCAAAGAAACCCAGAACTTGGTGATGGCTTGGGTTTAATGCCATAAGTGGGTTGAATGTGCCATAAGTTTCTTCTCTTCCTACAAAGAAAATAATAAGTAAAAACCAAAACATTCACTGGGCGGTGGTGGCACATGTCTTTGATCCAAGCACTGGGAAGTAGAGGCAGGTGGATCTCTGAGTTCAAGTCCAGCCTGGTCTACAGAGTGAGTTCCAGGACAGGCAGGACTATACAGAAAAAGTCTGTCATGAAAACCAAAACCCAACCAACCAACCAATCAACCAAACAGACAACCAAACAACAAAGCAAAAAACCTCCACTGGGGATATCTGAAATAGCAGGATTGGAGACAGACCCAGACCAAAGTCACCTTGCCCTGCAAGAACTTAATGGAAGTCTTGCTTGCCCAGTGTCTCTCCCAAGTTGCTAACTCAGGCCTGGGTTCACGTGAACTTAATGCTAAGATCACTGAAACAGTGGGCTGTGTTGAACCCTTCATAGCAACCTAGGGAAAAGGTAGAAAGAGGCATAGCAATTACTAATTCACATAGGACAGGACAAAAACTGAATAGCCCCCGTGTCCTCTCTTGAAATCCAGTGGGAAAAGGAACATCGTGCTTATGAACTTGAGCTCCCAACCAGTCAAGAGGAAAGGTGGCTGAGATAATGCGGACTGAGGAAGCTGAAGCCAGCATAGTCTCAGAGGCGCCTGTGGTGTCTCTGCCTTTGCCTCTGCAGGGCTTGTGACCCTTACTCAAAGCACTGGACTTAGCAGCAGTGCCTACAGTCCAGTATCAACGCCCAGGGGGTATTTGCTGTGTGCCCCCAGCCACACCGTTCCTAGCCCTAGCCACCCCTTTCACGGCTATTGACTCATTACTACGGCATTAGCACAACCTGGTGATTTTACCCTTCATTTTGGTCTCATTAACATAGAAGGATTAGGTAATTGTCTGAAGGACCACCACTCGAAAATGATAGAGCAGGATTTGAACCTACAAAGTCTGGATCCAGAGCCCACAGCTTTTATACGCTCTATTGTGCTGCCTCTAATAATAATAATAATAATAATAATAATAATAATAATAATAATAATAATAATAATAATTAATGGTTTATGGGAAGCTGTAAATAGATACTACTGGTAGAACAAGTGTTCTGGCAGCTGAGTGTTCTGGGGTGAGGGTCTGTATCCTGATCTTTGCTAATCCTCTACACTCACCACCCCCAATTCTGGTGCTGAGGCTGAACCCCACGCCCATCCATGTTAAGAACGGGCTCTAACTCAGCCACACAAAACTCTCTTCATATTCACCTGAAGATCCAACTTAATGTGTCAAGAGACTGTATATGGCCACCATTATTTGTGGCTTTGGAATGTACTGCTATTGGGACATACCTATATTTTACTCTAAAAATGTTTTCTGACAGGCATGGTGGAGCAAATCTTTACTCCCAGCACTGGGAGGCAGAGGCAGGCTGATCTCTGTGAGTGTGAGGCCTGTCTGTCCTAATAGCAAGCTCCAGGCCAGCCAGAGATATATTGGGACCTCCTGTCTGTCTCTACTTCTCTCTCTTTGTCTCTGCCTCTGTCTCTGTCTCACATGCACAGAGAAAGAGAGAGAGAGAGAAAGAGAGAGAGAGAGGAGGGGATAAGGAGAGGGGAAGGGAGGGAGGTGGGAAGAGAAGAGACTGTAGCATATGTAACTGTTGAGGGTAGTTTGTCAAGTATAAAAATAGCATCAAGGAGACCGTAATGTAGCTGGGTGGCAGAGCCCTTGCTCAGGGTTTGTTCTCGAGCATCACCAAAACAATGAGGGGCCCACAAGTGCATGAAAGAACACAGTTCTCCTGGAAACGCTGCCCAGACATCATTACATTTTTAATTTGTATTTCCCCACCTCCACTTCTGCATTTACATGATCTCTAAAACCCTCCTTGTCTGTCAAAGTAGCTTGTTTCATCTTTTGCTACAATTTTATAGACTAGTCCACCTGATGTCTTAAAAGATTTTGTAAAAAGCCTATTGCGGACAAGATGACATAGTTTTTACAACAGGAAAAACAAAACAATAACAAAACCTGACTTTTTTTTTGAGGTACAAAGAGGTCTTTTTATCTGGTCTCAGAAAGGCTTTGACAAGGTCACACAGAAAAGGATGTACATGTGCAGAAAAAAAAAAAGGAAGATGGCAGACATGTAAAATAGCATCATCATGGGAGCCATTTTGTAGTTCTACAGATTGTCAAGAAGCAATAATTGTGAACAAATGGGCACTGCTGTAATGCATGCAAAGAATATTCCTTAGGGACACTGATACGTCTAAACTTGATGTGAGGGAGAAAGCATTTGGCTTTTGACTTTTAGATAGAGCAAGCAAGTACAGCTGGGTGATAGTGAAGAGTGCTTGTGTCCATGTGAGGAGAGAGTTTTGCGTGAGAACAAGATGAGGATGCTACACCAGGGAAGAAAGAACTCAATGGGAAGGAGAAGATGAGGGAGCCTTCTCTTTCGAGCAGCTTAATTTGTGATGTGGTGTTGGTATGTACTCACTTGAGAAAAGTGTCATTAAGAAATACATTGGAATATTTTTATTTGTTAATTTATTTACTTTTGTTTTATGTGCATTGGTATTTTGCCTGCATGTGTGTCTGTGTGAGGGTGTCAAGTCCATTGGAGCTGGATTACGACAGCTGTGAGCTGCCATGCAGGTGCTGGGAACTGAACTTGGGTCCTCTGGAAGAACAGCCACTGCTTTTAACCACTGAGCCATCTTTCCAGCCCCAACTCCCCGCTTTTTTTTTAAGGTAGCCCACGATGGCTTTGAATTCACTATGTAACTGAGGGTGGCCTTGAACTCCTGACCTTCTTTCCTTCAGCTCCCAGGTGCTAGAACTGCAGACATGTACCACAAGACTTGGCTGGGAAAAGAATTAAATTATCTTTGAAAACATTGTAGTGGTTCACACCTATAATCCTAGCACCTAGAAGGCTCAAAGAGGAGGATTGTCATTTTAGGCCAGTTTGAGCTAGATGGTGAATTTGAGGCCATCCTGGCTGTACATTGAGGCCTTGTCTCAAAACACACACACACACACACACACACACACACAACAGCTTAATAAATAATAATAATAATAATAATAATAATAATAATAATAATAATAATAA
>NW_026587216.1:24620831-24629113 GCF_907164565.1 Psammomys obesus
AATAATAATAATAATAATAATAATAATAATAATAATAATAATAATAATATGCCCTTGGGAACATGGAGACAAGAGTAGTCATTTGGTATAACTCAGAGCTGTGGTTGGCCTAGAGAAAGACTATGGTAATCCAAGATGGAAGGAATCTCCTCCACAGAAGGACACACCCAGAATTCTCTGTGGAAAAAGTTCACACAGAATGGCTGGGAGTCAGACATACAGAAACAGAAAGACCATGAGAAGCACAGAGAGGAAACACTTTTTTTTCTTCACTATATGCTGAAACCTTCAAGCAAGGAAAATTGGAATCAAATAAAAGAAAATACAGTTTCAAATTACAGATAATAAAATTACCTTCAAGATGAGGTACTGGTGAGAGATATAAACAGGTTAACAAGGATGAAGAGTCCTGGCTCCCAGCAGAGGCCAGATCTCCCCAAGCTTAAGGCACAGAGAGAAAAGGGCTCTGCGGAGAAAGCAGTTTGTCTGAGACTTTACGATGTCAGTTCGAAGCAACGTGAAAACGTGGGGCGAGGTCCTAGAGCACACATGTGCTTCCTTTGTTGAGGGAGGAAAGAGGCAGTGTACTTGAAGCTGGGTGGCAGCGTGGTGTGTGCTCAAGTGTGCTTGTGCAGGTACGTGTGTGTGCGTGTGTGTGGGCGTGTGTGTGTGTGTGTGTGTGTGTGTGTGTGTGGTGAAGAGTTTGGATTTCATCCCATATGAAATGAGGGTGGCTTGCATAAAAATGTTCTTCACAGGTGTGAGTATTTGCACCTTTGGTCCCAGCTGATGACATGTTTGGAAGAGGTTAGGGAAGCTTTGAGTTGTCGAACCTTGCTGGAGAAGCTGTCAAGGGGGAGAGACACTGAGGCGTTACAGCCCCACCTGACTTCTCCATCTCTTTGTTTCCTGTGTGCAGTAGAGATGTGATCTTTCAGTCTTCCAGCTTCCTGCATCTGCTGCCATGCCATGCCTTCCGGCCATAACAGATTCTCTATTTCTCGGAAGCCATTAGCCAAATAAACTCCTTCTTTTATTTGTTCTTCATCATGATATTATACCACAGCCATAGAAAAGTAAGTAGCCCCTTTCCAACCAAAACCAAACAGCAGCGACAACAAAACAAGGAAAGAGAAGCCAGGTATGATAGCCCACACCTTTTAATCTAAACCCTGGGACCAATCTCTGAAAGTTCAAGAACAGCATGGTCTACCTAGCAAATTCTAGGTCACCTGGGGCTACCTGGTGAGACCCTGTCTCAAAACAATAATAATAACTAACAAACAAACAATCTGTTGCACAATTTTTAAGATTATTGAGCTTGGATATGACTGGCTGTCCCTATCAGAGCATATAGAAATGTATCTTATTCTTGTGTACAATCTTATTCTCGGCCATTCTCTTGTACCTGGAGGTAGGGATATCTGAGACCAGTTGACCATTCCTCATTCTCCTAATGATCCATAACCCTCACTCTCCAGTGGGCCAGAGGCAGAGCTGTACTAGTCCAACAGCAGGAACATAGCTATGTATTCTGCGTTTGTTTTCTGCTCCCATATGGTATTTGGCAGAATCACTTTCCAAACCAAGGTTTTGCATTCAAGTCCATGTCCTCTGAATATTGAGTTGCATTTAAACAAAGAAAAGAAAGACATCATGGTATTTCCTGCACCCATTCAATCTAGGCTTCCTGCCCTGGAAGGGAGTGGGATGATGCCATCAAATTTTAGTTGTTAAGCAGTTGAGCAGCATGGAGGCCAGAGCCATCATGCGCCAGCTGATTAGGTGACAGAGTGGAAGAGCCCATTAGCAGCTGGTAAAAGCAGATGTGAAGATAGAGAAGACTGAATTTGAAGAAACAATATTCTGGTATGTTGTCTATAAAGATAAGCTTTAGTGGGAAAGGGGCAGGGCCGCTAATGAAATAGTTCAACAGGAAACATGTGTCATGGGGCCATAATATAGGGCTTATAATAAATCTGTCAGGGGTTCCTGTACCTCTAACCTCTGGGACCAAAAAAATGTTTTGTGCTCTACAAGGAATTTCAACCCAAATATCCAGAAATTCACAAGAGAATCAAGAATAAAATTTTCCAGTGTAAGACAGATAAATCTCCAAGACTAATCTAGCAAAAAAATCTTATAGAACAGTTTCTAAATTCATATATTTCATTTATCTCCCATTTTGTCTTTGAATGAAGCCATAGAGACGTTGTCTTGGAACCTAGAACTTCTGTTTGTCTTTATAAGACTTTTATTTTACTAATCTATTTATTTATTTTGAGATGGGCTGCAATTAACTTTGCCCAGGCTGTTGGTGAACTCCTGGCCTCAAGCGATCCTAGTGTCTCAGCCCTTGAGTATCTGGGACTATGAGTATCTGGGACTGGTACTCAGCTCTTTATGGAGGGTTGAAAATTGGATTGGAAAAAAGCAAATAATTTTTTTGTCCTGAACAAATACAAATAAGAATTAATGCAGTGATTCTGTGACTCTTGAAGACTTCAAAAATGGTAACAAACCAGCCAAACAAATGTTGTGCATAAGACACAGGTTTAAATAATTCCTAAAAGGCTAAACTATGTCAGAAAATACTCCCCAGTGTTATGTCTTAATAAATGAATAAATTAAAACTCACGGCCACACTGCAAAATTCTTAATTAATGATATGGTCAATTTTTATTTTATAGCATTGTACACATTTTATTTATTTTTTCATTTCATTTATTTATTTAGTTTTATTTTATGTCCATTGGTGTTCCACCTGCATGAATGTCTGTGTGAGGGTGTCAGATCTTGGAGTTACAGATAGTTGGGAGCTGCCGTGTGGGTGCTAGGAATTGAACCTGGATCCTCTGGAAGAACAGTCAGTGCTCTTAACTGCTGAGCCATCTGTCCAGGCCCCTGTCCAAATTTTAAAATTGGAAACAAATGCATTTTAAAATCCAGACATTAAGTGCTGTTCAGGTTCTAGATATGAAAGGATGAGCTAGACTCAGGGATGAAGTACGGGGAGGAAGTGAAGCAAAGAAAGAATGAAGATCAGAGGAGTCATCCAGCGCCAGTTACCAGCCTGGGAGACTCTTCAAATGCCTTCCAGAGAGTTGTTTTCTCTGATTCCTTGGTGGCGTGATGGGGAATTTTGTGTGTGACTACACCCTCCCCACTATAGAGGTAGAAACCTCTGAAACAAGTGTCACTATCTAACCAAAAATGGCCCCAGCCTTCAAGTGCTGAGATGACAGGTGGGCTCCACCACACCTGGCTACCAGTCAAGTAACTTCTGACAGGGTGCAAAGGCCACTAGAAAGAGAAAGGGTGGTATCTTCAAGTGGTGCCAGGAAAACTGGATATTCAAATGCAAGTGAGTGGAGATGTATGCTTGTTTCCACGCACAGATATTAAAGCGAGTAAAAGACCTAACAAACTATAAACTTTATATCATTGGCAAAATTCCTCATGATGTTGGAGTTGCGAGTCAATACACAGCCCAATACTGAGGACAGGCAATACCAGCGACAGCAATAAGTGAGTCAATCTTCATCGGATTAAAAAAATTATTTTGCATGAAAATACACCATCAAGGAAGAAAAAAGGCAGACCACAGGGACGGAGGAAAATATATGAAAATTATCAAGTTGACAAGGAGTTCCTGTTCACTCTTCAATTCCAAGACAACAGAAAGCTAAAATCTCAATTCAAAAATGGGCAAAGAATTTGAGTAAACAATTGTAAGTGGTCCACAGATGTGCTCAGTATCTTAGTCACAATGATGAAGCCATCAATATTCGATCTATGGTGCTTCCTCCTTGAGATACGTTATTCTCAATGGGGCGGGCTCACCTGGAGATGAGCATAGCAAGAAGGGACATGTTACTGATTTCCCAAAGGGTGTTTCCTTGGTGGGGATGGGCATGAAGAGCAACATGGTTGCTCTTGTGCCTGAAGGTAGCTGACATGTGTGTGATACCAATGGGTTTTTAGATAGTAAATGGAATATGCTTTAAAATACTTTAATTTTTTTTGAACTTTGGATTGTGCATACACTCTTCATACCAAGGATAAGGTGTATGTTATCAAATAAGTCCTCCCGAAATCATGACTTCTCAACTAGAGTATGCAGGGGAACAAAGACGTTTTCATGTATGAATTATCAGAAGTTCTCAAAAGTCCAAGGGATTGAACGTAAAAAGCACTATGGGCTTGAATGTGAGGGCAACAGGGGCCTGCTTTATAGAAAACAACATTTTGGCATCTAGTTCAGGGATGCATCTATAACGACCAGATGCCAGAGCCTTCACTGGTTACAGGTGTGGTGACACATGAGTTTAATCCCAGCACTTGGGAGGCAGAGGCAAGCAGATTTCTATGAGTTCGAGGCCAGCTTGGACTGCAAAGTAAGTTCCAGGACAGCCAGAGCAAAGTAGAGAGACCCTGTCTCAACAAAACAAAACAAAACAAAACAAAACAAAAGAAAGCAAAACACAAAACAAACCAAAGAGGCCCAGGTAGAGGTTGTGGTCTGGCTTAGAAGCTGGTAACCAGCCCATGAGCGGTGTAGCTGAGTAACCTGCAGTTTTATTTTTAGATTTTTGAGGAACCTCCACACTGATTTCCATGTTGGCTGTGCCAGTTTCCACTTTAGTTACAACACTGAATAAGGGTCGCCAGTCTCCCAGATCCTTGCCAACATTTACAGTCGTTTGTTTTCTTGATAATGGCCATTCTCTCTGGAGTATGATGAAATCTCAAAGTAGCTTTAATTTGCATTTCCCCGATGGCTAAGGATGTTGAGCACTTTTAAAAGCATGTTAGTCATCTGTGCTTCTTTTGAGAACTCTTCAGTTTCATAAACCACCTATTATTTATTTATTTATTTATTTATTTATTTATTTATCTATTTATTTATTTTGCCCAAGATCCAGCCGTAGCATTTATTTAATTGGGGAGGTGAGATGCAAAGGTAAACCAAATGGGGGAAAGGAGATAGAAAGGCAGAGGAAAACTGGTTAATAAAAAAAAAAAAAGTTTGTCTCTTATCCCTTCTGGCCACTGCTAATGGCAGACAGTACATAGGCCATTTTGTAATCCTGTTATTTGTATATCTTGCTCTCTGTGTATTCTAGGCACCAATTCTGTTATATGTATAGTTGGCAAAGATTGTCTTCTATTTTGTATGCTCTCTCTTCACTCCATTAACAGTTTCTTTTGCAGTACAGAAGCCTCTACATTTTGTGAGATCTCATTTTGTCAAGTTTTGGCCTTGTTTCCTAGAGTCCTATTCAGAAAGTCCTTGTCGGTGCCCATATTTTTGGGCATACTCATTATTTTATCTTATAGCAGTTTCAGAAGTTCAGGGCCAACACTGAGATCTTTGATCCACTTGGAATTGGTTTTTATGCAGACTGAGAGATATTAAGATCCAGTTGCATTCTTCTGTAAGGAGATGTCCAATTTCCCAGACTCATTTGAAGAGCGAAATGGTGGAAAATCACGCAGATTTTATAAGATAGTCAGTAGGGTTGAGGTCTGAGCTGATGCATGCTTTCTGAATTGATCCAGTACTAGATGCCCTTGCCAGAGGTTGTTGACTTTTGCGGGGAAGGTCATGGCTCAGAGTCTGTCTGTTAGGACACTGTTACCAGCACTGCCATTTTAGGGGAAGGGGCTTTTGGACCTTGACAGTTGTCTTTCCCCCAGTGCGTCATTCTGCTTTCTCTGTCAAAAATCAGGTGGCTGTCATTACATGGACTTATATAAGGGTCCTCTATTCTATTCCACAGATCTATGTGTCTATTTTTGTTTTATTACTATTGTGTCCCATGTGTTAACATATTTTCTACAAGGATTGATCAGTAAATATCGGGATTATGGGTGGTTAAGATACCTTTTTGGTTTTTATAATTATTTTCCCTGTTTTCTACAATGAATGTATTTACTGTTAATAATGTTCTGGGAAGGGAGGAAGAAGGAATGGAAGAAGGGCAGCTACCAGATATAGTGATGTAGTTATGAGAACTAACACCCCACGTTCTGCAGCACAGCTGGAGGTCAAGAATCCTATATTCCAAAATGGCTATTAGTTCCACATACAGGAAATGTTCAATGTTTAAGAAAATTGATTTACCAATGACTAATCTGATCATTGCACATTGTACATGTATATTGAGAACTGAACCTGGGTCCTCTGGAAGAGCAGCCAATGCCCTTAACCACTGAGCCATCTCTCCATCCCCTATGTGCATTGAAACAGCACAACATCTTCCATAAATATGTACAAGTGAAAATATAATCTGGAAAGAAAATCATGTTAGAATCAGGGGCTGGGATAAAAGTTACCACCAAGGACCAGAAAAAAGAAAAATTGTCTGTAATCCCAGGAGCGTAAGGAAGTATCCTGTAGAAATTTACCTGGATATATGTCCCTGACCAACCCTCAGGGTTCAGGATCTCCTCAGAAGTGCCTGCTTATCAGTTAACCAACAGGGTGGGTGGAATTCACGTCTCTGAGACCTGCTGTGTTTCCACATACAGGTCACGGCAAAGTTTACGAAGTTTACACAGCTAGACTCTGCTGTTCGTGTGGGCAGGAACGATCTGGCAGGTGGTGTGGGTTTACTCAGGTGAGCGTGTCGTTCTGTCTTCCAGCTCGCCCTTGCTTTGTGGGAGAATGGAGTCCGTGGAGTGGCTGTGCGGGTCGCTGCCAACCCACCACGCGTGTGCGCAGGCGCTCAGTGCAGCAGGAGCCAATGAATGGAGGGGCACCCTGCCCGCCCCTGGAAGAGAGAGCCGGCTGCCTGGAGTACTCCTCATCGCAGGGCCAGGACTGCGGGCACTCCTTTGGTACCGATGTTTTCACGGTTGCTACCTTTGTTGCTTTTGATGATTGTTTTTGGCCATTTCCGGAAAGGTCGTGGGCAGCGCAGGGAAAGTTCCATGAAGTGGAGGAGGTGGGATGGACAAGTCTGCCCAAAGTAGATAGGAAGTTCAGGAAATGCTTACTAAAGGACTAGCCAGCTGCACAATGCCTCTTTCCCTAGCTTCCCTCGGGTGCGTGTGTGCGTGCCTGCGTGCGTGCGTGCGTGCAAGGGAATGGTCCTTTCCATTTTGCATGAACTCAATAAACCACATGAGTATGCCATCAACTGGCCCTTTCCCTTCTTACTGGGCACTAAACTCACACACTAAATAAGTGCTCTACCACTAGCGACAGTCCAGCACTCACATGCGTGCCCGTGGATTTCATTCACTCCAGCACTCATGATGCGCGCATGTGGTTTTCACTCCAGCATTCACACGCATGCATTCAGCGTTCAGTAAATCACCCCAGCTGGTGACGGGGACCGTTAGACAGGATGATGATATTTCACACAGGATAGCAGTCATTTCACTCCCCTTGCGATTTTGCTAGTCCCTCTGGGGGAGAATAAAACCACCGCCACAATTTCTGAGCCAAAACTGAAGCAAGCTTTTTTTAAATGCTGACCAGGAAGATGGACACTGGACAGATCCCTACCCGGGATTCCTGGAGAATGGCCCCGGATTATGTTAGTCAGGTTCTTAGAAAGGCAAAACCGGCAAGGTTACATACATCTCTGCCTACATACCTGGCACTTACCTATACCCAAATACGTCCTGTGCAGTTGGGGCAACCAACCTTGTTTACTGAAGTGAGCACACGAGGCTTGTTACCGTACATGAACCGCAATCAGCATTCCAGGAAGTTATCTGTCCTTGGGCAAGTCAGGCTTTCACATTAGAGGGTTTTGTTTTGTTTTTTTTATTGGCCACTTGTGTTCTTTTTTATTTTTCTTGAAAATTGTTTATTCAGTTCATGTGCCCATTTGCTATTGGTAGTTTTTTATTTTATTTTATTAATTACACTTTATTCACTTTGTAAGGGGGTTTTCATTTTATAGCTCTCTTATAACTTTAGCCTCACAATTTGTGATTAAGCAGGACTTTTAATTCACACCCTGCAAGTTATGAAAAGCAGAAGAAAAGTGATACTTTTCTAAACGACGGTAACATGATCTTTTGGAAACACTCATCTCTCCTTTCAGGCTGACTGGACTGGGGCTGAAGTGGTCAGATTTGCACATCAGCTGAGAAGGCTGTCTTGTCTGGGTGCAGTGGTAGGCAGGTGTACTCCAAGCTACTCCGGGGCAGAAAGCAGAGATCATTACCTCGAAGAGTTCAAGGCCACCTTAGACAACACGATCAGAAGCCATTTCAAAAATAAAATAAAATAAAATAAAATAAAATAAAATAAAATAAAATAA
>NW_026587216.1:24629123-24650759 GCF_907164565.1 Psammomys obesus
AAAATAAAATAAAATAAAATAAAATAAAATAAAATAAAATAAAATAAAGGAAAAATAAAAAAAAGAAGGATCTGATGTGGTGTGGCTAATGAAGGAATGGAGGAAGTAATGCACTAAAAACTATGAATCTCACGAGGAAATAAACAGAGGCCAGCAC
Source organism: Psammomys obesus (assembly GCF_907164565.1). NCBI lineage: Eukaryota > Metazoa > Chordata > Mammalia > Rodentia > Muridae > Psammomys > Psammomys obesus. Next base: position 24,629,281 of record NW_026587216.1, read on the forward strand.
TAATGTGCTGTTGATCTAGACTGAATCCAATGGGGGCAAAACGCTGACTTTCCTGGGTGGAAAACACCATATGTTTTTTATAAAAACCTGGAAAATTTTACATCAATGTGATCTTTATCAAGCAATTTCATTCTTTCTTTCTTTTTTTCCATATACAAGTAAGTATTTATTTGCTGAGAGTCAGTTCGGTGCCAGACATGGGATGTGTGATAGGGTTATGGTGGGGAGAAAAGCCAGTGTGAGGCCCAGACTCTTGGAGATTGCAGTTTAGTGGGAAGGGAAGGGTCATAATCATCAGACGACCCCAGGAAATTAATCCTAGGTTTTTATATCTGTGGTAATTTATTTAGCTGAAACAAATGGATTAGTCAGGAATGATGCCAGAATTCCCTTCACTCTTGAGGGACAGGAGTTTTGTTTTGTTTTGTTTTTTGAAATGAGCCCAAGAAATCCTGAGCTTCTCAGAGAGGGGCCAGCCTGCTTAAACCTGAGGGTCAGTTGTGGACAGTTGGAAGGGCTGACCAAGGCAAAGGTAGGACCATGAGAGACATACGCCAATGGACAGTGCTTGAGCAGGGTACATGACAGGGAAATGCTTACAGCCTGGCGTACCTTGTTCTGGAGGTGGAGGAGTGCTCAGTGACTCCCAAGGTAGAGGGGCCAGGAGACTGATCTTAGTGAGGTCACTCTCCAGGTGCCTCCCGGATGAGGAAGGCTTGCAGGGCGGTGGCAGCCTGGAGTCTACAGTGTGAGGCTGTCTCAGCAGTGACACCCAGTGGATACTGGGTGCAATGCCACAGTCAGTCAAGCCAGCCCGCCAGCTAAATGATTAAAAAGCTGCCTGTGTGGTTAAGGATACACATGCGTGAGCATGTATGTATTTGTGTGTACGTGCATGCTTTTTTCAATAAGATCTCTCACTGGCCCGGAACTGCCCAAGTTAGACTAGGTTGGCTAGCCATTGAGTCCCAGGGGGCTGCCTCTCTGCTTCCCCAGTATTGGGATTCCAGGCGCAGACTTTTCCCCACCCCCTACCCCGCCCCCAACAATGTCTGGCAGCTTCCACATGGTTTCTGGGGACGAGATTCAAGTCCTCAAGCACTTTACTGACTGGGTTATCCCCTAAGCCCTTGGCAAGAAAGAAAGAAAGAAAGGAAGAAAGGAAGGAAGGAAGGAAGGAAGGAAGGAAGGGAGGGAGGGAGGGAGGGAGGGAGGGAGGGAGAGAGAGAGAGAGAGAGAGAGAGAGAGAGAAAGAAAGAAAGAAAGAAAGAAAGAAAGAAAGAAAGAAAGAAAGAAAGAAAGAAAGAAAGAAAGAAAGAAAGAAAGAAAGAAAGAAAGAAAGAAAGAAAAACTGGATATGGAAAATCTGGGGGTTGGTGCCAGCAAGCTTCTGAACTAGAGAGGACTCTATTTTCAGGTTCTTGTCTTTTTCCGAAGGGCGGTGGAAAGCCATGGAGGTGTTTTCTGCAGGGGCCGCTGTGATCAGACTTGTGATGGCAAAGGATCCTATGGGTCTGGGTCAGGCCTCAGAAACTTATTTCTAATAAGTTCCAAAGTGGTCCAGATACTCCTGGTCCAGGACCTTGTATTAGGAGCCGCTGCAGTGGAATGTTCAAAGGCCTCTATGTTTCCCAGCAAGCCCGTGACTGGTGTCAACACTACAGTTCATCCCCGAGGTGGAGGGTGGGGGGTGGGGAGTGGGGGGTGGTGTAACCTTGGGGACCAAAGTCAGGACTGAAAATGTGAAGATTTCTCTCTTCTTTGAAAGCTAGGAGGTTGTTACTTGTGCATGTAGGAAGGCTGTGTGAACACAGAGTCTACACATGTGTTAACCAAGGCCACCAGCAGCTTCACAAAGCAAGAGAAATCCTTATGGGGTGTGGTGGAGGAAGCTGTGAGATGGGAGATTTGGGACCATGTGGATGAGGACGTTAGGAGGACGCTCTGTAGCTGCTGGACAGAGAATAAGCATCCCCAGACAGAAAAGACACACCCAGGGCCCTGAGCCTGAACCAGGTTTTCCTGGAGACACACTGTCCTCTGGGTGTAATCCTCACACTTTCTGGTGCTCACAGCTTGCATCCCATATCTTTGTCTTGACTTCCTCGGCCGCACTGTCTTTCAGGTGAGAGAGACTCAGAACTGGGAAGTGGTGCGCAATGACCTGGGTGTTGAAGAAACCCTTATAGCAGCCAAATGCTATGAATGATGCTCTTCCCGCTAGGTAGACTCTAGGTCACAAGTGCCGCCAAAACCCAATAGTCACACAGCAACCATCTCACTGGGCCTGCTGGGTTCCTGCAGAGGCCTGGACAGACAGACACTGAATGCTGCCATATGATTGCTTCTAGAGAGCAGGCCCTCTGGAGCTGCATGATTATTTCTCCCTGAGCCTAGTGTGACTGCTGCCCCAATGACAGGCCTCCCCTGCTGCTCATAGCAGAACAGGAGTGAAAAGAGATCCAGAAGAAAAATATCTAATCATAAGGGAAACCAGGATTATGAACTGGGTGATTCTCAGTTTTTTTCTTTACGAAGGAGGGCAAAATGTTGGTAAATGAAGAGATTTGCTCTTAGGAAAGCAGGTCCTAGTGGGGAAAAAACAGCAATGGTGTGGCCGTAGATTCACTTAATATCTCAGAAAGTTAAGATGCCACCACTTTCATGTGCTAAACAATACATATCTATTATCTTACAGTTCTATAGGTCAGGTGTATGGCAAAATATGACAAAGGGGTATGACAAAGGTACATGTGGGGTGGCATTCCTTCCTGGGACGTGAGGGGTCAGTCTGTTTTTGACCTTTTTTACCTTTTACATTTGTGGGACTAGCCTTTAACAACTAAACCATCTCTCCCCCTTATTTTTTCATCTTGTGGAGACTAACTCCGTTCTTTGTCTCATGATCCTGTCCATCATCACAGCTAACATTACATCTACCTTTGCCTTTCTTCTTGAAGTCACACCCCACTCCCACCAGATCTTTTAAAAGTCCCTAGCTGATTACCTGGAACCTATCTAGAAGATAGAAAACCTTTCATTTTCAAATTCAACTGACTAACAACTTAGATTCCATCTGTATGTTTAATCCCTCTTTGCCATGTAACATCACACATTCACACATTCTGGAGAATAGGATTTAGAGATCTCAAGGGTGTGGACACACCTTATTCTGTTTTCCACAGGGAATAGGACAAGGTCATTATCCTTGGCTTGCCCATAAAGACACTAGAGTTCTTCGAGGCAATTGATCTTGCAGGGCTACCAGAACTAAAACTGGGAGCCTGTGGCTACAAATCCTGCACTACTTTCCCCTCCATATTGTCATCATTAAAATTAGGATTACAGACTCTGATGACCAAGTCAAAATATAAAAATCCCATGAGGCCAGTGAACAAGGGTATTCTCTTCTTAATGAGTTTTTCTCATTTAACTTAACATATATGCTTATATTTCTTCTTAAACACAAATAAAAACCCGTAACTGTTGCACATTACTGAGGTTTATGTGCATTTTCCTCTCCACAAAAGACCAATGAGCATTAATATAGAGTGTGTTTCCAGGTAGGGGCTATTTGCCAAATTTCCCTTTTATTTTCCTCTGTACTGTATGTACAGGGCAGAGGTCCTAAGCCTGTTTCTGTGGCATGCCCTGTGTCAGAGGGCTTATGAAATTCTGAAAGCAAATTTCATTTACTTTCATGTTCAAAAGAAATATGCGCAGTGCCGAGGTTTTTAAGAAGTGAAACTTGTTGTAAAAGTGAACAATGGTGGGTTCATAGGTTGCCAAAAAGTTGGCAAATGGCTTTCAAAAAAAGACCATGTTTCATTTGAATATTGCTGCCAGCAAGGGGAAAGGAGTGGGGAACCATCATTTATGGAGAGATTGTGTCCTGAGGCACCAGCTATGTGCCTCCACACAGAAGCAGAGGTGGGACCGAAGGCAAAAATAACCTTTAAATTATTTACAACCCTCAGATACGAAAATTAAACTTCGTGGGTTATTATTAAAGAGTGGCTTTGGTTCAAAGCGCTGCAGGGCATCTGGCTCCTAGTCTGGGTGCTGAAGACTCATGTGTGGGGAGGGATGTCCTGTGTCAAAACCCCTCAGCCACTGAGGTGGGAGCAGACGGGATCCTGGGGAACCAGCTTGCTTTTAAGATGTGCCGTATGCCAGGACATGTTAAGGCTCAGGCAAGAAGCCTGGGAGTTCAAGACCAGCCTGGCCTACATATCAAGACTCTGTCCCCAAAGAAACAAAGAAACAAGTGACAATATAAACATCACACCACAGACTGTCAACACGGGAACTAAACTTGAATATAGGATATCCTGCAGTTCAGGCTGGTCTTGAACCTCTGATCCTCATACATCTGTCTCCTGAGTGATACCATCATGGATGTCCCCCCCCCCCCCACACACACACATAGTGCTAGGGATAGAACTCAGGGCCTCACATTAAGAGAATACTCCACTAACTGACCTACATTCCAGCCCCTGGAGAGTAAGTGCTAAAGACCAGAACATGAAAGCCAGGCATGGTGTTTGTGCTTACAGTTCTGGTGCTGAGAAGATGGAGTCAGGTAATCTCTAGAGATCAGCTGCCACAGTGACCAGCCAGCCTCATCAGAGACTCTGTCTCAGGTAGATAGCACCTGAGGACTGATGTCTGATGTTGTCTCTCTCCTCATGCATGAGCAACATAAACACACGCTGGTCCTGGCTTTGCCTGCATTTGGAAAGGTCAAGGCCTTCTAGGATGATACATCTGCATTTCCAGCTGTTGCCCTTGTAGCTGCTACCCCAGTCAGACTTGATGCCTGAGAGTCTGAGGAGCCGGATAAAGATAGGGGATTTGGTCCCTGATTAATCCTCCAGGAACACTCAACTCCACTGGTTTTGTCTGAGAAACATGTAAATAAAGAGTTGCTTCTCTTAAAACTGAAAAGGAGGGGGAGGGAGAGAGAAATAAAGAGAAAAGGAAAGAAAATCTGAAAGAGAATTAAGGCCTGCCATCTTGTGGCAATCAAGTGCCGTGAAACCTCTTTTTTTTTTAATTTTTAAAATTTTTTCATTTATTACAATTTATTCACTTTTTTAAAATAAGCTAGTACCCTCACACCAGTTTGCTCCAGTGAATGATTTTCGCATTTGAAAACCTAACATTAGCTTGTCCCTGCCCTTATATCTAAATTGTCCAATTTCTGCAGCAAAAGGCAGGAGGGGCTGTTGAGAGGCTCTGTCCATACAGTCTGTGCACTCACCCAAGTAGGGTTGGAAATACATGGAGGAAAACTGTCTGCACTGAATACATACAGCCTCCATGCTGTGTCAGAAATCAGAGGTTGATGCTGGCTGGCTTCCTCAGTCTCTCTCCACCATTTTTTTTGAGATAGGGTGTCTCATTGAGCCTGGCTCACTGATTTAACTGCACTGGTTGAATAAAGAACCCAGGGACCCTCCTGACCTTTCCCCCAGTGGTAGGATTCTCTAGGAACTGCTGCCATGCCTGGATTTTCTTTTTTAATGTGGTTGCTTGGCATGGAACCAGGTCCCCATGCCATGCAGGTGCAAGCACGTTACCTTCTGAGCCATCTCACCCGTCCAGACTACTTCCCCTTGATACTATTCTCTCAACCAGGATTTCTCCAGCTTTTCTACGTATGACTCCCTTTCACCCTCCACAATTTTACTTCATCCCAAGGGAATACGTATACAAGAGAGGTAAATAAATAAAACGTTTACTGCAAGGAATGATGGTGCAGATCTGTAATCCCAGCACTTGGGAGGCAGAGACGTGTGGATCTCTGACTTCAAGGCCAGCCTGGTCTATACAGAGTGAGTTCTAGGGCTACACAGAGAAGCCCTGCCTCAAAACCCCTCTCACAAACAAACAAACAAACAAGTAAATAAATAAGTAAAAGACGTTCACTGATAATAAATCATAATACAACTTATTTTAAAATGATTTTACATATAATTTTACCACTTACTAAAGATGAAAACAAATATACAAAATGTAAATGTACTTCCTCATTTTAAATTAAGTCTTGGTTGAGCATTTGATACACAGGACACAAAACATCTTTGATAGTTTTCAGAGTTGATTGACTTTTGACTTTATAATCATTAATGTTGAACACAGGGCTTCACATAAACATAGTATACAGAACAGCAGAAGGATGGTTAGGGCCATTTCAGAAATTATTGGAAAATTTGTCCTAATTCTAAGCCCAAATCACTGAATGACTTTTTATTTTTTTAAAGGAAATTCAAGCCAGCAACTCAAATAGCATTTTTTTAAAAAATGTTGAGCCACAGGCAATGAATATCTTTATTTAATTTTCTGCAGTAGGAATTATTCATATATTCTTTTTAAAATTTCATTTTTTATAAATTACAGTTTATTCACGTTGTATCCTAGCTGTAGCCCCCTCCCTCATCCCCTCCTAATCCCATCCTCCCTCCCTTATCTCCTCCCCTGTCCTTCCCCAAGTCCACTGATAGGGGACTGACCTGTGACCCTACCTTATCAGGTCTCATCAGTACTGGCTGCATTGTCTTCCTCTGTGGCCTGGCAAGGCTGCTCCCCCCTCAGGTGGGGGTGATCAAAGAGCCAGCCACTGAGTTCATGTAAAAGATAGTCCCTGTTCCCCTTACTGGGGTACCCAATTAGAGACTGAGCTGCTATGGGCTACATCTGTGCAGGGGTTCTAGGTTATCTCCATGTATGGTCCTTGGTTGGAGTATCAGTCTCAGAAAAGACTCCTGTGCCCAGATTTTTTGGTTCTGTTGCTCTCCTTGTGGAGCTCCTATCCCTGCCAGGTCTTTCTATTTCCCCCTTCTTTCATAAGATTCCCTGCACTCTGCCCCAAAGTTTGACTATGAGTCTCAGCATTTGCTTTGATACCTTTCTGAGTAGAGTCTTTCAAAGGATCTTCTGTGGTAGACTCCTGCCCTGTTCTCTGATGTCCATCCCATTTGCCTTTCTGAGTGAGGATTGATCATCTTACCCAGGTTCCTCCTTGCTTAGCTTCTTTAGGTGTACAGATTTGAGTATGTTTATCCTATATGTCTAATATCCACTTATAAGTGAGTATATACCATGTGTGTCTTTCTGCTTCTGAGATACCTCACTTAAGATGATCTTTTCTAGTTCCCACCATTTGCTGCAAATTTCATGATTTCCTTGTTTTTAATTGCTGAGTAGTATTCCATTGTGTAAAAGTACCACAATTTCTGCATCCATTCCTCAGTTGAGGGACATCCGGATTGTTTCCAGGTTCTGGCTTTTCCAAATAAAGCTGCTATGAACATGGTTGAGCAAACATCCTTGTGTACTTGAGCATATTTTGGATATATGCCTGGGAGTGGTATAGCTGGATCTTGAGGAAGTGCTATTCCTAATTGTCTGAGAAAGTGCCAGATTGATTTCCAAAGTGGTTGTACAAGTTCACATTCCCACCAGCAATGGAGGAGGGTTCCCCCTTTTCCACATCCTCTCCAGCATGTGTTATCACTTGAGTTTTTTATCTTAGCCATTCTAGTAGGTGTAAGGTAAAAATCTCAGGGATGTTTTGATTTGCATTTACCTGATGAGTAAGGATGTTGAGCATTTCTTTAAGTGTTTCTCTGCCATTCAATATTCCTCTATTGTGAATTCTCTGTTTAGCTATTTTTTAATTGGATTACTTGATTTGTTGCTATTTAACTTCTTTAGTTCTTTATATATTCTGGATATTAGCCTTCTGTCAGATATAAGGTTGGTGAAGATCCATTCCCAATCTGTAGGCTGTCGTTTTTTTGTTTTGTTTTGTTTCTGATGACAGTGTCCTTTGCTTTACAGAAGGTTTTCAGATTCCTGAGGTCCCATTTATTGATTGTTACTCTTAGAGCCTGTGCTGTTGGTGTTCTGTTCAGGAAGTTGTCTCCTGTGCCAATGAATTCAAGGCTCTTCCCCAAGTTTTCTTCTAACAGGTTTACTGTGTCTGGTTTTATGTTGAAGTTTTTGATCCACCTGGACTTTAGTATCCGTAGGTGTGTGGGTTTATTTCTGGGTCTTCTATTCGCTTTCATTGAGTCACGATTCTGTTTCTATGCCAGTACCATGTAGTTTTTATTATTATTGCTTTGTAATACGGCTTGAGATCAGGGATGGAGATACCTCCAGATGATCTTTTGTTGTACAGGATTGTTTTAGCAATTCTGTTTTTTTTGTTTGTTTGTTTTTCCATATGAAATTGAGAATTGTCAAAGAGAAATTTTTAAATTCAAACATTCTGAACAACATTAGATGAAGATAAAGTTAATACTTCTACGAAAACATCAAATCTTTGTTTACCATAAGTGATCCATTATATTTCAGTAGGAGTAGAAAACCTTGCATCTACATTAAAAATACTGCAAACCATAATATTTCAGGAAATAGGGGCAGAGCCAGTGCTTGGGCCAGAGTTTCCTGATACTATGACACTTCACAGTACAAAGTGTACATTTTCAGAAAATCAAGGCTGCAGTGGAGTCACATGATTCAGCGTGGATATGCACTGCCAGAAACATCTCACATTCATTGTGCATCTGAGTTTGAGTTTTTTGTTGTTGTTGTTTGTTTGTTTTTGTTTTTTGGTCATTGAACACCTAGAAACATTTCACTCTTGCCAAATTTTCACAACCTCCACATTCAGTTATAGGGATTCCATCTGGTTTCTCAATCCACAGTTTAGGAAGCTAAGCAATAACAACAGTGCTGCATTGGGTAGTGTAGGTATTCTAGACCTTAAAGTATATAGGTAGCGCTGAGGATATAAGGTCTGTGCTTAGCATGTGTGACATCCTAAGTTTGATCCCTGGCACTTAAAAAGGTAACAGAGGAGGTGCTTAAGTTAATTTCATTTTTTTTTTTAAAAAGGACTTACAATGCCTAAGGATTCTGGTATGTTTTAGAGGCCCTAAAACAAACCTAGAGATACTAGGAGACCACTACAGAAGACCAGAGGAAGTAGGGCCTGTGTCTGGTGGCAGTCACACATCCTCCTTTTCTCACTGCCCCACTCATTCACTGGACAACATTTATTAAGTGGATGAGCGTACTAGGAGTACAGGGATGAACAAGTTTTGGGTTGACAGCAGCATGGACTGAAGAAGCTTGTCAATGGATAGTTCACCTGACTTTAGGACTGAACAAGACACAAAGAACAGATAAAGGAAGAGATAAGAGGAAGGTAGTATTCCTGGCTCCTCTCCTTTGTACAGGATAGAAGAAGGAGCCACAGGAATCTTTCTTCAGGCTATGGTTGCCAAGAAGCTTGGGAAAACCTGTATTTTCTTCCCTTGCTTCCTTTATTTTTTCTCATTTCCTCTGATATTTTTTTTCTCCTCCTTTCCTTTTTCTTTCTTTGGTCTTTCTCTTTTGTCTATTTTTGAGCTTCGTTCATCACTGCCCATTCCTCTCTTCTCTATTTCTTCTTTCTTTCTCTTTCTCATGCTATAATCTCCATCGCCGATTTCCTTTCGTTGCCCCCTCTTTTTATTTTATTTTATTTTTTCTGGCTTTTTCTTTTTGGCCTCTCCCCTTCCTTTAGCCTTCCACACCTGGAGAGGTCTCTCTGACTCCCTCTATGGCTGTCCAGATTCGTATAAACACTGACTGAGTTTGCTTCAGAAGATGCTGCAGCAGTCTCACCTGAGGCTGGGCCATTCAGATCTTTGGATTTGGAAACAGAGTCCTCAGACAGGTCTCTGTTTGGGAAACCTTATTGAGTACTTTGGCTGCACGAATACAGTGAAATTCTCCCTTTTCTAGTTCCTGCCTTTATAACTAGCTCTGCATTCAACAAGAAGAGAGCAATACAAGCCGCATCTCCACAGTGGTCTACACACACCCGGGATGCCAGGTAATTTGTTGCTTTTAATTTGCTGTTATGTTTTCCTTTTCTTTCTTTTGTTCTTCCACTCTCTCTCTTCCCCTATCTCTTTTGGTTCTTCAAGACAGGGCTTCTCTGTAGTCACCCTGGTTGTTCTGGAACTCACTTTATGGAGTGAGTAGCCTCAAGCTGAGCGATCCACCTGCCTCTGGAATGCTGGGACAAAGGCTGTGTGTTACCGTGCCTGGATTTCCTAGTCTTTCAAAAAGAGTGAATTTGTTTTGACTTTGTTTTCTTTTGCTTGTTTGGGCAAAGCATGAATTCACTGTGAGTTTGGAAAATACTTGTCTGCTCCCTGGTTTTATGGTGATTTGGTTGTGTGTCTCCAGGGCTTATCTTTGAGGTGGTGTGAGTGAATAAGTGTATGGATGCTTCTTCCTCTGAGAGTCTTTTGAGACAGGATCCCACCAAGTATCTGGCTGTGCTGGAGCACACTATGTAGAGCAAGCTGGCTTTCAACTCTCAGAGATCTGCCTGATCCTGTCTCCTGAGTGTTGGCATTAAAGGAGTACACCACCATGCCCAACAGTTTCTGAGAGTTCTTCATGAACTGTTTTGTGAATTTGAAAGTTGCGTGCTTTTATTCAGCGGGCTTCTCATTGACACTTAATGCATAGGCTGGTAGTCACCTCCACGCTCACCTGAGTGCACTCTTCCTCCATCAGATAAGGGAGACCTAACAACCGCATGTTCAGATCTGCAGGCTGTTTACTAGCAATGAGTTCTTTTTATTCTCAAAAATTATAATATTTAGTTGATCGAGGTGGTGTAAGGTGCAATCCTTACATTTAAGGTGGGGTGGAGTTAAGAGGATCAAGAGGAGTTCAAGGCCATCCTCAGATACACTGTTGAGTTTGAGGCCAACATGAGGTATCGTATGTATGTATGTATGTGTGTATGTATGTGTGTATGCATACACGTACATATGCTGGCCACGGTGGGACATTTGTAATGCCAGCACTTAAGAGACTGAGAAGAGGATTTCTACTAGGTCAACTTGGGTTACACAGTGAAACCTTGCCTCAAAAACTAGTAATATTTACAATGTGGGGTTGACATGGCTCCTTAAGACTTCTTACAGTATTGGGCCACTTCTGAGTATAGTAAGTGACCTCTTGACTTCAATTGCTCCAGATACTGTATGGAGTTCAAGACAGAGTCCCTGACTCCTCACTGTGGTCTGGACAACCGTCCTCTGACTCGATGGATGCACTATCTCCGAGAGGGGTACACCGTGTGTGTGGACTGTCAGCCTCCAGCTATGAACTCCGTGAGCTTGCGTTGTTCCGGAGATGGTCTGGACTCTGATGGGTAAGAAAGGACAACTGACCCAGTTTTCTGCTCACCCGAGGATCTGTCCTTTATGTCCCAGAATGCTGAGCAGTATGTAGCATATCAATGTGGGCAGCAAGGAGAACCTGTCCAGGGCCCCAAATCCAGAGTTTTGATTCTCACTCTGGGACTCAGAGGCTCTCGGAACCAGAAATACACAGGCCAGTTTGGTTATTGGGATTCATTTTAGATTAAGCTCACCAAAGACTACAAAAAACCTGATCATTCCAAACGTACTATAGAACCCTTGAATCTGAATCTCGTGGGTTGGAGACTTCGACTATGTACATCCTTTGTCCCACTTCTTAGGACCAAGTGCACTAGAGTTTTAATAATCTCTTGGGTTAGGACCTAAAAGCTTTTCCTATAAAATGTCACAGAGCAGTTATTTTTGGCTTTTCATCCAATATGTCCTTTGTCATAACTACTATACTTCGAACCATGAAATCAGCTATTGCTACTATTTACACTTTTATTCTAATGAAACTTTATCTGTGAACACCAAATATAAGTTTTGTATGATTTTCATGTGTTGTATGATTTCACTGTATTCTTTTGGTTCCTCTTTAACTCTTTGTTTCTGTTTGAGACAGGGACCTACTCTAGCCAAGGAAAGCCCGGGACTCACTATGTAGGTCAGGGTAGCCAGGGACTCATGGCAGTCCTCCAGAGTCAGCATCATAAGTTAGGAGTGTATGCTGCCATTGCAGAGGACCCTGGTCCAGGTCTCAGCCTCCAAGGCTGGCAGATGTGCTGTGTGCAGTGGGTTTCCCAGGAGCAGTGATACAGACCTTGTGTCTCCATGCAAGCCTCTCCCAATCCTGCACTCACTTTCAGTTGGACTTACTGATGCCACTTAGAGCCAGGAGAGGGAACCCCTGCAGCTATGGACAAAGACCAGTTTCGTCACACACACATAATAGTTTTCAACACGTCGGGTATAACCGGTAAAAAGAGATTAAAGGTAAAATACTGGCCTTTCCAGTTAATCATTATTCCCATCATGTTTTAATATTTAATAATTTGGTTCTCGTTTATTAGTCACTTGTGCCCAGTGGTCTCTACTGAGTTCACCATATGCGCAATAAAGTGGGTAAGGAATTCATATCAAATGAAACCTAATATTTGGATTTAATGTTTTTCTGAATACCTCATCTCTATTTTGACTTTAAATGAATTTATAATTCAATTTGTACCCAATAAAGAAAGCACTTAAACCCTGGTTACTATGAGTGACTTAATGAATAATATTTTTAATTCTCTGGCTTTGCTCTCTTTATACTTCTTCCATTTTTCATTATGAAATCAAAGAGTTGGAATAAAATGAAAGTGGTCTTTTGCTTAGACCCTCCTGACTTAAACATACACAAACACCACTGTCCTGTATGTAGCACCTATATTCACCTGAGAGAAACAGACATGAAAGGCCATGGGCCTAGGTGTTCTTGCGTAGGGATCAATTGGGAACATACACTGACAGAACCCAAGAAGAACACATCTTCTTTGTGAGTATAAAAAGTGGATAGGGACTAGAGATGGCTCTGTGGTTAAGAGCACTGGATGCTTTCCCAGAGAATCCGGGTTTGATTCCCAGCACCCACATGGCAGCTCACATCCACCTGTGACTCCAGTTCCAGAGGGATCTGAGGCCCTCTTCTGGCACCTTCAGGCTACATCTGGGCAAAATACTCATGCGCATAAAATAAAAAATAAATAATTTTAAAAACTGACTTGAATATACTTTGAAAGTGTGTGATCCCTACATGGCTTATGGTTCTTTTGTGGTGATAAAACACCATGATCAAAAGCAACTTGGGAACCAAAGAGTTTATTCAATCTTATAAGTCTCTCACTAAGGGAAGTCAGGGCAGGAACCTGGAGGCAGGAACTGGAGCAGAGGCCATGGAGGAGTGCTGCTTATTATTTGCCCCTCACAGCTTACTTAGCTTTTTACAGCACCCAGGACCACCAACCTAGGGATGACACCACCCACAGTGAGCTGGGCCCCTCTTACATCAAGCATTAATTTAAAAAAATGTACCACAGGCTTGCCCACTGGCCAGTCTGGTGAGATCATTTTCTCAATTGTGGTTCCCTGTTCCTGAACGGCTCTAGCTTGTGTCAATTTGACAAAACACTCGCCAGCACATTATCTTTAAAAACAACAAACAACAACACATTAAGGCTAGAGAGATGGCTAAGCAGTTAAGAGCACTTGCTTGACTGAGTTCCCTGCATTCACATAGAGGCTAACCACCCAGTTCCAGGGGATCAAGAACCCTCTTCGGTCCCCCATGGTCACCAGGCATGCATACAGTACACTTACTTACATGTATGTGGGCAAGATAATTCACACAAATTAAAAATACATAACTTTTAAAAAAAGTTATAATCATGTAGATTAGAATTTCCTTTGGCTTGCTCTTAGTATAACCTACATTTCTACAATATCGTTTCAGAAATCAGACTCTTCGCTGGCAAGCCATTGGCAACCCTCGATGCCAGGGAACTTGGAAAAAAGTGCGTCGAGTAGAACAGTGCTCTTGTCCAGATGTGCACCGCTTCATTTTTATATAGAGCACCTTGGAGCTACTTTATACAGCATGCTTGAGAGTGGGCTAAGTATTGCTAAGCTGCATTCAATGCTTCAGAAGCCTCCAAACACTGCACCAAGTCCCTGGGTACTTACCACTGCCACACTTTGTCATTGAGAAAGAAAACTTTGGGCTAATTCTCAAGGATCACAGTCTCTTCATTTTATTTTTTACTGAGTTATGGATCCCCTCATACTGAAAGCTCGCATGGCCTATGACCTTGACCTTACATTTGGCCACACAATACATGTCTGTTTGTACCAGAGTCACGACCATGGGCTCCAGGTTGGGATAAATTGTTGCTTAAGGGCATTTACGTATTCTTTCTCATTCTCTCTTTTAAAGTCAGAGTCTCACCATGTAGCTTGGAACTCCCTATGTAGACCAGGCTGGCCTCTAATTCATATATATCCCACTGCCTCTGCCTCCTGAATGCTGGGACTGAAGGTGTATGCCACCATGCACCGCTATTCTTTGTCTCTATTCTTCAGGGGGTGGGACTGAAACAGGGTTTCTTTGTGTAGCCTTTGTTGTCCTGGAACTTGCTCTGTAGACCAGGCTGGCCTCAAACTTAAGAGATCTGTGTACCTCTGTCCCTTGAGTGCTGGAATTCAAGGCATGCACCACCTATTCTTAAAGCTTCTCACTCAAACATATATATATATATATATATATATGAACTCACACACATAAAATTCCTATATATTACCTTAAAAGTCTGAACTAATTTCAAGTAAACTATCACAAATAATTTTCTACAGGGAAAGTTGTTAAAATTTCAATAGGTGTTTTGTAATGAAAAGCCAAATACCCATGCTAAAAACATTTTATTATTTTTTTTATTTTAATCACAGGTCATTCACTTGTATCCCAGCCAAAAGCCACCTCCCTCTTTCCCTCCCACTCCCACCCTCCCTCCCTCATCTCCTCCCTGCCCCCTTCCAAGTCCACTTCTAGGGGAGGTCCTCCTCCCCTTCCCTCTGACCCTAGCTTATCAGGTATCTTCAGGCTTGGCTGCAATGTACTTATCTGTGGCCTAGCAAGGATGCTCCTCCCTGGGGGGTAGGGGGAGGAGGGGAAGCTCAATGAGCCAGTCATGAGTTCATGTCAGAAATAATTATTGTCCCTCTTACTAGGGAACTCACTTGGGTACTGAGCTACCATGGGCTACATCCGAGCAGGGGTTTTAGGTTATATCCATACCTGGTCCTTGGTTGGAGAAACAGTCTCATAGAAGACCCCTGTGCCCTGATATATTTGGTTCTTGTGGGGCTCCTGTCCCCTCTAGATCATACTAACTCCCCCTTCTTTCATATCATTCCCTGCACTCTGCCGAAGGTTTGGTTATGAGTTTCAGCATCTGCTTTGATATACTGCTAGGTAGAGTCTTTCAAATGCTCTCTGCGGTAGGCTCCTGTCCTGTTACTTGGCTAAAAAACATTTTTAAAGAAGAAATTTTCTTTGGTTAGCTGAAAAGATCAAACATTGATGCTAGATCAATAGGCATTCCTCAGTGTTACAATTTTAAGAAAATTTGGCACAAATGAATGTGCCAAATGCTTTAATTACAAGCAGTCTATCATCATTCATATCTAAGATAGTTTCCAAAGTTTAGTGCCTGAAGCAGAATAAGACAAGTCTTTTAAAGTCTGTCTTCACTTAGTTGGAGTGTGCTTACTAGTTTTCTTTCTACAGCTCATGTTTGGGGCGAGATGGAGAGGCACAGATGTAGGTAGGAGGCATGGATTTTCCTGCAAATGTTACGATCTCATACACGGGCAATCAAATATTGGTTTTACACTGGTTGGAAGATGCTCACAGACTGAGGATGGCAAGCTGTTCTGGAGCCTGGCCCCGATTCCTCATACGGGACTTTACTTCAGTGAAGATCATCATGAGTGTGCCTAAGACTCCATTACAGGACCTCAACCCTGTTTTATTTTGAAGTAGGTTATAAACGGACAATATTTTATTTGAAGAGTTGAAGCAATATTTAAATGGCATATTCCCTTTGATCTGAATTGAATTACATAATTTAATATAGTTAACTGAAGTACATTTCTTTGGGGGGGGGGCATCACATAACAACAGAAGGCCAACAGCAAGTTTAAAGGGGTGGCAAATGTCTCGGATAGTATTTCTGATTATATTTTCATTTAACTGCTAAAGGTGTTTTAATGGAAAATTTTAATAAACCTTGAATTTTGGGGCTGGAGAGATGGCTCAGCAGTTAAAAGTATGCTCATCACTCTTACAGAGGACCATGGGGATGGCTCACAACCACCTGCAGTTCAGGATGTTTGGTTGGGCACTCTGAGACATAAGCAACAGTTAATTGTACTGGAAGAGGCAAGCAACTTTTAGGTGAGAGAGTAGCTCACTTCTCTTTCTTCCCAAATAAATTAAGTGGATAACTCAGGTGAGGAGGAGACAGTCTCAACTCACTGACTTTAAATATATCTTTTTTTCCCTGAGACAAGGTCTCATGTAATTCAAACTGGCCCCAAACACACTGTTTAGTTGAGGACAACCTTGAGTTTCTGATTTCTCCGCCTCCATCTCTTGGGTGCTAGGATCACAGGTGTGCACCATTACTCTAGGTTTTGGTACTAAAGAGTGAGCCTAGGACATTATGCATGCTAAGTAAGCACTCCAGCAATTGGAACTCTTGTTTTGAAGATCAAAATTTACTGATGGATAAACAAGAGCTGACTGAGGTGGAAGGAACTTCATTCTATGTCATTTAAAGCAGACGAAATCAGCAATGGGACCTTTCTTCTGAAAGGCAGAAGGTTTCTCTCAGTGTAGACTGACTTTCTGAAGATCCCTTGCTTGCTGAGAGAAAACTAGGTCACTTAGAGAGAAACAAAGTTCCTGGAGGAAGCAGACTCTGTTCAGCGTCAGCAAGTATTTAAAACCTTATAGAACAAAACCTCTCAACTCTGAGAGAAAACAAATTTGAACAGCTTTCTGTTCCAGCTGTCACTGATTACGCCTGAAGGCAAGGCTCAGCCTTTCTGACAGGCTTGAGAAGCACTTGTTTACTAAAAGGTTCCTCTTCTTCACAGAGGGAATTTGTAAAGAGACAGGAATTAGAAGACACAAACATAAGGAAGCCAGAGGATCAGAGAGATCCATCATCAGAGTATAATGAGAGTTCTTTAAGGCCTACTGATGGCCTGGCTCATTAATTTTCTTCAAGGAGATCATTACACCAGACACAAAACGGAAGCCAAGAACATCAAAACACAGAAGAACCCAAAGTATTCTTGACATAAAAATCTGGTTCATGTGTATAGGACCATAATAGTATGTGACAATTTATAATGCAACATTTGGAGCTGAATTCAAAAAGGAAATGTTTTTCAAACTGAAGTTCTATATTTAATGAATTATTCACCACATACAAGGAAAAAACAAAGGTATGTTTTAGACAGGTAAAGCATGGGAATCTACTCTGTGCTTCCTTTCTGGGAGGGTTGGGGAGGGGTTGGTGGTCCACCTAGACAGAAAAGGACTGTAAACCAAAGAAGACTACCCAGAGAATAGGGAGCATGCTTAGGAGAGACAAATCAATCGCAGGGCAGAGAGAAAGCTCAGACCAAGCTAGCCATAGGGGAAGAACCCGACTACCTGAAGGCAGGACAAGGCAGCAATGCAGTGACAGAAGGCCCATCCCATGGTAACAAGTTTGGAAATTTTCAGTTTGACTAGCGGAACTGGAGATGTGGAAATTACAGATACGTAGAAACTATGAAGTTTACGTGTAAACAGCTACAGAATTACAATGATATAAACATTATTTTCCATCATTATACAAACTAATGAAAATCATGGCTATTAGCATAGACATGACAAATTCTGAACAACGGTGTGTGAGGAGTGGAGGCGGGTTTAAGTGTGTGTGAGGATGGCAGTTGGGGCTGGAGTATACATAGGAGCAGTGTGCAAGAGAACTAACAACTTGTTTCTATGGTGAGAGGTCAATTAAAAAAAATAGCAAAGAAACACAAGCATATTTTTAAAAAGAAATATTAAAATACCTGAGAAAAAAAGTGAGAAGTGTTGAGAAGAGCCACAAGTAGGGAACACTGAAAGTTGGTGGAAGGGATCTTTACAGTAAGCCATGGCGAGCAATTCTAATTTAAAATTGTCAAGGTGCATTACTAAGCTTCAGAAAGAAACTGCAAATAAAAATATCAAAACATGACACAAGCTCAATACAGCATGATTTTGAGCTACCAAGAATGAGGTGATGAGCAAAGGAGAAGATACAACTTGCTAGTTGTATTGGTCTCATTTTTCTGTTCCCATCACAAACACCTAAGACAACTAATAGAGAAGAATTGTTTTGACTCGGGGTTTTTGAGATCTCAAGCCCTTGAGTCTATAGATCCTGGGCCTGTGGGAAGGCAGAGCATCCTGCCAATGACAGTGTCAGAGGCTGCTCAACTAAGGAACCGGGAGCAGAGGGAGGGAGGGGCCAGGAATCAGCTATAACCTTCAAAGGCTCAGTCCCAGGAGCCTATTTCTTTCCTCCAGTTAAGCCTCACTTCCAAATATCTACCCCTCCCAGATACCACTGTCTGCTGGGGAACTAAGCATTGAAAATATGAACCTGTGGGGAAAATTTCAGTCAAAATATATCACTCTTCTCTTTGCTGTGACCAAGTACATGACTGGAAGCAGTTTAAGTGAGGAAGGGTTTTGGCATATAGAATAAGAATGATGGTGGGGAGGGCTAAGCCAGGCTATAAAATCTCAAATCCTGCTATTAGTAACACACTTTGTCCAGCGAGGCTCTACCTTCTAACAGTTTCATAACCTCCCAAACCATCATCCCCAGCTGGAGATCAAGAGTTCAAACACATGAGCCTCCTGGGGACATTTCAGACTGAAACTATAGCAACATCAGAATGCTTTTCCTGAATTTTATCAGCTTTGTGACATGGGCTGGGAAGAGACATTTAATTCCAGCTACTGGGAAATATGAGGCAGAAGGATAACAAGTTCAAGGCCTATCTTGACTACAGAGAACCTTATGACACAGCATTACATTTGAGTGACTTAACCATAACTCTGGGATCTACTTTAAGAAATACATGATCATAACAGGTTTGTTTTAAACCTTTTACTTTCAATTTTTAATTTCAATCTGTGTGTTTATGTACATGTGAGTGCAGGTGGCAGCAGAAGCCAGAGGTAACAGACCCCTTACAGCTGGAGTTACAGGAGTTTTTAAGCTACTGAATGTGGGGGCTGGGAATTGAACTCAGGTCTTCTGCAAGAACAGTATGTTTTTAACCACTAAGCCATCTCTCGAGCTCCATTTTTTTTAACTAAAAAGATTTATTTTATTCTATATGTACAGTAGTTTAGCCTGTATGTTTGTCTTTACCAAGTGTGTGCAGTGGCCACAAACATCAGAAGATGGTCAGATCCCTTGGAACTGGAGTTACAGATGGTATTTAGCCACCATGTGGGTCCTGGAAATTGAATCTGGGTCCTCTGGGAAAAAAAGCTAGTGCTTCTAACTATTGATCCATCTCTCTATCCCTTGTTTGTTTTCTGAGGTATTTGAGGCCATTGTAGTACATTGTGTCAGCCTCCTAAGCAATCAGGTTATAAGGAGAGCCAACATTTTGGTTTCTGGGTAGTTTTGTTTTGTTTTAGAATCAAGCTATATGTAAAGCACCAAATACTCAATTATGTTGGGGTTTGGTCTAGTGCTATGTATTCCAACGCTGATTACTGGCCCCCAAGATCTTGTTGCAGTTGAGATGAGTACATCCTCATGTACACCAGTCTTCGTTGTGTAAACTTTACTCTACCTAATTCAAAGTAATTGGTTAATAAAGTTGCTGAAAGCTGTGACTGGGCAGAAGAGAAGTAGGTGGAGCATGGACCTTAGGTTTCCCAGCATGGGGTGAGATGAGGACCATGAGGAGGGAGAGGGATAGAGAGGGAGACAGAGAGAAAGGCTGAGGGAGGAGGGGAAGGGGAAAAGAGAGAGGAAGAGCTTGCCACTGGATAGAATGGACTAGGAACACATGGTCAAGGGAACTGTGCCCTGAGGACAGACTGGTTTAGCAGAAGCTACTTGGGAATCATTAGATTGGCAAGCATTTATATGGGTTTTAAGGGCAGTAGGATTAGAATAGCATGGAATCTGCCCAGCATAGTGCCTACAGCTTAATAATAATCATAGTCTTTCTGTGTGAATTATTGGGGAACTAGCTGGTTAAGGAAAACTGCTGCCATATTATTTCCCTGCATACATTATTATTAATACCAATTTACACAATTATAATAAATTGTCCAACTGAATGGCAGACTAATACCAAACCAGTCAGCCAACAAACACTCTGAAAATATCAAAGAACTGATTAGAGGACTGGGGACCCATCTGCCGTGCATCTCATATCTGTAACACTGGTACTTGGAGGCTAAAGTAGGAGGGTTGCTTAAAGTTTGAGATTAACCTGGCCTACAGAATAAAGAAATAAAGGAAGAATTAATCGAATAAGGCCAAGGAGTAAAGGGAGGTGAAGAGTCACGTAGGAGCTGGATGCATCATCATGTGAGGGAGTTGTGATAAGGAAGACTGGGAGATGCAAAATGCGCCTTTCATTAAACATCATTCCAGAGTCTTATAGGCATGAACCAATGGGAGTTTTAAGAGGCTTGGGGAAGCTGACCTATGATCTTACTTTTAGGCTCCTGCTGTGCTTTGCACATGTATAGCATGTGATGTGTCAAAGTTTCACAGTTCTGCTCCCTAGGATTAAAGGTGTTAAACATACATGAAACCTACTTCCTATTCAAAATTCCAAGTTGATAACAGATAAATTCCCCCAAATTACTCATCATAGGATTGCTATTTAGTTGTGAAATTTTTAGAGCACTAGGTAAAATAATGGCAATTTAGATTTGGTGATTTATGAATTATGTTTAGAGTGAGGTTAACTTTTATGTCTATTTTGAACTAATCATCAGCAAACTGAGTAAACATGGTGACTGCAGCATGTGAGGGTTAGGAGGCATACAGCAATTATTAATGTTTCTGTTTATTGTGTAGATAAGAGAACCTAAATTCAAGAATAGAAAAACAATGCATGACACTTTTAAGAAAAATTGGAGGCATTACATAATACTGTATTTCTATTGTAAATATTTCAATAGGTTGAGATTTTTATTCACTTGCTACAAATAAAAATGTCAAAGTGCTAATTATTCTTTGACTAAATATTATAATGAATAAATTCAACAAAAAGCCAACTTCCTTTAAGTGAAACTTCCTTTAGATGAGAGAAATCAAGCTTTTTAAAATTCATGGGTCATTTTGAACATTTATCTCTCTAGTAATAAATCTTCAGTAATTAGAACATTAGCTATAAATCAAGCAACAAAGTCACATCAAAAGACTATTCCAGTTTGGTTCTTTAAAAATATCCATCTCTATATGGCATTTTTGTAAGGTTAGTTTACAGACATGGAATAGAACAAAGAGAAATAGCCATAAATACTTTTTATCTTCTCAGGCTCTTCTTTTTGGATTAAAACAGGACTTGGGAGTGGGTACTTAATCTGATAGGGTTCAACATAACTATATTTTAGAAAAATAAAGATTC
>NW_026587216.1:24650769-24811052 GCF_907164565.1 Psammomys obesus
TTTCCCTCTCCATATTTTCTTACACCACACTTCAAAACTCTGTCCTCTTCCCAAAGCCATGCCTGTTGAAAAACAGAAGTTACTCAAATAAATATTCATGAAAGAGAATATATCTGTTGCAAATGTTATGTTTGCAAAGCAATGTCTAGTTTCTTAAAAATGAAAAAAATTTAATATACTTTTGTATATAAGAACACATACACCCACATGGTTTTACAAAACCTTACTTAGCGTTACTGTGTAACATTTTAGGGTCATTTTACAGAATCTGTGACAGGACAGCTAAACTATCATCTTACACAGCTTTCACCTTACTCTTGCCCAGATTTTCACTCCACATTTCTCACAGCACTCATAACTATTTAGTATTTCACTGATGAACTCAGTGTAAATTCTGCTCTATCTGTTTTGGGGGAGGTACACACATTCACAAAAGTACAAGTCTTCTGTAAGACAGTCTTCCAAAAACACAACTACCATTAATTGAAACACAATTTAAGATGAGAGAAAATGCTGAAAATAATCTTGAATGAAATCTAATAGTTTGTATAGAGAAAGTATTAACACTTAATATTTGGTATAGGCAATCAATTGTTACTTCTTTTGGAATGACAGAAGGGGGTTTGAGTGTCTAACACTATTTGTACACTAATGCTCGCAGCTGTATTACAACACTAAAATGAGGAAGCAAGTCAGGTATTCATTAATGAATAGATGAATTTGCAACATATAATAAATAAGGAATACCATTTATCCTTCAAAGGGAAATTCTGACAATATACATAAGCAGTAAGAATATTATTTTGCATGAAATAATGTAGATATGAAAGACAAGTACAGGGGCTAGAGAGATGCCCAGTGGTTCAAAGCACTTGTTGCTTGTCCAGAAGACCTAGGTTCAGTTCTCAGCATCCATATGGTAGTTTACAACTATCTGTAACTCATGTTCTAAAGGACCCAATGGCCTCTTTTGACCTGTTTGGCATCAGGTATGCTTGAAGTACACACACACACACACACACACACACACACACACACACACACACGTATATTCACATAAAATAAATAAATCTTAAAATAAAGAATAAAAGTGCTATACGATTTCACTGATATGAAGTGCCTAGAATGGTCAAACTCAAGAGATAAGCAATAAAAATGGCAGTTACCAAGCATGGAAGAAAAAGGGGAAAGGAAGACTGTTTTAATGTGTCCAGAGTTTGTTTTGAAAGATCTGGATTATAGTGATGATATGAAAATATGAATGTTTAATGCTGCTACACTACACACTTAAAAATGATTAAGATGTGATGGAGGGAGGGTTCAGCATTTAAGAGCATATTTTGCTCTTACAAAGGATCTGAGTTTTGTTCTCAGAATTGTGATGGGTGGTTTACAACCACTTGTAATTCCAGCTACAGGGAACCCGACACTTTAAGTGCCTTAATCACATGCACAGAGCCCTACCAAAAAAAAAATATATATATAATTAAAAATAATAATTAAAAATCTTAAGATGATAAATTTAACATTTTGCATATTTTAATGCAATTTGAAAAAATATAAGATTCATATTAGAAATTTCTGGAATTAAAAAAAAACAAAAAACAAAACTCAAGGTTGCCTGAAGACAAATATGAGATGAAAGCTGTCTTACAGATGACTGAATACCAGAGAAACTGGCACTGACCATAGCTACAATGCTTGTAGGTTTGTATGAACAACCATTAGCCTGTATCTTCTATTTTGTACCTTCAAAATGATATAATTCATGTTAAAAGAAAAGATTTTATAATAACTCACATTATGTAATCTTTATGTGTAGGGGGTTTGTTTACTTTTGAAAGTCATTTACTTTTTCCTTCAGTGGAAAAAATTATTAAAATTTTCTACAAATTTTAATCAGGCAGGCTCAAGTACTTTTGTTTAACAGACAAGAAAACAAAGCTATCCAAGCAGGCATTAAGTAATTTAAATTAAAAAAAATTAAACAACTGAAAGCCCCAATGCATCAAAAAATTAAATGTGTCAGCCATCTTCTGAAACAAGTTCTCTTCACAAAGTCAATAGTGGGCAGATGAAAAATAAAACCAGATGTCGGAAGTGTTCATATTAACTTTTGTGGCAAAGGAAATAGTGGCATAATCAATACCTGTATGTTCTACAGATTATATGGTAGATAGATACCTTCCCTACAGGAGAAAAACTGTTCTCTTATAGTTATCTATAAATGACAACTGAATCTATTCTCAAATCCCACTGGGAAAGATTGTGTGCAGCAGAAATTTCTGATGTCCAGTCTGACAAGCAAAGCACTTGGAACGCACCACTCCCATTCCCAAAGGGAAAATGCAATAACCTGAAAACTAGACTTTTTATATCCATCAGAGAATTAGTCATGGGCAAACAGAGGAGAATCAAAGCAATTGCTCCTGAAAATTGGTTATGGTGAATGCCTGTAATCTTAGCACTAGAGAGGTAAAGGAAGGAAAAGCAAGGATTCAAGGGCAGCCTTGGCTACATAAAAAGTTTGAGAGCAGCCTGAGCTACATGATAGCATATTTAAAATTAAAAACAATAAATTTACAGGGAGCAGAGTGCAGGAACAAAAGTTCACAGCTGGAGTCATTTCTAGCAGGGACAATGAACTAGAAGTGAGCTAATGGCAGTTAATGTTTATGAACCTCACAGTGAAAAATTCAAGGGGCCCAAGACTTAAGTTTGACTTCCTTGATCTCCACCATGTTTCAGGATAAAGATAATACAAAATCCATTGCTACTTGTGTCGGGGAAGGGGAGAATAGTATTCTGAAATACTCCCAAGTTCAAAATACTTCCAGAGCATTGCATTTTCCACAGTGGATACCTGTTTTCAAATAATCTAATTTTACAAAATCCTAATGGACGATCTGTACACCCCTCTAGATTTCCTCTTTCACTCAAGGTGTAGTGGTGGTAAGGAGACAAGATGCATTCACGAAGACAGCCCAGTACAAACATGTACACACACACACACACACACACACACACACACACACACACACACAGCCCAGTACAAACATGTACACACACACACACACACACACACACACACACACACACACACACACACACGAGGCCTAGAGATTAGACTACATTATCAACTTGAATGAAAGTGGTCTTATGTAACCCAGCATAAAAATAAAAACAAACAAACAAAAAATCAACTAACCAAACAAACAGAACAATGAAAAGGAATAATGGGCTGATGAACTAGCTCATTGGTACAGCAGCACTTGTTTAGTATGTACAGGTCCTACCCACAACATGTTGATGTACAGGAAGCAAATCAAAGTAGCTATTGATTGTTTTTAACTACTATGCTATTAGGATAGACATCTATGCAAAATAACTTTGAGCCACAGGAAATGATCCTAGTGGTCTAATTCTCAAAGTTCTTACACTTGAAATGATCCAAGTGCAAATGTGTTGGAAAAAAAATAAAACACATCTTAAATTGAGTAGAAAAAATGTTCCAGACATAGTAAAACAACAAGGACTAGATTTATTGATCTGTTATCAAGAATTAGAAAATCTGATAAACTACATCAACAGTTTCAGATACTGAAAAAAAAATAGCATTCTGACTACACTAATGTACACGAACCCTGAAGCTGACCCAGAGTTAATAAAATCTAATCAAAGCCAGACTTAGTGGCGCACACCTTTAATCCCAGCAGAGGCAGAGGTGGAGAGGCGGACAGGTATGGAGAGGCAGAGGCGGGCAAATCTCTGAGTTTGGGGCTAGCTTGGTCTACAGAGCAAGTCCCAGGACAGGCAGAGCTACATAGACAAACCCTGTGTCAAAAGACCAAACCAAAAACAAACCCAAAACAACAACAAAAAGTGATCTTCTATGTGGTTTTTAAGTGCTTAGAATCTTATTTAAGTTAGATGTACTAGAAAAACTTGAAACACCTTAATGTTTATAAATGTTATTCAAATATGGTGAAAAATACCTGTTTTTTCTTACGCTTGTGTTGTCCATTAATGTCTGGCTGATTCTTTGACATACATAATGTACTGCTTCCAGCCGTTCTTACATTTCTTTTTGTTGTTATCTCACCTATGGATAAAAACACTAACATTAAATACGGTTTCACAATAGAGGAAAGGGTGGACTTTGTGTGTGTGTGTGTGTGTGTACATATACATGACAAAATGTAAATTAAAAACCATGTATTTATAAGCAAATTTTATACACCAAAGAAATAACAGGACAACATTCATTCATGGATGACATAATTGGCCCTTCTCATGCTCATGATCTGTGTTATAACATAATTTCAAGTAAAATTTTCAATCAGGCTCTTTGTATAACTTGACAAGATTCTAGCATCTACCATGGTTCCTGTAGTTCTTTATGAATATGCAAAGCTCTTTCACCTCCTCACACTGTAGTTTCCAAAGCTACTCATAGGTGGGCAATTAAATAGATGAAGGAAGTCACACAGATAGGCTGTGGAGTATACTAGCTTATTTCTACTACAATGTCTTATAGCTTTTTTAGAAAGTGTTACACACTAGGCTGAGAGTTGAAATAAAACTTGCTGTCTTGAAATCATTCACTTGGACCCATTACATTGTCCACGAGACTTGAAGTCAGTACAACTACACTTAGATCACGCAGTTATTACAAAGAAACAGTTACTGAGATATAACAGCATGTTGTAGGAATTCACGAAGACCCAACCATATTGGAAACTTCATATTTATACTGGTTGGATTCCAGTCAGGAAAATGGGAATGCCATGAGCTACAAACAAAAATCTTAGTACTGGAAAGAGTGTTTAAACAGTGCTAGAATTGGAGAGCAGAGTAAGCATAAATAGACAAATTCATAATTATAACTAGATATTTTAACACTTTTCTCTCAGCAGCTTTTAGAACATACAGGTAGGAAATAAGAAGGAACTAGAACATCAGAATGGCACTATTACATAGTTGACCAATGACACCTTTAAACATCCCATTTAATAAAAGAATACATATTCTTCTCAGGTGTGCATCAACAACAATCACCAAGACAAATCAACAGTGGGATGGGCCATTAAAGAAAAATCCTTTAAGGGGCTGCTCAGAGGATTCAGTAAGTATGAGTTTTTAGTATGCAGCCTCGTTTTCCTGGTGGAAAGACAGAACAGACTCCTAAAAGCTGTCCTCCGACAACTGACACTTCGGATGCTACAAGCAGAAAGATTGATGGCTGCAAGTTCATGGCCAGCTTAGGATATAGGTCTCTTTTTGTGTACAAACTATTCTCAGACCATAACAGAATTAAGCTGAAAACCAGTAATAGAAAGATATATGAAATACCATTCATTTACTTAGAAATTAAACTAGCAAGTTCAAATAATCCATAAATCTAGCAAAGTCTGAAAAGAAGTAAAAAAAATCACTTTAATTAAATGGAAACCCAAAACCAAAACAGTAATTAAGAGGGATTTCTAGCATTCAGTGCATGACTAGGAAAACCCAGTCGTGTAAGAGAAAAATAACTTATACATAAAGACGGGAACAGTCATGTTAACGTCAGACTTCTCCACTGTAGCAACTCAAAATCTACTTGCTTGTGAAGCTATGACCAAAAAGAACTTCTAAAAAGTATTATACTTAGACAAGAAGTTTTAAAGAAAAAAAAAGACAATAGTTTTTGGCATATAAGAAATTTGGAAATTAGAGACTTAAAAAAGATTCAGACAAAATAGGAAATAAAGTAAAGACACAAGGAAAAGGGAATCAAGATTGAAGGATTCATGGAGAATAACTTAAATCAATGAAGTAGACTTCCATAGGGACTGTATTAAGAGCACAATGCTACAACCTGATCACATAAAATGTAAGAACTAGGCATGGTGCCATACACAAGTACTTCCAGAACTCAAGAGGCCAAATAAGAGAATCAAGAGTTTGAGAGAGGACTAGACTACACTGCCAGACTCTGAACTGAACAAGATTATTTTAATTTAGGTTGGTAAAACAACCAAAAACAGGTAATTAAGAAAAACAGAAGATTGGCTTTTGGGGAAAGATTTTTGCTTAAATCAGTCCACACTCTAAAGCTTATATTTATAATCACAGACACAAGTAGAACCAATACTTAAGACACAAGTAGAAGCCAAGCATTTCGTATTCTTTATTCAAACTTTAAAAACTACATTCATACAGCTGGAGAGATGGCTCAGAGGTTAAGAGCACTGGCTGCTTTTCCAGATAGGCCTGAGTTCTATTCCCAGCAACCACATGGTTGCTCACAACTATCTGTAGTGAGATCTGGTGCCCTCTTCTGGTATGCAGGTGTACATGCAGGCATTGTATACAAAATAAAATAAATAAATCTTTAAAAAAACAGAACTACATTCATTCATTTATGTGTGGGCATGCACATGTGTGCCTGTGGAGTTCAGAGGACAACATGGAACACTTGCATATATTTTATTCAGCCATGCATTATAATGCTGCTGGCAATGATTCGACATTAATGAGCCAACACCAGAGTGTCTTCAAATAGAAACAAACATAAAACAAGACTGTATATTGATTAGTTGATAAAAATGTTACTGAAGAGCAAAGAAACCTAACCCTTTGTATTTTCCCTTTAATTGCTGATTCAGAATTCACTTATTCAATGTGAATAATGAGCTTTGATTGCATTTATCACTCAAGTCTGAAGTTGCTGAATACAGCTAAGCAGAAAAACAGTGCCACTCTCATCGCCAAACAAATCAGACTAGACCACCCACGCCAGCTAGCTTTGTAAAGCCAGCTTCTTCTGAGGTACTGTGCTGAAGCGGTAAGACAGCAAGTATGTCCTCTCTACTTCCAAAACTATAGTGACAGTACTCACTTTGAATAGCTGTCATTCTTGCTTCTTTATTATTGAAATCTGGTTGACTGCTGCCGTGTTTCAGCTTAGACAAGACATTCTTGTGAGACCTAAAAGACACCAGAGCTTGTGACTAATTCCAGAGACCAGCCTTTGCTATAGGATCTTCTATACAGGCCTGTTTGTCTTGTTGCTCTCCTTAGTCACCCATGTTACCTTTTAATATTCCTATCGTCAAACTTCCCTTTGCTTCATCTTTCTACAGCTCATGTACTCAGAAATCAAGATTCTGTCACTTTTCCAAATAGACTGAAGGAGAAAACCAAACCAAATCAAAATAACTCCCAAACTGCAGAGAATTTATTTTCCTTCTCTCCTGTGAGTTCTACATCATTTTCTGCAGGAAAAATTTTCAAAATTTCTTCATCTAATGGTAGATCACTTACTTTATAGCTTCCAAGACTTTTTTTAAGGTAAGGTTATACTAGAAATAATGGATGTGGCATCTTTTTTTAACAATCCTGCAAAGCTAGCATTATTCTAATTTTATATAGAAGCAAATTAGAACCTAAAAATCAGTGTGCCTAATCTTGTAGGTATGTTACCCCAACCTAATATGTAGACATTTTAGCTCTACTTTTATCCACAAAACACTCTACGATTAGCTAGCAAATCCTTTCACACCTTTCCTCTCCTGAAAGGTTCTATTGTATTCTCTAGAACGCTATTGTCAAACTCTTCAAACTCTTCACCGATAAGTCTAGCTCCCAACTCCACTCCCACCTCACGTTGGGACAATATTATTCTCCTTTTGACCTTTTCAAGAAGAAAGCTTAATCTTTAACCCCCATAATGGGTCACATGATAGGTCTTCACGTGGTTTGCTTTTACAATGCTCAGGATAGAACCTAGGTCCTCCTTACACATGCTAAGCAAGGGCTCTATCATTGAGCTCTATTACCAATTCCATTAGTTTTTACTTCGTTTTTCTTTTTCTTTATTAATTACACTTTACTCACTTTGTATCCCCCCCTCCCGTGGTTCCCTTCCTCCTCCAGTCCTGATCCCTCCCTTCCTCCACCCTCTGAATGTGTGCCCCTCCCCAAGTCCATTGATAGGGGAGGACCTCTTTTCCTTCCTTCTGATCCTAGTCAATTAGGTCTCATCAGGAGTGGCTGCCTTGTCCTTTTCTGTGGCCTGGTAATGCTGCTTCCCCGTCAGGGGGAGGTAATTAAAGAGCAGGCCAATCAGTTCATGTCAGAGACAGTCCCTGTTCCTATCACAATGGAACCCACTTGGATACTGAACTGCCATGGGCTACATCTGTGCAGGGGTCTTAGGTTATCTCCATGCATGGTCCTTGGTTGGAATAGCAGTCTCAGAAAGACCCCTGTGCTCAGATTTTTTGGTTCTGTTGCTCTCCTTGTGGAGTTCCTGTCTTCTCCAGATCTTACTGTTTCCCACTTCTTTCCTAAGATTCCCTGCACTCTGCCCAAAGGTTGCCCATAAGTCTCAGTATCTACATTGATAGTCTGCAGGACAGAGCTTTTCAGAGGTCCTCTGTGTCAAGCTCCTGACTTGTTCCCTCTTTTCTCCTTCTTCTGATGTCCAGCCTCCATTAGCCATCAGGAAAATGCAAATCAAAACAACCCTAAGATTTCACCTTACACACATCAGAATGGCTAAGATCAAAACTCAAGAGAACACATGCTGGAGAGGTTGTGGAGAAAGGGGAACCCTCCTCCACTGCTGGTGGGAATATAAACTTGTACAACCACTCTGGAAAGCAATCTGGAGCTTTCTCAGACAACTAGGAATAGCGCTTCCTCAAGATCCAGCTATACCACTCCTAGGCATATATCCAAAAGATTGTCAAGTACACAATAAGGACATTTGCTCAACCATGTTTGTAGCAGCCTTATTTGTAATAGCCAGAAGCTGGAAATAGCCCAGATGCCCCTCGGTGGAGGAATGGATGCACAAATTGTGCATCTATGTATATCTACACAATGGAATATTACTCAGCAATAAAAAAACAAGGAAATCATGAAATTTGTAGGTAAATGGTGGGATCTGGAAAAAATCATCCTGAGTGAGCTATCCCAGCAGCAGAGGGATGCACACGGTATATACTCACTCATATATATAGACATATAATATAGGATAAACCTACTAAAATCTGTACACCTAAAGAAACTAATCAAGAGCGAGGACTCTTGCTAAATGCTCAATTCCTATCCAGAAAGGCAAAGAAGCTGGACATTAGTTTTTACTTCTTAATGAATGCCACTCCTGCTTCTACCGAAATCTCAGCCACCTAGGAATACTACGCATATCACCCATCATTCATTCTTCATTGCCAATCATTATCTTTCCAGGAACTTCCTGTCATTCACCTATCTTTCTTACATCTAAGAGGCAGGTTCATGCCTTCAATCTTAGCAGTGAGAGGCAATGCCAAGTGTGAAGCCAGCATGGACTACACATAATAGTCCGGATAGTCAAGGTGACATATTGAGGCCTTCTCCTCTTTCTTCCCAAAGATATATAACCCATACGGTGATTTTACGGACAAATCATAATATTGGGATTCTCAAGTCCTAGTCACCAATCCCTTCCACACTAAGTTAGCCAACCCCTCCCATATACCCACTCAGCAATCCAACTGATCTACTTCCGCAATCATTTACGCAGACTTTCCATTTTTGGGCATGTTAGATTGTTTCTCATAGCATTTACAGTAGATCAGAAATTTTTCAAATAATTTTATATAATTGGAATATGAAATTTTAGAAGCTATCAAAAATTACAGCTTCTAGTCCTTTACTGTTCTAGCAGTGAATTTGTTTTTAATGACAGAACATGAGAATAAACTCATGTGCTCCTTATTTGTTAGTTCAATATTTTATTAGACACAATATAAAACAATCCTAGATCCTATATCAAAGTCTTTATAGTTAAGAAATTTCAAGGCATTTCAGGGTCTTGAATATCTGTTGAGCTAAAAAGGACTCTGAGCTATATCTAATCATAGTATTTACATACTAATTATAACATATTTAAATCTACATGAACTGTTTTCATCAGTGATTTTAGGGACGAAAAATATCAATTTACATTACCTTATTAAGGATTCTGTATCCACTAAGGATTCTGTTTCTGTAGACTGTTGGCCATTAACACTTTAAAAGAAAAAAAAAAAAATTAAGAATATATACAAATGAAACTTTGTATAAGGGAAGTACTTGGCACAATCAAGACATCTTCCAATCCACAAAAAAAAACTTTTTAAAATGGAAGCACGGGTAGATTAAGACCTATATAGTCCATTAGAAAGTGGCCAATTTTTGCTAAGATGTGCTTAATGACATACAACTCAAACCTCCCCCAAACACAAGTTAAGCATAGTTAATGCTGCAATAGAGCATTTATCACATTTGTCTTTAGAAAACTCCTATTCCATGTTTCTTTTAACAGCTTTTCTGGAGTACAAATGATACATGAAACCATAGTTTAATGTATATAATTTAATGAGTTCAGCGTTATTTTCTTGTCTTTCTAACCAGTCTCAAATTCAACTTTTGGGAGATTGTGGTAGTGGGTAGGAAGTGAGATGAGATCTTATGTAACTCCAGCAAAAATCAAACTCATACCATTCCTGCTTTAGTCTCCTAAGTGCTAGCATAAAAGCTATGAACCACATCAACTTGAACCTTTTCTCCCTTTAGTGCCTTTTGCTGGCACTAAAATAGCATCCATAAACACAGTATGACCATTTTCAATCACATTCTTCCACTGGGTCTACTTCTCTTTACTGAAATCACATTTGCTCTTGCATCTATTCATATATTTTTCTCTCTTTTTCTTTTCTTTTTCATTCTTGAGACAGGGTCTCATGTAGCCAGGTTGGCTTCAAACTTGCTACACAGCCAAAACAGACTTTAAACTTCTGATACTGTTTCCACCTCCCAAGTGCTAGGGTTTCAGGTATATGTTTCCATTCTAGGTTTTATGCTGTGCTGGGAATCAAATCCAGGACTTTATTCAAGATTGTCCAGTACTCTATCAACTGAATCACACCCATAACGCCACATCTAAAAACCTTAACCAAGGCATACACACCTTTAGTCCTAGAACTCAGGACCTCTGTGAGTTTGAGACCAAAGCATAGGTCTACATAGCAAATTCCAGGCCAACCAGGGCTACAGAGTGAGACCCTATCACAAAACAAAGTAAAACAAACTACTAAAACCTCTGCCTATCTTAACACCAATATTTAAATCTTATCTACAGTTTAGCAATGAACTATAGGTTTTGCGCTATTACTTGTATTGTATGTAGCCTAGGTTAGCTCTGAACTCAAGATCCCTTGCTCCAGCCTCTCAAGTGCTGGGATTACAGGTATGGGCCATCATGCTTATCTTAGAAATTTTTTCTTTCCATATAATTTCACAGATAGAACATTGTTCTGACAAGCTGGGTAAAGTTATGTACCCCTATGATTCTAGAACTTAGGAGGTGAAGGAAGGTAGATTTAAGGTTACTGGTATATTACCACTTTTGTGCTTTGTGGTTATTAAGTAAAATGTGTTACTTGAATCCAAGCACTGAAATAATGCAAATGTCACCTGATAACTGAAATGGCTCTGAAAAAAAGGACTGGAAAGGCTGCAAATATAGTAGATAGCCTGGTCAAAAATACATTACTCAGCCATTAAAAAACATGGAATCCTGAAACTCTCAGGTAAATAGAATGAGCTAGGAAAAAAAATCCCCAGTGAGGTAATTCAGACCCTAAAAGGCAAATATATACTGAACATCTCATCACCAAATGAAGCTTCCAGAAATGGGAATGGATTATGTCTAATTGAGCGGCTGTCAAAGGGGTCCCATGGGAACTCCCAAGTAACTTAGGCTATTGTCAAGGCTACTTACTGGTGGCTTTCCACAAACTGACAAGGCTGAAGATAACACCTACACAAATCACTGAGCATGGAGAAGTCAACTTGATGCTTTCCCAAAATCTTCACTCCTGTTGATTAGTGTTCATGGTACTGAAATGTACTTTGCATGCTACCAAAGAAAAAAGGTAAAGAGAACCCAGCCACAAACCCTTCAGTCTACAAGGGCGACCTTCCTATGAGATACACTGGTGCAACAGTGGCTCAAAACCTGTGAGAGTATCCAATCAGTATCTGATTTAAGGGCCACTCCATGACATGGAACACATACCCAGTGCTGCTTGAGTGGCAAAGAACCCGAGCGCAGATAGTCTAGGGGAAAACCAAATACTAGTGTTCTGGGTAATGGTTGCTGTTTCTTTCCATCTCTGACAGAAAAGAGAGCCAACTCCCACAGTTGTTCTCTGACACCTCCTGGCTCCCAAATGTTAACCTTCCCACTCCTCAGCATACATTCATATGCCTATGAATGTAGCATTTGGGTGTGGAAGCAGGAGCATCAGGATCTGTTCAAAGTCAGCCTCAGTGACAGTGAATGTTGACTAAGGCCAGCCACAGTTCTATTGCCTTACAACAGATATGACTAACTAGTATATTTCCTCTGGCATTTGGGGCAATTGTTAGTCATTTGCTTTTTGAGTAGAGCACCATATCTTTGAAAATTATAGAGAATAATACCTTAAAATACCAAAATAACTTAGAACATACAAAAGGCTGGTGAGATTTGAGCTCAAATAAGAGACAAAAATGAACCATGTTTCTAATTTCAACTTCATTTCTTAAGCACCCTTTCACTAAAATTAGTAAATAAATTTAAATACATTCAACCAATATTTTCTCACTTCCTATTTTGCTTAACATATAATTCATATAAGTGAAAAAAATAACACTACAGTTCTCCAAATATTCAAACTATCAATTAGAGAACACACCAATTACTCAATTGTTACTTTTAATGGCTTACTAGTATCACTTATGTTAAAAACAAAATATTCCTAAGACCAAACAAACAAAAAACAAACAAAGAAACAAACAAAAAAAACTAAGAGTATACAAACCATTTTCCTTTATTCAAATTAACGTCAACTTCAGTATTAGCAGCACTTGGCTTATCACGGGAAGCTAGTCTCTTTGCTTTTTCATTTTCCACTACTTTTGTTGCTGCCTTTAAGAAAGGTTGATTATGAAGGGGAAGGAGGAAAAAGAATGCTTTAGGCATTTTTTAAAAGTAGCATGTAGTCTTCTTTGATAGCTACAGCAGAAGTATCTGTTTACAGGTCAGCAGAAAGGTACCAAATTATTTTCATAATTCTAATGCAGTTTGCAACTCCCTTAGCTTTTGTTTGGTTTATAGGCATTATGGAAGGCTGTGTCTCTTATAAATATATTTGATAGACACAATGTTCTCTAGGCAATTTTAAATACAATTTTAGTGGCTTGGAGACACCGCTTAGCAGTTAAGCGCTCAGCACCTGTATCCGGTGGCTCACAACTGCTGCAGGGAAGGGGAGGCCCTCTGTGGGCCTCTGCAGGCACACGCCCACATGCACACTCACATACACACCTACATATTCTGAAGGAAAACTACCTCAAATTAACAAAGATGTCAACTTTAATACTCATTAACTGAAAATTTGGATGACATTTTAAGACTTTCTCTTTAAAATACTGTCCTTCATTATAACAATTTCTCTTGCCTTGGGATAATATGTGTACCTTCATTAGAAATGTTGATGATTTTTCATTTAGCACATGATTCACATAACTCTTAATTTTCTCCATCATGTGGTTATAGCTGAAGCGTTGAAAAAAGGAGTGGAATGTGTCTTTCTGAGAGAGTACCACAAGTAATTTCCTTTCTAAAGGCTAAAGAAAAACAGAACAGTATTAATAGAAACCATAAATTTCAAGTAAGCGTTTGCTTAAAAAACAATTTTGTAAGAATGAACTCAAAGAGATATAATTAAGCATTGTAATTCTGCTTTAAAAGACCCATGTATTGTCTTTCTTTTTAATGCCCCCACATTTCTGAATGTTTTATTTCAGATACATAAGAGGAAACAGATTATAAATGTAATTGTCTATTACCCAGCTTAAAAACAAAACATTATCAATACAACTAAAGCCTGTTTATGTCCATAATCTGATCCCACTCTGTCCTCACCTATAACTACTACCCAAAATTCAGAATTTACTATTGTTATAAATTTGTTAGGCTGAGGGGATGTGTACAGCTTGTCGGAAGCAGTGCTTGGGCTCCATCCCTGGTACGGCCACCTCCTCAAAAGTCAGTTTCTTTACATACGTACAACGTATACGTGTCTGTAAATGGTGGACAGTATTGTTCACCAGTCTTCATTTTTTTAACACATTTTGGTGTGTGTGTGACGCATCTACACGTGTGCTCATGCGTGCATGGAGCAATGCCAGTCTTCCTTGACTGCTCGCCACTCTATATATTTTCAGACAGGTTATCTAGGGATTCTCCAGTCTCTCCCGCCCAACACTGGGATTACAGGTTTCTGCCACCATGTCTGCATTTCTATGTGGGTGTTGGGAATCTGAACTCAGGTCCTCATGCTTTTGCATAGCAAGCGATTTACTTCACTGTACCATTTATGAAGCCTCATGGCTTTACTTTTGTACAAATGGTATCATTTGTATAGGTATGATTTTTTTTTTCCTGAAACTTGCTATATTTCCCTTAATTCTATGTTCCTGGCAATTACTGATGTTACTATGTAGAAAAAGTTATTTGTACCACTGTCTAGAATACTGACGAACCATCACTTATTAATTTAGCTGCTTAAAGAACTTACGTTGTTATTACTGCAGTGATCAAACATTTTCTCTTAATTTTTCTCTGTGCTCAATACAAATTTTTCTTAAGCCGTAGTTGTTTCAATGCAGGATAAGCAATAAATATTGAACTTGATAAAAACAAAACAAAACTAGACTAATTGTCTCAGTAAGATCTGGATTTTCCCTGTTTGTCTTTAAAACTTCGTGGTTTTTAGAATGTAGAGCAAACATAAAGAGTTATTCTAGGATATTTACCTAGAAATGAAACTCACTGGAATATGTGCTCACATATTTTGCTAAGACTCTCTAATGCACCATCTTGTTCTCCAGAGAGTAAGGTATGCAGGCATCAAAGCACTCTGCCATCTTCTGAGCCAATTTTTGGTGTTTTAATCAATGAGCAATCTGAGAGTATGGGAAATAGTTCAGTGAGTCAGTTGGTAATGTCCCACTGATTATGCTAATCCTTGGGAATTTGAATACTTCCCCCTAAGTGCTTAATGTTTATTGGCCATAAGTTTTCCTCTTATGAGGCAGAAGCAGAGTAGAGTTTGAATTAATCTAGTAATACAAAGAAAAAAAAATACATGGCTAGGAAATTTAAGAAGATCATAGGCTCTCAGCTGAAATTTCTAGGGTACTATGCCTCAGAGAAGGGTCAAATCAGATAATGCCTTCCATACCTAAACCATAACCTACTCAAATAGGACAAATCAGTTATTAACTAAGCCGACTACCCCCTCAACTCCGTCTACTAGTACATGAAATTACATTCAGTAGTTTTCAGGCAGATTAAACCCAGTGTGATGGTACTGTCTATTTGCCATGAAAACCACAGGTAAGGTCTTCAGAGCAACTGGTGTTAACTACTTTAGAAAACTCTTGGCAGCACCTACTAAAACCAAATGACTGTTACTTGAAAGTGAACAGCAAATGAGTATGTCTAGCCTATTGCTCAGAAATTCTACTCCCAAGTATACACTGAACAAAAGACTGCATGGTCTGCTCCTCAAAAGACATATTAAAGTATTTTTCAGCAAAGACTGAAAAAACTTAAATGTCTAGCGCTGAAAAGATAAATTACTACCTATTCATGCAATAACAACAGCAACAAAGAAATGAACAAACTATTATGACAGGGAGATCACATATCAGTTTTTATC
Source organism: Psammomys obesus (assembly GCF_907164565.1). NCBI lineage: Eukaryota > Metazoa > Chordata > Mammalia > Rodentia > Muridae > Psammomys > Psammomys obesus. The sequence continues at coordinate 24,666,558 of NW_026587216.1, forward strand.
ATCACAACCTTGCACACGATTCCATTATAAAACAAATCTTTAGTGGTAGAAGACCGATTAGTAGCCACCCTGGAAGAGACAACCATTTTCTCAAATGATTGGGAGATTTGATGAGATTCTAGGTTTTGGGAAAAGATCTTACTATAGCCAGGCTAGTCTTAAACTAAGGACATCATCCTCCCAATCCCCCCACCCCCACTACCATGTTTGAGAGCAGGATTATAGGCAGGTATTATACCATGCCTGGCTCATCTTTCTTTCTGATAATGCCTAGGACCAAATCTAGGCTTGTAAATGTTAGGTGAGTGCTAGAGTGCTGCCACAGAGCTACATTCTGAGATAGGTTGTTCCCCGATGTAGGGGATCTCAAAACAACTGTGTTCCTTGGTGTAAACATACATACCTCCATACTTAGGATACATTATTTCCTTCTAGAGATATGGATATTCAACAACAATTTTACTAAAAATATAAAATTATCTTCTTTTCCTTTGAAGGTGGTTCAATTTACCCCAACAACATTGTTTTTAATATTTTAACAATCTGAGGTCTATTAATTGTATTAATATACAAACTGCAAATGATCATCTAACAAACTCCAGCTGGGTTTGATGGTACATTCTTAAGATTCTATCCGAGAAAAAAAGAAGGAAAAACAAACAAGGGAAGGAGGGAAGGAAGGAAGGAAGGAAGGAAGGAAGGAAGGGAGGGAGGGAGGGAAGAAGGAAAAGAAGACAGGAAGGAAGAAAAAGAAAGGAAAGGAAAGGAAGAAAGAAAAGAAAAAGGGAAAAGAAAGTACAGAACATGGGAAGGGGCGCAGTATTGTAGTCACCAGCTCCCTATGTTGGTTCTGAGCCCTCGAAATGTGGTGAATATCAAATTGGACATATTGTAAATATAAAAACCTGATATTAAAAAAAAGGGTACCTAAAATACTAAATCTTTGTATTGATCAATATTAAAATTATTTTTAATATATTAAGTTAGATAAAGCATTCAGTTTCTCCTTCAATTTCCTTTCTCTTTTCTTCAACCCATATAAACAGTTGAATAATTAATTCTATCATTTTAATGTAAATAGTTACCGTGTGAGATTCTGGATCACCCAGTATCCTTTCAAACACTTCTTCTGCTTCCTTAAAACTGCCATTTTCCATACAAACAGCTACAGCCTTAAAGATGAAATATACAAACATTAGGTTGCTTTTTAAAATACTCAACCATTATTTGACTAAGTAAATGCATAAAGTCAGGTCTGAAAGACTTTATTAAGACATTTTTATGCATTTTATTTGATAAAGATATAGTCATTTTTCAAATGATGAAATAATTATGGCTTAAAAAGATATAAAAATTCTCAGTAGCTCTGTCCACATTTATAATATGTTCAGTATCCCTAGCAGGAATTAATAATTAGAAGTGAATTTATCATATGGAAATGATCCTGCTGCTCATTTCCATATGCTCTACCGTATACCCACATTCCACACAGAACTGTTATGTGAATGTGTATACAGTGGCAAAAGCACAATGCACTAAAATGTTACCATCACTGTCTAAACTGTCTGGAACAAAGTCAGCTTTCTTTAGAGCCTCAATGATTGTGAAAAATAGAAAAATCTGTTCTAACTTGAACTCTTACTAGAAGCAGTCATTTTTCTACCCAATGTCTTATTTTCAGGTCCTAATTTCACTTGAATATAACCATGCTAGGGAAAGTAGGAAACCAATTCTTAGTGCAACTTAAAGCTTTGACTGTAGTTAGCTGTTTGATTTTTCTGGTTTCTTATTCTTAAGCAGTCTACTAAAATTCAAGTCTTCGTATGGTTACAATTTTTCATATTCTTGTTTACAAAATCCACGCACAGCATGTGTGAGGCCCTGGGTTCAATACGCAGAAGCACAACCACAACCCCACAATAAACAAGGAGGCCCATACCAAAGCACTTGCTATCCCCCACCCCCATAGTCACAGTCTTTGGTAAAAAAGTGGAGTGCATGAATCCCTAGTTTTAAAGTTTGTTTGGTAATCTTTAAATAGCTGCAGTGTTTCCTGCAATATGGAAGCAACATACACCTAACTATGAAGCATTAAGTTCTGGGCCTGGTGCTCACGTGAAGATTATAAACCAATGGTCAATTTTCTAAATGAAAAGATTTTCTTAAGATTTTCACTAGGTTTATATATAGCACAACTCTGACAGGTTACTTTTATATGGATGTTAATGTTTCCATATTCATGGCGGTTAATATTCATCTTTAAGTTTACTAGACTTAGAAGCATATTTCCAGAATGCTTGATTTAACTGAGAAGTGAAGACCCACCCTGAACATCAGCAGCACCATTCCATGGGCTGAATAAAAAAAAAGAAGTGAAGGCTAGCATTCATCTCTCTCTGCTTCCCAACTTTTTCAGTTTTTTTTTTCCTCAGAAGACTTACTTTTCTTTATGTATATAAATCTCTGTGTGTGCGCACCTGTGTGCAGAGACCAAAACAGGGAGCTGGAGTCACAGGTAGTTGTGAACTCCTAATGTGGGTACTGGGAACTGAACTTGGGTCTTCTGAAGAAGCAGAAATGCTCGTAAGTACCAAGCCATCACTACAGCCTCTCCTTAATTGCTTCTCATTAGGCATTTTCTATCAGCAATGAGAAAAGTAATTGATACAATATTCTAGCAAAATAAGCACAAAATAATATTCATACCTGAATTTTAATTAAGTTCCGTATTTCCTCATGAAGTTTGTCATGTTCCTTTTCAATTGAGTCCCAAATCATCAGGGCTGATTCCAAGGGTGTAATGCGCTCATCACTTTCAAATTGTGCATCTTTAAAAACAGAACAGTAAATTAACTGAAAGTTCAGGAGGACCTTAAATACTTCATTCTTTTTCAAAATTACCAAGTATATATACCACATGCCAGGGACTTTTCATTCAGAACAGTTTAGGAAAATGATTTTCCTAAGTTAATTTGTCCACTAATATCCATTTAAAGTCGATTCTTAAATGGAAAAATAAAACCTCTGTAATTATAAGAATAAGAAACTTTTTTTTTTTTTTTTTTTTTTGAAACAGGGTTTCTCTTCCTAGCCTTGGCTCTATAGTTGCTGGCCTTTAACTCCTGATTGCTGGTGTTAAAGTGTGTGCCACCACTGCCCAGCTTTAAGGAAAAAAAAAATCAGAAGCTTTTTATCTATCTATCTATCTATCTATCTATCTATCTATCTATCTATCATCTATCTGTCTGCCTGTCTGTCTATCTGTAGCTCAGGTTGGCCTCAAGCTCCAGTTCTTCCTGTCTTGCTTCTATAGTGCTGGGAATACAGGTATGTGCCACCATGCCCAACTGCTATTTTAAGTGTCTGGAAGGCAAAAATCCTCTTATGAGATCACACTATCATATTTTAAATTTTGGGAGCAGAAGCTACTTACTACCTATATTCTTCTTCTAAAGCTCCCGTTTCAGAGTTGTTCTGGTTCCTTTCAATGAAATAAAGGAATATATTCAAGAGAATTTTCAAGCTGGGTATAATGTTGTACATTAACTAAATAGCACATCCATATGAGCAGTTTCAAGGATTTTTATTTTTTGTTGGCCGCTTTTGGCATTTACAACATTTTGGATTAAAAAATTATTTATAATCAAGTTGTTTTGAGTACTTAAGATACAAACACAAAAAAGAAACCACCATACAAGGTGACACAAGTCTATAATTCAGCACTTCAGAGACTGAGGCTGGAGCGTCACTGACAATTCAAGCGTAGCCTGGGTGAGACCTTGTCTCAAAACAAAACAAAACAACAACAACAAAACCCCAATTCTTGTCCATGTGGAATTCTAATAGCCACAAACAACACAAAGTAGACAAGTCAATATAACTGGTACTTTCCTGGAAATACATCATTATGCCATTGGTTCCTTATTCTACTTCAGAATTATTCAGAAATTTTGAAACAGAGATGACTAGGTACATCTGGACATTGCTTAAGTTCTAGAATATGGCCTAGGAATGCAGTTCATTAGTTGAACATTTACTCTATTCACATGAAGCCAAGTGCTGTAAGAAAAAGAAATAATAAAAAAGGATAATGAAAAAATAACCAAGAAATATAGACAGGCTAGAAAGAGAGAGTTTAGGAAAGCTGAGGTGAAAGAAGGTAAGGTCAAGGTATATAAAAGTATTCTTACTAATAAGTAAAGGTTATCTATCAGGCTACCATCCTTGTTCTCTAAAGTAGGAGCAGAAATCTAATAAAAGAGATTGCAGCTAGAAAGTGGGAGAGGAAAAATTTAGTAGCTTTCCCTCATTCCAATAAGTTTGTTGAGAAAAAAACCTAGTTCACAATAAAATAAAGTAACTGGAAACAACCTAACTCAGGAGGTAAAAGATCTATACAATGACAATTTAAGATACTGAGGAAGTTGAAGACATTAGAAGATGAAAAGCTCTCTTGTTGGGATGGTTTTGTGAACTGTGCAGTCAGACGCTAATTTCTGTGCCCAGAGATCTGATTGCAGTCTGTTGTGGACATTGTCATTTCTATCAAGAATCTCCTGTCTCAAGGTTGTGTAAAAATTGTTCTCTATCATCTCTGATTGGATAATAAAGAACTCACTAGCCAACATCTGGGCAGAAGAGAGACATAAGTGGTTCAAGGTTGGTAGGGGCAGGGGTTGAGAAGAAAGTTGCAATGAAGAGGGGCCATTAGGAAGGCCACCAGGGACTAAGAGGAGGTCTCCATGTGAGAGTTGCCATGAGAAAAAAGATGGAGCAGGAGCAGTCAGGGCGAGACTAGATGTCAGGTAACAGGGCACGTGGCTGGGAATAGTTCAGACCAGCATAGACAGGTTAGAAAGGCCCAGCTATAGTGGTTTGAAGCTTACTGATAAATGTAATAAGACTTTGTGTCATAGAAAAAAAATCCATTACTTTTACATCCTTCCATATTCATGGACTGACAAAATATTGTAAAAATTGCTGCTATTATGGAAGTGATAAAAATCCCACTTATATTCTTCATAGAGCTGGGGGAAAAACTTAAATTCATGTTGAAAAATTAAAGACCTCAAATAGCAAAAGCAATACTAATCAGAACAAGCAATGTTCTAGGGATCACATAAACAAGCACCTTCCCTGTAACTAGGAAAACAGATGGAAAAACGTAAAATAAGCTTGCAAAGGCAAGGAGTATGTATGTAATAGAGCAAAGACAAGGAAGCAAAACAAAATTCTGAAGAGAGGCTCCTTGGAGGTTTCCTGGGCTTATTTTGGATGGAGTTCGAAGATCTGGTGGAGCAGGCAGGGGAAGAGGGAAATAAGAAAAGCTTCTGATGGGTTCCTTTATATTGGGTTGGTGGACTAGAAACTAAAGAAACTGAAAACACAAGACTTGCTTTTCCCCACAGGGCATCAGCTAAATTTTGTTGGAGGCCTGTCAATTCCTAACCTCAGATCTTACAAAATAGAGTTAGGAATGGTGACACACACCTGTGTGGCAGAAGCTGTGGCAGGAGGACTATGAGATTCCAGGCAGCCTGGGGTATATAAAAGTAAGTTTTTAAGATGAGAAAACCTGCTATATACATTTTTCCCCCTTGAAATAATTGTTGCATTTTATAGCTCTATGGGACTGAGACTGAAGCCAAATATGGCACCCACTATCTACTTATAATCACTTAGCAGTTAAAATGCAACTAGTCCAAACAGATATGCTTTAAGCATAAAATACTATGTCATAAACTTGACATAAAAATAAGATATCTCATCAACCTTTTGTATATTACTTGGCATATTTTAAAAATATTGGATTACTGGGTTAAGCAAGATACCACTAAAATTCGTTCCACTTCCTTTTAGTTGTCTTAATTTAACTACTAAAACATTTTAAATTTTAAACATAAACAATCACTGAAAGATTTAGAAGAGTTGTATATACTCAAAATTCAACACATAAAGTGGGGGGCTATAGCTTGATGATAGCACATTCACCTGGCAAGTCAAAGGCCCAAGGTACATGGCACTGCCAAAAATCCCAAACAAACAAACAAACAAACAAAAACTATTGTCTCTTTTGAGTCAATTATGATGAAATTATAATTTTGAGTCAATTATGTTTCTTGCTAGCTGATCTTGTAATTTTTATCTAAGATATATATCTAAAATAGAATTCTGGCACATTTAAAGATTAAGCCATTAGGTTAGGGTAGATGTTTGGCTCAGTGGTATAGTATTTATCTAATATACACAAGGCCCTGAGTTTAATGACTGTCTCTTCAAAAATGAATAAACAAAACAAATCAACAAGAGTTACTCAAAAAATCTGTTTGCCCTTGTTTTGAAGGGAAGATTCCCTGGAAAGAAACTAAGATACACAGAGTAACTCTTGTATGTAAAGAATTGCTAGGCAATTTAGGATATTCTGGCACATCTGATTTACAAAAACACCCACCCAATTATGGGCATATTAGAAGTTATGGTCTGCAATTTTCCAACTGTGTACACATCAGCCTGTTATCTTTTTCAGCCACAGACCGTAACTGCAGACAGCCCTCGCTTCTGCATTTGCTTTAGTTGTGCCCTATAGTAGTTTCCTTCTTGTTAAAATATTCCATCCTACAGGGAAGTGTCTAAAGAGTTAGGAAATAAACAACTCAGAAATCTGAAGTTATCCAGAGAGCTCCAGCGCCAGGGTTCCTGGGCTGCCATACATGTTGTGGTGAGCTTTTGACAATGTAACTTTTAGGTTGTCCATGATCCTTTAAGGAACTACAATAAACGAACTGGTTCACCAAATTAGAATTTGTTGTCAGTGTTACTTTGGTTTGTTAAGAGTTTCATATTGGGGTAGAGTGTTAACCTCTCCAGGAATGATGTCAGACAACAAGCCCCCAATTTCAATATAAAGAAAAATTTGTATTTACCAAGGGATTTTCCTGCTGCAATTCTTGCCAGAAATTGACATATATATACAGTTCTCAGTTGGTGAGCTGTAAGACTGGGTAGTCCATGAATAATAGCTAAAAAAAAAAAAAAAAAAAAAAAAAAAAATTATTAAAATATTATCACAATCTAGTAGGCCCACCATGGCTCTAGAAGATCCACTTCTAATCTGGAATTTTAGGTTGGAAGACACACCTTTAATCTGAGCTACACCTTCTGCTGGAAGCCTGTATAAAGGACAAAAGAGGGATGTTCTCTCTTCTTACCTGCTTCCTCCCACCCTCAATATATAACTCTTCTCTCTCTACATATATGTAGATTCACTCTATAAGTTGTTTTACTCTAAAGAACTCTGACTAATACTCAACAAAAACTGATCATAAATGTATAACTTAGATTGTAATTAGTTAATCTTTAAAAATCAGAAGTTTTACAATATACTGTTCTTATAAAATGTAACTCAAATATGAAATGAATACTCAAAATTGCTTTTACGGGTAGTACCAAAGAAAGATTCATATCTAAATTATAAGATGTATCAATTCAGTACTTTTAAATTTATACCATGAAATTCTTTATATTGTAGAAAATATTATATGTAATAGATATAACATGTCAAGGTTTCCACTGAGCTTGTTCAGGTCATAAAGATCTACTTTAAGGCATTTATTTCTCAAACATTTGAATACCCACAAAGATGTGCTTGGGAGCAAATATGCACACCATATCTCTGGCTCTCTCTCACACACACAGGACAGGGAACAAACTCTCATTCTTCAGGCACTGCCAATTTTTTTAAACGTTTAAATAAAAGATTGATTTATTTTATTTTATGTGTTTGGGTATTTTGCCTGTGTTTGTATGTGTAACATGTGCCTGCTGAGGACAAAAGAGAGCATTAGATCCCCTGGAACTGGAGTTCAAGCCTCTGCCACAGGAATGCTGAGAGCCAAGTTCAGCTTCCCTGGAAGAGCAGCTAGTGCTCTCAACTGCTGAGCTCCCCACCCCCTTTTAAGACAAGGCCTTCCACTGGCCTGAAGCTTACCAAAAGTGGCTAGGCCAGCTGGCCAGTGATCCACCTGTGTCTTCCCAATGCAGTGAATACAGGTGTGTCAAGCTGTTTTTGTATGGATCCTGGGGATCAAACTCAGGTTCCCTGGCTTGCAAGATAAGCATTTTACAAGCCACTGTCTCCCTAGGCGCTGCCCCCACCCCCCACATACACACTTCTTAAAATTTTCTACATTCATCTGCTATAGTTTGGATCTAGAATGCTCATCTTAAGTCTTGGTCCACATCTTAGCACTTGCTGACAGACTGTGGAACTTTAAGACATGGAGCCTCATACAGATTTTAGGTCAATGAAGTTGTCTTTTAAAGGGACTATGGGACCCTTGTTCCTCTCTCTCTTACATCCTGGCATCAAGCAGTTTTGCTTCTTCGCAGCTGCCACTTGGATGTTCACTGCCACCTTTGAAATCAGTTTGTTCTCCCTGGGTTACACTGCTCTACACTTAAAATAACAGGGGTAGTTGTGATTACACCTTGTGTTTGAAGAATTGCCAGCTTTGCTCTTGTGCTTCAGTAGTACAACACCAGGATGAGCTGACTCGTTATGGCTTGAGGGACAGAACCACCTCTTCTCTCTACAGACTAACAGACTCTCTACAAAACTAACAGACTGCACCTGCATTAACTAAACAGGAGTTCACGACAGCATTTCCACCTCTAATCTCTTACCATACAGAGAAACCATACAGCCTGTTCTCAACAGAAGTTTTTAATATCCCCAGGTACAGTGAAGTGACTCCAGGATTTAATTTCCCACTAAATCCCACAGGATTTAATGTTCCTTACCCATGCCATGGCTCCAGCTTCATCCGTAAGGACAGTTCCTTAAACACTTAGATGACACACGGATCTGGAGCATCCCTCTTAACCCACCAGTACCTCAGAATAACTAACCCACTTCTCTGTAAATAAGATCGCCTAGCTAACTTGAGCATTACTACAGCTGAGGTACAGTCTGTCAACATGGCTTGGTGAGGATTGCGGGTTAAAGGTTACATTTTTTTTTTTATTGTCAATACAGAGGGCCACAGGAGCATTACTGGAAAGCTGCTGTGCCCCAGCAGCTTCCGTTATCGCCTTTTGGCCGGGGTCTGGCTTCACCATCCCCGACAGGCTGTCCACGGGGCTTGCAGATGAACGTAACGCCACCTGACTACGGAGCCGGCCAGCGGGCGAACGAGACAGCTGAACAGGGCTAAGGGGCGACCTAGGTGGCGGGTAGGTGGGCGAAGGGGGCTGGCGGCTTTTCTCCGCTTTAACCCGTCCCGTCCTTCCATCGAGCTCGTTTCCGTTGTACCCACCGACCAGGGCCACAGAATGGGGGCTCGCAGCTTCACAGGAGGCCCGTCATCCCGCCCGGGTGTGCGCGGACGGGCAGGCCTCGGCTCGCACTCACCCTCGGCGCTGTCGCGAGTCCTGCGGAAGTCCTCGGAGCGGCCATCGCGGAAGGCCCGGCACAGAGACAGGCAGAGGAAGTCGAGCATCCAGCCGGCGGCCACGGCCTCCGCCTCGGCCACCAGCTCCGCGTCCTCCTCCTCCTCCTCCTCCTCCTCCGGGGCTCCCAGCTCCACCAGGCGCTCGAGCGGCTCCGCGTCGTCTCCCGCCGGCTCCGTCATGTCTTTCTCGGCAGAGTCCCCGCTCCTCCGGCCCGCACAGCCCGGCGATGCCGCTGAGGTGACAGGCTCCGCCATGTTGTTAAATCGGCGCCCGCGCTCCGATTGGCTCGCGTCGGCCTGGGGGTCAGCCAATCGCGCCGCTAGGATGGGCTAGTTGCTCGAGCTTAGCTTCTGATTGGCTAGGATCTGCTAAATTCCCTGTCAGTCGGAAGCAGGGTCTTCCGGATAGGGCGAGTAGGTTAAGGATAATTTTTAAGAAAAGCAATCTGCGCGGGAAAAGGAGAGTTAAAACAGAGCGGCTTTTGCCTGCGGGTTGTGACTGTGGAGCAGCGCTTCTGTAATGGCAGCAGCACTCGGGAGGTGGAGCAAGGAAGATGAGGAGTTCAGGGCCAGCCTCAGCTAGAGTTCAGGTCAGCCAGGGGCACATGAACGCTTACCTCAAAAACCCAAACAAATAAATAAAGCTTGTCGCCTTGTCCCAAACGTAAGCACGGGTATTTATTTAACCGAATTCCAGCGAGATCACACTGATTGTTTTCCCCACCCTTGAATGTTCATCTTCAGAATCCGTAAATGGCTGCCAAGAATTTCAGGAATGTTTATCTTAAAAAACAGAGCAGGTTTCAGGAAGGGAAATACTATTTTAGGTATTCCTGTTGGTGTTGGAGCACATACTCAGGTACACCAAGTGGAGCTGTATAACTTTGCTCTCCAATTATCCCCGTTTGGCTAATAAAGTTGCTGACAGCCTGGCTAGGCAGAAGAGAGGTAGGTGGAGTGAAGGTGTGTGGCCTTTTGGCATCGCAGACAGACAACGAGAAGGAGAAAGGAAGGAAGAAGAAAGTCGCCGTGGGTTAGGGTAACCAGGAGCATGCGGTCAAGAGTAGCTTGCTCTTAGGACTGATCCGATGGAGCAGAAGCACGTGCAAGTATTATGGGGATTTTAGATGGGAAACAGTGAAGAAAGCTTAGAAGATTACTATCTGTCCAGCTCCAGAGTGGCTTCTGTGTCTTTTATTTATAAATCAGAGGGTTGGAGAATAACTGCTGCCATATTAATAACCAGCATTAATTTCTATTTATAGATTAATTAATTCCATTTACATATTCTAATACTTTAAAGCTTTTAATATATCATGTGAGTATAGCATCAGTGTTCAGCATTATACTTTTCTCTCCCCTCCCTCTCTCCCTTCCTTCCTTCCTTCCTTCCTTCCTTCCTTCCTTCCTTCCTTCCTTCGTTCCGGGGATAGTCTCTCACTAAGTAGCCTGACTGCCCTGGCGCTTATCTGTAGAACAAGCTGACCTCCAACTCAAACCCACAGAGGTCTACCTTCCTTTTCCTCCTGAGTGTTAAGATTAAAAGTATATGCCACCACAACAGGCCCTGGCTCTCTTCTTAATGGGACATAATCATTGTGGTGTGAAAGCTAGGCTTGCAAGGAAACAGTTGTTCTTATGTTGCAGGATATTTGATCTCATTTTGAACCCCCACCCCCATTGCTCCCCAACCCTCCTGCAAGACCAATATCGTGAACTGTAAAAACCTGTTTTTAACGGAGCCAGGCTTTGATCCTATAGGTTGCTGTTTACAGTAAGCAAGCGCTTGTGGTATGGGTCCACCCTAGTATACACCTTTAATCCAAGACCTTTCTATAAACAGGATTAAATGAAGTTAACCCTAGGTCAAGAGGCAGAGCAAGCAACCAGACTGACAGGAAGTGAACAGGAGAAAAAACAAAACAACAAACAAACAAAAAACAGAGTGAGAGGTAGTCCAGAGGACAGATAAAGAGACACACAGGAAATAGAAAGGAGGAGCATTGAGTTGAAAGGTATTTAAGACAGTATGGAGAAGGAAAGAGGCTTTTGTTTCTGGGTTGTGAGCTGAGAGAGAAGGGTTTTGTTTTGTTTCATTTCCTTCTGGGATGTCAGCTGAGTAGGAAAGTGAGCTGGGTGCTTTCTCTGACTCTCTAAACTAGCAGATTTTTACCCTAGCATCTGGCTTATGAGTAAAATCATTGGTAAAATCAAAGGATTGGGGTTTCCTTTAAAAAAAAAAAATTCGTGCATCTTTTAACAAAGATATGCTAAGTGCAAAATTAGGACATACTGCTCATGTGTTGGTATCATTGAGCCTAGGTGATACACATGCCCTAGATATACATGTCTAGATGGTCTAGGCCAATCAATAACCATGGCTTCTCAATGCACTCAGCAAACAAGAAAACAGAAAATGAATGAGACTTTTTAGTCTCCTTAAATTCCTGCTTCGACAATCTTCCTAAACAGGTACATGACTGGCTGAAATGTTAGCAGTGCATGAAAGCAACTGGGAGTCTTTGGGGATTTGTTTTCCATGAACATTTATTTTAATGCTGTATTTTTTAAAATACCTTCTGGTGTATTCTCTTAGTAACTCACTGATTAGTCAATATTTTTAATAAAATACATCTGCCCAAAGCTAAAGTGATAGCATATGGGAGTAAAAGAAAGTGACTGCAAGCCGTTGGGAGTCAGAGTGTCCTCTTTCTACTTTTCCTTCCCTTGCAGTAAACCAGCTCTAAATAAAACCTCTCCCTTGGTGCTGAATTTTCTCCACTGAAAGAAAAATCAGAGACCTCTACTGACCAAAATAACATAGTCTCTACTTAACACAGCAGCACATTAGCCACATATGGCATTTTGAAAGTTTTTTTGAATTCTGTCTAAAAAGCTAAAAAAAAAAAATTAAATGAAATTAATTTAGAATCATAGTTTACTTAACCAAGTTAAAGTAGATTATAGGATTAGAGACAGTGAAAAGAAATAAATTGAATGTTGGGTACAAAGTTTCAGGTAAGTAGGAGGGATTAATTCTACTGTTTTTATTGTACAGCATGCTTTCTTGTCTTTTTTTCTTTTTCTTTCTTTCTTTCCTTCTTTCTTTCTTTCTTTTTTTTTTTTTATTATATAGCTTTAGTGTAGAGGAGTTTTAATCCAGCAACATGGCTGCTCTGCCAAAGGATCACATCTAAAGACCTTCCAGGTCTATATGATCCAGCTGGAATGCAGACATGCCCTGGATTATAATATGATCTAGCTGGAATACAGACATGCCCTTAGTACACACTTTTAATCCCTAACAATGAAGGTAAGGTTAGTTTGTAGAAGACAGCAGCCACGTTTGAAAGTGATGTCTAATTGAGGGGCAAAAAAAGTGATGAATCAGAGAAAGATTTGACAGAATGAGTCAGAGACAGGAGACGTCCAATTCACACAAAAATAGCACAGAAAGGAGAATCTACTTAAGAGCAGAGAAAGAACTGGGGGAGGGGGATAAAGGGTAAGAGGGTGGACAGACTTGACTTCTGATGATTTGGTCAATATCTCCTTTCCCTTTATCTGCAGGTTTGCTATCTTGCTGGTGACTTCCACTGTCTCCTTGCCCTCTGCTGTTGTCTTTGATGGTCTTGGGCCAGAGCAGCCCTCAGAGAGGAATACATAGTGCTTCAGTGGAGCCATCTGCAAAGACAAATGCACATTCCTTCCCAAGTTTTCTTCTAGTAGAATGAAAATAGGTCAGATCAATGCATCAGTTTGCTTATTTCCTTCTGTAATAAAACCAGGAAGGTTAGATTATGCAGGAGTCTGAGTCTGTTGCTGGAAATAGTCCTATAACATAAGCAGATAATAAAACAATATTTAGGAGTTTATGAATTAACCACAATAGATGAATCAAAACAGCTGGTTCTACATGTTGGGCCAAGGAAAAAGGAGTATTAATATATTGATGACTATCTGGACTATGAATCCCTCCTATGTCATTTGGTAAGCTGCCATCAATAAAGTAAGTATCTGCTTGTGGAATGAAAGAGGGTTAGACGATTTTTGAAAAAAAAAAATCCTACAGCTTACCAGCTAGATAATGATTGAATCTGAAAATAAAATTTGAAAATCTGGAGAATTCTGTAATACTCTTAAAAACTGATTGTTAGTTCAGAGTAAGTTAATACAGCAAGAATCAAATCCATGTAATTGTTGACAAAGAGTCCTCTTCTGATTACTAATGGAGCGAGTAGAATAAAGTAAGCAGTTAGTATCTTACAGCCCTTTTGGTAAATAAATCCATTCTAAAGGTTTATCCTCTTGTACTATAATACCTGTGGGAGACAATTTAGTGGGGAAATACGTAAGTTTAAAGGTGGTGAAAGATCTGCACGATCTTGCTGCTCACGATAATATGGGAAGACTGTCTAACATTGTCTTTCCTTCTAGAGTTTTGAATAGGTTGGTTAGTACCTAAGTGGGCAAACATTTTGGCTTTGCTGAAATTGCATTGGAATTTCATGCATAGCTCATGAGGTCCTGGCAGGAATTGGTAAACAGATTCCTTTTTCCTACCCTGCCCCAGTTTGCCTAGGTTGTAAAATTAGTATTTTCATAGGATTTTCTACGTCTTCCTCAAAATTCAAGATTAGATTGATTTTTCTAATTCCTCACCCCATGCTTCAGGGTCATGGTCAGGCAATGGAGAAGGCTCAATATAAAGAAGGCTCTAGTAAGGGTGCAGAGTTATCGGTGGTGCTGTTTTTATTTTCAGTTTTGCATGAATGGGTAAAAGGTTTTTGCCTCTTTTACCAATTTAAAGGTTTGGTTATCAAGTTTATATTCATGTAAGGAATTAGCCATCTCTTTGTCATGATTAGTATCTCCTTATCTTAAGGAGATACTTATACTTAAGGAAGTATTTAGCACTCTGAATTAATGCCCAAGTGACCAAAATTTAATGTGGACCTTTCCCCCTTGTTTATATGCCTTTGAGCATTCTTTTGGACTCTGGCCCATACTTCCTTTTCTAAAGTTCCTTCTTCTGGAAACCAGGGATTATGATCCTAACAAGCAAGCAATATAATATAATACTTGTGCTCTTCCTTTCATTAAAAAATGATGCACAAGCAGGGCATTAGGCAAAGCTTTCCCTCGTTCCTGCCCCATTATTCTCACTCACCTCCTGTGAGGGTCCTTTCTCTCTTGTGTCTCTTATCAGGACTCAGGTCCCTGATTCATGGTGCCATTCGTTTACCACTCTAGAATGGCAGCAGGACCTGGGAGAATAAAGAGCCAATAAATGAGGTGGACCAATGTGTCATTCAATTGTCAACTTTATTAGACAATTTATACTCTGAGGTTTAAGAAGAGTCACATGAGTAAAGCATACAATCATAAAGACAATCTGCGTGTGGTAATGATATATTTGTCCACACAGGCATACATAAAAATAACCACAGCCAGCTGTAATGAACAAGCTGTAGTAAATTCACTCTTATCTGCTATCCCTGAGAGGGACACAAAACACATTCCAAGAACAACCTCATGATTTTTAAGAACTGAGGTTACAAGACTTTTGTCAGAGTCCCTCTGTAGTAGGCTCTTGTCTTGTTCCTTGTTTTCACCTTCTTCTGATGTCTATCCTGTTTGCCTTTCTGAATGAAGATTGATCATCTTACCCAGGGTCTTCCTTCTTGATTAGCTTCTTTAGGTGTACAGATTTTAAGTAGGTTTATCCTATATTATGTGTCTAATATCCACTTACAAGTAAGTATATACCATGTGTGTCTTTCTGCTTCTGGATACCTCACTCAGGATTATCTTTTCTAGTTCCCACCATTTGCCTGAAAATTTCATGATTTCCTTGTTTATAATTGCTGAGTATTATTCCAATGTGTAAATGTACCACAATTTCTGTATCCATTCCTCAACTGAGGGACATCAGAGTTGTTTCCAGATTCTGACTATTATGATTAAAGCTCCTATGAACATGGTTGAGCAAATGTCCTGAATACTTGAGTGTATTTTGGACAGGAGCCTACCACACAGGGCCTCTGAAAGACTACCCAGTAGGGTTTAAAGCAGACGCCGAGACTAATAGCCAAACTTTGGGCAGAGTGCAGGGAATCTTATGTAAGAAGGGGGAGATAAAAAGACCTGGAGGGAACAGGAGCTCCACAAGGAGAGCAACAGAACCAAAAAATCTGGGTCCAGGGTTTTTTTTTGAGACTGATACTTCAACCAAGGACCATTCATGGAAATAACCTAGAACCCCTGTACAGATGTAGCCTGTGGCAGCTCAGTCTCCAAATGAGCGCCCTAGTAAGGGGAACAGGGACTATCTATGACATGAACTCAGTGGCTGGCTCTTTGGGAGGCAGCCTTACCAGGCCACAGAGGAAGACTACAAAAGACAGTCCTGATGAGATCTTATAGGCTAGGAGAGGAGGTCCTCCCCTATCAATGGATCAGGGAAGAGGCATGGGAGGAGATGAGAGAGGGAGAGAGGGCAGGATTGGGAGGGGACAAGTGTGTGTGTGGGGCAACAGCTGGGAAGCAAAGTGAGTAAATTGTAATAAATAAAAAATATATTAAAAAGGATTTTTAAAAAAGACTTTTGTTTTTTCTTATAGTTTTCTCACAGGCACTCAGAATTTGTCTCACAGGACTCCATTTTTGGACCATGTTTGGGTAGCAGGTCCTCTTGTTTCTGTTTAGAAAGTTCCGGGATTGCTGCCTTTTTTGTGTGTCTTTTTTAGTTTTCTGCTACCTTGTTTTTTGATTTTACATGGCACTCGCTGATTCACCTATGATGGCTGGCCAGTGAGCCTCAAGGATCTGCCTGTCTCTGCCTCCTGAGCATTGGGACCACAAGTTGCTAGGGGCCACAAGACCCTACCATGTCGTCTGTCTATCTACATAAGTTTTAGGAATTCCACCCAGGTCCTCATGCTTGTACTGCAAACATTTTACCAAGTACACCATTTCCCTGGCCCTAAGTCATTCCTATTAGTGAAAACTTTCACGGAATTAGAAAATTTTACCTTTATGAATTAAACAGATATAGCTGTGTATGCCTGTAATTCCAGCACTACGGAGACTGAGGATGGAAAATATAGAGTTCAAGACTAACCTATATAGCTATAGAGCGTGATTCCACCTCAAGAATGAACATACAAACAAAATGACCAATGAGGAGCTTTGGCCGTAGCTCCAGTTGTAGAGTGCTGACTAGTACATGGAAAGTTCAATCCCCAGATTGATAAAGTCAAATACTGTAAGACTTTGTCTTGCTCACCTACAGAAAATAAATCCTTTAGTGCAACTTTTAAAAAAAATTTAATTAATTAATTTACATTTTGGCTGCAGTTCCCTCTCTCCTCTCCTCCAAGTTCTTCCCTCTTCCCTCCCCTCTCCCTTATCCACTTCTCCTTCTTTTCTTTTCAGAAAAGGGGTGGCCTCCCGTGGATATTAACTGGCCTTGGCATATCAAATTGCAGTAAGACTAAGCGCATCTTCTTGTAGTAAGGATAGACAAGGCGTTCATTTAGAGGAAAGGGTCCCAAAGGCAGGCAACAGAGTTGGAGACAGCCCCTGCTCCTGATCTTAGGAGTCCCACATGAAGAGCAAACTACACAACTCTTAGATATGTGCAGAGGGCCTAGGTCAGTCCCATTCATGCTCCAAGGTTGGCAGTTCAGTCACTGTGGTCCCCTATGGGCCTGGGTTAGTTGGTTGTGTAGGTTTTCTTGTGGTATCCTTCTGGATCCTATAATTATTCCTGTCCCTGCTCTGCAGGATTCCCCAAGCTCTGCCTAATGTTTGTCTGTGCGTCTCTGCATCTGTTTCTGTCAGCTGTTGGGTGAAGCCCCTCTGATGACAGTTCTGATAGGCTCCTGTCTGCAGTATAGCAGAAGAGCATTAACAGTGCCAGGGCTGGGCTCCCTCTCATGGCATGGGTCTCAAGTTGGACTAGTCATTGGTTGGCCACTTCCCTCATTTTCTGCTCTGTCTTTACTAGGTCAAAGGTTTTGTGGCTGTGTCCCAATCTCTTCAGAGATGGCTGGTTTAGGCTTCATATCCGCCATTGCTAGGAGTCTTAGCTGGGATAACCCTCACAGATTCTTGGGGGTTTCCATTGCTTTATGCTTTTAGCTTGTCCCAGAGATGTCCCTTCCCCCATTCTAGCTTTTGTCACTTTCTCTATAGGATGTTATACCAAGTCCCTTGAGCCAGATGTTAGTGGTGATTATCCAGCACTCTCTTAGTCCACTTGAACAACTATAACAAAATACCACAGACTGGATCATGTATAAATTTGTTCCTCATCGTCATGAAGGCTAGAATGCACCCTTACCAGACACCCAATCACGTGTCTGGTAAGGGCGCATTCTCTTCCTGTGTCCTCAATGGTGGGTGGAGCAACCAGCTCCCTGTGACCTGATTTTAAAAGGACACCCATTATATCCAGGAAGGTGAACCTCTTAGGACTGAAGCATTTATCAGAAGGCCTTATCTATTTGTTTTTAATTTTTATTTCATTTATGAGACTGAGTCTCAATATATAGGCCAAGGTTTGATTGAAATCCAGATTTCCCACCTCAGCTTTCTGAATAATTGGATTAGACAGTGGGTCACCAAGTGAGTCACCACAAAGGCCTCATGTCATAATACTCCACTGAACATTAGGTCCCCACATACGAATGAGGGGTGGGTAGGAACCAACATTCAGACTACACAGCACATTTCTGACAGTTGTTGTGTTAATAATAATTGCCACAAACTTTCTTAAGTATGTTATAAGTGTTAGCTTATTTAAGTTTCAAAGCTAGTGTTACAGGTAGATACATTTGCTAACCCATGGTTTCATTGAGAATAAGTCTGCTATTTAACAAGGATTATTAATTCTCCTAAGGGACTGAGTTATCTATTTAGTAAGCTAAGGGCCCAGGACCCTGACTCCACACTTCTCTCTTTTTTCCTATAAAGTAGTGGGAGATACAGGGAGTAGTTACAAGTCAGAATTGGCTTGCTCCATTCCTGAAAAGTTGAACTCCACATTCTATTTTTCTCTAAAGAATTATAACCCATATCCACATGCAGCAACCTTTGCAAATAAGTCATGAGAGTATGAAGCAGCGCTGCCAGAGCCTCCCATTTAGTAACTAACGGTGTCACAACTTAGGTTGTGCATTTTGGCAGAGACTACAACCTGAAGGCAGTGTCTCTGTTCTTTCCTCAAGGACTCTGGGAAGGGTTTACTGAGTAAGAAGGCTTGCAGGGGAGATGGGCTTATGATTATGTGTCTGTGAGGGCAATGTTGACCCTGTGTTGCTGTTCTCTGTCACAGGCGCTCAAACAATGAGAGCTTCTTCAGGCCACCTTGCAGAAACAGACTCGCAGTAATGATCAACCACATTATGCTCTTTTACAGCAGCGACAACCTAACCGTGCATACCTCTTGCTCCTGCCCCCTATTTTCCAGTGTTTAAGCCAACAGCTCTGTCAGCACTCAGAAGAGAGGTGGAGGAAATACTTGCTTCTAGTGTTCCCGCATAGTGAAGCTTATTAAAAACGGTCCCCGCCTTTACGCCATTGCTTCCACATCTTTCCTTTGAGGTGTGTGGCCAAGTGTAATGAGTTGGAAGATCGGAGCTGGTGCTCTGGTTAAGTCTCTAGCTAACTACTTCTTACCTAAAACAAAACAGCCATCTAAGCCTTTAGGCCAGACCTTTAATCCCAGCTGTTTGGAGGCCAAGGCAGGATGATTGTTGGGAGTTTGAGGCCAGCCTGGACTACAGAGTCAGACTCTGTCTCAACTGCTTTCCCCATTCTTCAATACAGACATACATGCATACATATACATACACACACACACACACACACACACTGGTATATCTGCCAAAATGTTAGGGTATAATAAGGTAGGGTGTGTGTGTTTAATATATTGTTTTTTCCACTTCATAGGTTTGAAATATGTAGAATCCTTTTAAAACTAAAAATATTCGGAGTGCTACGGGACTTAACAATCCCAAATAATATTTCTCTTGAATTGTCTTTTCAAGTTCTTGACTGATAAAAATAAATCAGCTGCTTTTTCAGTTTTAGTGGTTCATTTATTTAGCCAGTAGAGGTCGCCATACAGTGACATATATTTGGTTAAACTACTATGTGTTATAATTTCCTCCTCGTAAAGAATTTTTCAGTTTTTTTTTTCCCTAAATCTGTGAAATTCCTTCTTGCAAGCTCTTTTATAAGCCTAAGATGGAAAAACTAAACTAAGGGTAAATGTGAGACCCTAATGTTAAAAAAAAAAAAAAAAGGCGGGTTGAAATCGACTGTACAAATAGAAATAACTTCATGAATGTGGCTTGTTATGCTTGCGCTTGAGGTTTTAGAACTTATTCTGATTTCAAAATCTACATTTCCTATATCTTCTCTCCACAAGATCCCAGTGTGGCACCTGTAGGGATGAAGATCATGAGAGTTAGGGAGCTGATGGACTTAATCAGGGTACAAGCGGTACCCATGAGCTTGGCGGGTACTCCCATGGTTGGGCTGCAGTGCTAGAAGCAACTTTGGAATGCTTGCTTTGCATCAAGACTACCTTTTTCCTCCCCTAAAATTCTCTTTCCTATCATAGACAGTCTACCTCTCTCTTTGGATAGTTCACATTCCAGGGAGAGGAAGACTCAATTTAAAATAGCACAAATAACAGGGGAAGGACTTAAATCCTATAGCAAGGACGTGGGTGTGAGTCAGCAGGCGGGGAGTCAGTCAGAGGCTGGACAAGATTCATTTATTCTTTGACAGCTTCATGCATATGTACAATGTATGTCTGTCATACCCATCCCCAACTCTTCTCTCTGACTCTCAGAATCCTCACTGAAGCCCTCTCTTACACCCCTTCCTCCTTTATGCTTCTCGTTGCTGCCTGTATGAGCATGGGTACATTCTGGCGGTGGCTACATCCTGGGAAAAATGATTCCCTGTACTCCACCAGTTATCAGTTGCCGGAACCTCAACTGGGGTGGAAGCCTCCTGAGCCCCTTGCTGGAATGTTACCTGGCTTGGTTTTGGGCCACTAATCATAGCCGCTATGAGTTAACTAAGGCAGACGATACATTTCATAGCACTCACTCCCATTCTCTGGCTCTCACATTTTTTTTTCTGCTCTCTCACCTATGATGTTCCCCAAGGCTTGATAGGTAGGGTTTGCTATTGATGTGCCTTTTAGGGTTGAACATACAATTGCTTATTCTCAGTGCTTTGCCCATTTATGAATTTCTGTATTTACTTCTCTGTACTGTACAAAGAAGCTTCTCTGACCTAAGTTGAAAGTAGCACTGATCTATGGGTATAAACAAAATATTTAGAAGGTAGTTTAACAACATGTCTGTTTAGAAAATTAAAAAAAAAAAAAAGTAGAAGGTTCCCCCTAGGGCTTTTCCAGCAATACTTCTGACCAGGATAATAAGATCTCACTTGGTAGCCATCTTAGTCAGGGTTACTATCCCTGTGATGAAACACAATGACCAAAGCAACTTGGGGAAGAAAGGGTTTATTTGGCTTCCACTTCCACATTACAGTTTATCGCCAAAGGAAATCGTCTTAGTTAGGGTTTTATTGCTGCGAAGAGACACCAGGACCACGGCAGCTTTTATAAAGGAGAACCTTTAATGGAGGCTGGCCTACGGTTCAGAGGTTTACTCTATTATCATCATGGTATGACGCGTCATGAAGTGTATGCAGAGGTGGTGTTGGTGAGCTGTTGTACGTCTGGATCCTCAGACGGCGGAAAGGAAGAGCGAGCCGCTGGCGGAGCTTCTGAAATCTCAAAGCCCCTCCCTGGTGACACACTTTCTCTAGCAAGGGCACGCCTATCCCAGCATGGCTCTTAACAGTACCACTCCCTGTGAGCCTGTGATTTTCACTCAAACCACCACAGGAGGTCAGTACAGAAATCCAAACAGGGCAGGAACCTGGAAGGAGGAGCTGAGGCAGAGGTCATGGAGGAGTGAGGCTTACTGGGTTGCTCTGCATGGCTTGCTCAGACTATTCTTTTTATAGAACCCAGGACTACCAGCCTATGGATGGCACCTCCCACAATGGGCTGGGCCACTCTCATCATCAATCACTAATTAAGAAAATGCCCTTACAGGCCTGCCGAGAGCCCAAGCTTCTGGAGACATTTTCTTAATTGAGGTTTCCTCTTCTCAAATGACTTCAGCTTGTGTCAAGTTGACGTCACACTTGGCCAGAACAGTAGAGGAACATAATTTTGAACTTTGGATATTCTTGCCTTTACCACCCGAGTGCTGGAATTATAGGCATGTATCACCACAGTGGGTGCATGTGGTGCTAGGAATCAAATCTAGGGCTTTGTGCATGCTAGGTAAGCATTTTCCCAACTGAGCTACACTTCCAAACCCAGGATTCTTCCAACCACTCTACTCTCTGCTGTTTGATGTATCTACTCATTGTTTTTGTTTTTTTTTTTTTTTCTTGAAAAAGATTTGTTTGCTTGTGTATTATATGTACAGTGTTCTGCCTGTATGCGAAAAGAGGGCCCCAGATCCCATTATAGATGGCTGTGAGCCATTATGTGGTTGCTGGGAATTGAACCTCTGGAAGAGCAGCCAGTGCTCTTAACCTCTGAGCTCCAGCCCATATTCATTTTTTTAAAATTCATTTTTGTTAGCATATAAAGAACTGGGTTTTGCTATGACCTGGCCTTACACACATGTTAACATTTTTCTCCGTCTCCCTCCCCAATCCCTGTTGGTTCTTTGTTCTCTTTCTTGCAGTCCTGCTTTTATGGGACACATCATAGTATATATTTTCTGGCTCCCCTTTCCTCTTGTTTTAGACCTCCTGCTTTTGTCTCATAGATTGGTTTCTCTTTCCCTCTTTCCCCCCTTTCTACCCCTCCTTCCATTTTCTGTTAAAAAATTCTGAAATTACGTTATTTATTTGTATGTGTATGTATGTGGGCACATACACACGTAGAGGTCAGAGGAATTTGTGGGAAGGCTTTTCTCCTTCTGCTGTGGGGTTTTGGGGATCAGAGCAGGTTGTCAGGCTCAGCAACAAATGCCTTTATGTCTTGCTAGACACCCACTCCCACTCCTGACAGCTTTGCAGCTATGTATATGTGTCTATACAGCCTTGACTGGCTCTGAATTTGCGATATAGACCAGGACTATCTCGAACTTTAGAAGACCCTCATGCCTCTGCTTCCTGAGTGCTAGGTGCGTACCACCATGCCTAGCTTATGGTCACATTTGTACGTGTGTGTGTGTGTGTGTGTGTGTGTGTGCGCATGTGTGTGAGTTATATGTACGTGTTCATGGGAGTTTGTAGGTGTATGTGCACACGTGTATGGAAGGCACTAAATGTCTTCTACTGTTGTCTACCTTATTTATTTTGAGACAGGGACTGAATGTGGTGTTCAGCCGTTGTCTAGGTTGGCGGGCCATTTTGAGTTGTGGGGATCTTGTCCCCACCTACCAGCATTTGGGGTTACAGGTCTCCACCATGCCCAGTTTTCACACAAGTGCTGGAGAGCTGGACTCGGATCCTCAGGCTTGCAGAGCAGGCAGGTTACCTATTAAGCCACCGCTTCAGTCATACATGTCTAAGAATTTAGCCTTTTTCTTTTCAGATTTTCCAGTTTCAAATATATTAATATTTGAAATGTATATTTAAATGTATATAAAAATTTAGAGAAGCATTTCCTAAGGATTCTCTCGATTTCACTGGAATTGTTGCAACATCCACTGTTCATCTCTATTTCTATTAAGTTGGCTCTTCTCTCTTCTTTCGCTGGGTGCAGCGTGAGTCTGTCAATACTTTTTGCGTTGCTCTTGGGCAGAGACAATGCTCACTAGCTCAGCTTTGCCCACAGGTACAGAGGCGGTGCGCAGGTTCTCCCAGGAGATGCTGGACCACTGGCTGGTGACCCAGCAGTGTGGAGTCCAGCTCTCTTGCCCCATGGCTTCACTTTGTGATAAAGCCAAATTTGCCGGGCCAGAAGACCCACACAGATTGTACACTTGTCTCCTGCCCTTTTCTATTCTGTTTTCTCTACTTCCTTCTGGTCATTCCATTCCATGAGAAATCATTAGCACATGAATTTCCATTTGGGAACTAAAATCCCACTTCAGACATGCACCTTCATTCTTATATTTTCTCCTTTTCTTCATGGTGTTGGCGATCAGACAGACCTAGGGCGTCCAAGGAAAGCCACGGTGTCAGCGAGCTACACATTCAAATAAAAAGGTTCAACCCTACTTTTAACTTCCTTGGTGAACTGTAATCCATTCAAAACTGAGCTACATGCCTGACATGGTGGCACATGACTATAATCCTCACGCTCAGGAGGCAGAGGCAGGCAGCTTTCTGTGAGTTTGAGGCCAGCCTGTAAGCCTAGTGAGACCATGCTTTAAAGAACAAACAAACATGCATGCAGAAAGGGGAGGGAGGGTGGGAGCGGGAGGGGGGGAGGGAGGGGCTTATGGGGGGGATACAAAATGAATAGTGTAATTAATAAAGAATTAAAAAATAAAGAAAAAAAAAAAAGGTCCTGAGTTTGGTTCCCAGCAACCACATGGTGTCTCATAACCATCTGTAGTGAGATCTGGTGCCCTCTTCTGGTGTGGAGGCAGAATGCTGTATAAATAAATTTCAAAGGAAAAAAAAAAAAAGAACAAAAAAACAAAAGCAAACCAGACCCAACCAATCAACCAAACAAAATGCTCAGTCTACTGATCTACACCTTTACACCCTACAGGTGCTCACACTCCTGCACCACCCCATACTTAGCCACACTGGTGTCAAGGGGAAGGCCGTGGCTTTATTCTGCAAGAAAATTGAGGGTGAAGAAGGCAACCAACGGTGCCCCCCCACCCCCATTCTCATTCGGATCTGGGTGGGTTTGTTACTGTTTGTATGGGAGGTAACTATCCTTGCCTAGAACTGCGGTCACTTCCCTTATCAAAGTTCTTGTCCGAGTCCTGGATGTACAACTGGAAACTGCGGAAAGCTATTAATTCATTGTCCTTTTGTTTCCAGTAAAAGCGCAGTAAAATCTGATGCAATTACAGTTTTCAATCCTTCTTTTGGAAACTTTTATTTTCCTCCTGTCTGGAAGCTTTTAACAATTTCCTCTTTATGTCTTTTTCTGAAATTTTATGCTGTTGTTTAATGTGGTTTTCCTTGGTAATTATTGTTAATTTAGAAACTCATGTTCTTTAGTCCTGTCTCATGAGTCTAATGAATTGCATTATTTCTAGTAATTTCTCTCCTCCCTGTCTTCTCTGTTTCTGGAGCACCTAATGGTCAATAAAAACTTCCCTGGCTAATTATTTGTTTTTTTAAAAAATTCTTCTCTCCTGGTTTTCTCTTTCTGGAAAGTAAAACTAAGTATTTCCACTAGAAGACTTAAGTCTAGTAACTTAAATGCTGCTTAAAAAATATTTATTTTTTTATTTATGGTCTACATGTGTGCCTGCCTGAGTTAATTGTACCATGACGTGACGTATAGAGGTGCCCTCGAAGGCCAGAGGGTGTCAGAGGGCATCAGATCTCCTGGAACTCAAGTCAGAGACGGTTGTGAGCTGCCCACTGCAGGTGATGGGAACCTAACCCCAGGTCCTCCATAAGAACAGCAAGTGCTCTTCACACTGAGTCTGTAGTTTATATTTTCAATGCCCAAGAGCCCTCTCTTTTTCTCTGAGGTTTTCATTGTAGAAACTGCTTGCTGTTTGTGTCTCCGAGATGCAATGCTCTTTTTCATTTTGAGGGGTATGTATTATATTTTTGTCTTTTTCCTGCTTATTTTTTTATTTGTTCTGGTTTCTTTTTTCCTTTGTTGTTAAATATTAAATATTTCCCCGGATTACCTTATAACCTTTGTACATATTTAAGAATGCAACACTGAAAAGTTAATTGGCAACTATGTATGTCAGCAAAGCTGTTTTCACCTGTAATTTTCCTGTTTTCTGATACAGACTTAGTCATGCTAGATTTCCTACTGGAATTTGGAAGTCCTGCTACTGGTCCCGTTCTGAAAAATCAGGAGACAGAGTAGCGGAGAAGGGGGTTTTTATTCAGTCTGATTTGAGGACTGACGAAAATCGAGGGAGAAATATTCTGATCTCACAGATCCTGCATTTGCAAGGGAGGAAAAACTCTCAAGGTTTTTATGGGGACTGTAGGTGGGAATTGGCTGCACCTCTTTGGCTTTAGGTCCTTTCCTTTGATAGGTATAGGGGAGCAGAGCCAGCTCTGTGTCTTTGGAGGTCAGCTTCAAGCCCAGATTCCTGCAGTGCCTGTTAAATGTATCAGTTTTACAAAGATGATAGTGTGAGAATCAAAGAAACGGGCACAGTGTCTCTTGAGAATTTGGACTATAACTGAACTCTCCTCTGTCCACTGGGGCCCCAGCACGAACCCTGTCAGCATGAGTTCATTGTTACAGACTCGCAGTAATTGTTTTTAATTTAGAAAGTGATGTTCTTTAGTCTTAACTCATCTACATGATAAATCAGTCTCACTGAAGAGTGATTAGGAGACTATTGTTTCCCTCCACTAGGTCGTCTTAACCTCTAACCATTTGTAGTGTCTTGTTTTTGTTTTTTCCCCCCAGAAAGGAATTCTCTGATGTCAGCTGGCATGCTCCTGGTCTAAGACTAGAACTGGAGAAATGAACTCAGGGTTTTCAATCAAAACATTGACTTCTCATATTGGCTGAGGACTGTCCACCTTTTGCCAGTTGTGTAGCTGTGTAGTTGTTAGTTGTGTATCTGTGAAGCTGTGTAGCTCTGCAGCTGTGTATCTGTCTATCTGTGCAACTGGGTATCTGTGTGTCTGTGTAGCTGGCCGGACTACTCATGCACTTGGGCTGGGGTCTCATGTGTCCTCCGCAAAGCTCATGTGCTAGAAACTCAACCTCTAAACTTGAAGTAATGCCGTTTACAGGTGGTTTCTTTGCAAGGGATTTGGGGTTAGATAAAACTCACTTGTTCCCATGTTGGTACTGTGGTGTTATAAAGAGAAACTAAGCTCACACCTTGGTCATTTATTAAATACTTCTCTCTGCCATGCTATGAACATGCAATGAGAAATTTTCAACACTGACCAAATACCAGTACAATGTTCTCGGCCTTTCCAGCATCTAGAGAACCATGAGTTATAAAACAATCCCCCCACCCCCAAACACACAAAACAAAACTCCAAAAAGCCTGCAGACCTGTAATCTTAGATACCCTGGTAAGAAGATGACAAATTCAAGGCCTGCTACAAAGTCTCTTTCACACACACACACACACACACACACACACACACACACACAGTGGGGGACTATCAGTGGTGATAGTGGTGTGTGGTGTGTGTGTATTGGGGATGTAGCTCAGTTGGTAAAGTATTTCCTTAGCATGCCTGAAATCCTAGATTCTAACTTTACAACTATATAAACTGGGCATGGTGGATTTATCTATAATTCTACCACCATTTGGAAGGTGAAGGAAAGAGGATCAGAAGTTATCTTCAGCTTATTGCAGGTTGGAGATCAGCCTAGGTTACATGAGACTCTGGAAAAACAAACAAACAAACAAACAAAAAACAAAAAAAATGGAGAGGTGGAGATAGAGTTGAGTGCTTTTGTAAGCATTCAAAATGACATGGGTTAATTCTCGAGCGCTCCCATAAACAAAAAATCTTATAAATTTTCCAGTCTTCATCTTGTATTATAACAACATTCATTTTATTGTAACAACAGAAAAGAGAATAGTTACTGCTCATATATAGAGCAACAAGTTCTCAGGAGATGATGGAGGGAGGATGTGATTGGGGGGCGAAGGAGGGGGCTACAGCTGGGATACAAAGTGAATAAACTGTAATTAATATAAAAAATAAAAATTTAATAAAAAACAAGTTCTCTTAGCTCTGAGTTAGACCATGGAGGAATAGATATTGATGATTTTCTTATACCATGCTTCTGCCTTCAAAGATATATCTAGTGCATGTTTGTTGTTTATATTTTCTAGATTTCTGAAGTAGATTACCCCATCTCAGACTCAGTTTCAAATTTGTCTGCTCTCAGATGTGTGCCACTGTGCCCAACTTTATAGAGACTTTAAGGCAGTGAATTATTGATGAGACATCTAATTGTAGACTGGTTGAATTGTCTTGTTAAATAAAGGTCTAGACAAGCTCAGGTATTATTGAATTCTGTATAGTGAATCTCATATGGGAATAAGGCCAGACCTGCAAATTAGTCATGAACTGCAGAAACTGGAGATGAAATAAGAAATCAGCCCTTCACCGCAGACTGTTAGAGCACCAGTATAAAATGACTTAAACACTCCCATTAGGCCAACTTAAAAATTTGTCTGTGCTGTTTCTGAGACCCCCCCCCCTTTTTTTTTTCAAAGATATTTGTAATTTTTCTTGTTGCAAGAAAGAATGCTGCAGATTTTCTTTGAGGTCATCATAGGGTTTAAGACTTTGTGGGTGGTAACCAGTAGACAAAATCATTAGGCCTTGTGTACTCTGAGAGCAAGGATGTCAAAGACAGAACAAGGAGCCACAAATGTGTGTTCACATAGTTCGGAAGATTTGTCTTTGACCAATCAGTAAAGCAAGAGAACATGTAAAGCCCTAAGATTATAAACAATAAAAGGATCCAATACAAAACATAAGTAGGAACCTGGCAGTGGTGGCGCACATACCCTTAATCCCAGTGCTTAGGAGGCAGAGACAAGTGGATCTCTGAGTTAGAGGCCAGCCTGGTCTACAGAGTGAGTTCCAGGACAGCAGGGATACACAGAGAAATCCTGTTTTGAAAAATCAAAAGAAAAAAAATATATATGTTGCTATAAACTAGACCAAATTACCTTCTATACTGACCCTCCTTCCTCTTTCTGCCCCTGTCTTCCTTCCTAACCAAACCTTGGTCTCATACATGCTAGACATATATTTTCCCCTTGACCTGTATTTCTAGCCCTATGACTTGATATGTATCCTGTTTGGTCTGGAACTCAATATATAGACAAGACTGGCTTCAAAGTTACAGTGATCATTCTGGCTCTGTCTTCTAATTGCTGGAATTACAAACATAAGCCACTGTGCCTGATTTATATTTGGAGTCTTACGTGTTTCCCCAAAGTCTGTATGGTAAAGACTTAGTCTCCAGTGTGACATTACTGGGAGAGAGTGGAACCTTCAGGAAGTAGGACCTAGGAGGAGGCCTTCAGGTAGTTGGAGGCATATCTGTGAAGAAGGTAGTGGAGCCTCTGTTCTTTTCTCTTTCCCTTCTACTTTCCAGTGATGAGGTAGGTGGCTTGGTTTTGCTACATGCTCCCACAATGATGAGCTGCCTCGCTGAAGGCATGAGCAACATTCCCCTTTGCTTTCCTGATCCACTGAGAGGCAGCTTCATGCTTCCAAAGCCATGATTCACCTACCACCATCACTTTCCTGACATTATGAACTGTAGCCCCTCAAACTGTGAGCCCAAGTAAACCTTCTTTAATTTAATTCTTTGTCAGGTACTTGGTCACAGTGATGAAAAAGCAATTCATGTAGGAGTTCACATATGGGTTAATCTGACCACGAGTTCTGTAAGTGTGGTGGTTGCATCATAGGTGTTTGCTCCAATGGCCAGAGAAATTCACACCTAAATCAACTTGGCTTTCGGCATTTTAAAGCACACGCAGAAAAGAAAGTTACTTTCTTTTGGAGCTGCTAATCCCAACTCCCTCTGTACTGTTTGTCCTAGGCAACCCCACCACCATGCTACCAACATGGTCCATATTGTCACTTTTTCCTTCCTTCCTTTCTTTTTCTTTTGTTATATAAAGTAAGGGGTTTCCTCATGACATCTTTATATCCTTGTCTCATTAACTATGTACCAACACTACATCTTTCAGATATTTGGTGGCTTTGGGGATATGAATTCTACTAATGGCTGGGAAGTTTCATGGGTGTTCTTAAAGAAACACGTATTAGAACCTATTGTTTTTAATGGTTTTGCATGGTTTTCTGGCTCAATAACACAAAAAATTATTTTACAGGCTGTTTACAAGACTCTGCTAACAAAATATATTAATCTCAAACAATATATAAAATTCAAAACACAGTACCGCAAATAGTGAAGATGTTGACTAGAAATAGCCCAACAAATTCTAAGATATCAATTAATGTTAAGCCATCCCAGTTGCCATCATTATTTTCTTTAGTGTATAAATGGCCCTGAAGGTTCCTAACATAGTTTTTGAAATGCAATATAGAAATTCTAACTAGAAGCAAAAGTCACTGCCTTCACTAATTTACTTTCGGGGACAATTTTCTGCTAGAAAATTTTCACTATAAAAACATCATATTTGTGGCACAGGTGTGGTGGCACAAGCCTATAACCCCAGAACTTGGGGAGGCAGAGGCAGGTGGATCTCTGTGAGTTTGAGGCCAGCCTGGTCTACAAAGAGAGTTCAGGACAACCAGGGCTATACAGAGAAACCCTGTCTTAAACAAACAAACACCCAAACCAAAACAACCTCCCCCAAACAACAAAACATTATATTGTATAGTATATGAATTGGTTTTTTAGAAAACAATATTCTGCTGAATGTGTCTGAGCTTTATTTCAGAAGTATGATAAAGGGTCAATGATTATGCTCTTTGATGGTCTTGCTGTATAATTTAGAATGCCAGCATTTTTCATGTGTTGTTTTTATCAGCTTCAGAAGTGCAGGTGTTCTTTATGGCCCAGTCATAGTTGCCTCTATAGGTCATCACTGAGACCTGTGACTCACAGCTACCCAGGAAGGGTTGACTGCTGCTCCTCCTTTACTCTCTTTACAACACAGCAAATGTAGTAAATACTATGTAGTATTTAAATGTTTTATCAACAGCGCAACAACATTTATACAGGTCTTAATCACTGTAATTAGTTAGAATGGATAAAATGATGGTAGATGGCTAGCTGGATAGATGATAAATAGATGGCAGTTTGTCTTGTGACTCCGCTTTGGATAGCCTCCGAGGAGGTGGCTCATCTCTGCTGTACCTGTCAGTGGAGGTGGCTTAACTGAATAGCTGGGAGAGGTGATTCCAAGGTGATATACTCACGTGTCTGGATAAATTGTTACTGGTTGTTGGGTTGGGCTTCTACAAGAGGTCCAAACCAGTCCTGTAATCCTCTTTGTGCCTGGGTTTTTCTTTGCATGCTGGCTTTTCTTTGCATCCCTAAGAGGACACACTAAGAAGGTATAATGCCCTCTACAACCTAGCCCAGAGAGTCATATGCATCGCTTAGGCTACTGGTTCTCAATCCTCCTCATGTTGCTACCCTTTAATAATGTGCCATATATTGTGGTAAACCCAACCATAAAATCATTTTTGTTGCTACCTGTTATGAATCAGAATATAAATGTATGATATGCAGGATATCTGATATACGAGCTCTGTGAAAGAATCATTATACTTCCAAAAGGGTCGCAACCTCAAGGTTGAGAACCACTGACTTAGGCTGTGTCTATTACAAGTTTGCTCAACCTCAACACTGCTGACATTATGGGCTATTTAGCAGCAGCAACACTGTGTTCACTAGTTACAACTCTTTGTCTCTAGATATTGCCAAATATTCACAAGGGAACAGACATTCTTGGGTGCAAACCACTGATATTGTTTGCTATAGATACTAATGTCTCCCCAGATCCAAGGATACTTATGGTAGAGAAACCTGGTAAGAATGCATGTACAAAAAGAAATGTAATTATTTTTGTTAGATAAGCATGCCACAGTAACCCGTTCACTGACATTATGGGCTGATTTTGTTTTTCCAGTTCACCTGTGAAACATTAATTCTCAAACTGATAGCATTTGGAGATGGGGCTTTGAATGGCTTCTGCTACATGAGTTCCAGGGGTTGAACTTGGGTCCTTAGTCTTGGCAGAAAGCACCCCTACCTGCTACGCCATCTTGCCAGCCCCCTTCTCTGCCTTTCTACTGTTATATCACAGAATGAATCTTTTCACTGTTCTATGAGTGCAACGCAAGTGCTCACCAAGGCTGAACAGTTGTGTAACATCAACATAAAACAAGTATATAGATGTCTATCTTCACATCGACAGGAATTCTGAAGCTTTCAGAATCCTAGTTTAAGAAGTAATTGGAAGTCACAGTTAAAAAAAATCAGGGCTTAAAGCTCTGCTCAAAACTATTTTAAAGTATTCCATATAGAACTATTCCCTCCTACAGATCCATCCCATAAAAATGCCCTATACGATTTCCTCTATAATCCTTTCAGTACTACCATGACAACCCTGAAGAAGGTTTGGAGGGCTATAGAATGTGGGCTTTTCATTCTCAGTTTCATTTTTATAAAAAGCTCTTAAAAGGATATGACTTCATTTGAAGATTTGTAAAGACTTTCCATAAAAACCTACCCCATGCCTTTGAAAAATAAAGCTGCTTAAAATTTTACTGAAAATATATATTATGTAGATGTTTCACTGACTGCCCAAGAGATCCCATTGAAGTACTTACTATTATGTTCCCTGTTTTGCAAACAAGGAAACTTGTATTCGGTCACTCACTTCTTTTGTTAATTGTAGAACCCTAATAAACCCAAGTAGTGTAACACTAGAGCCGTAGATCTGATCACTGTGCTGGACTTCTGACAGTGGTGATTGGTTGTTTCCATTGTACAACCTTGTTGGACTTATCGTTGGGGTAGGCTAGAATCCATGTAGGTAAACATTTTTTTTTTTAATCCATTATAATCTGCTGCAAGACACTGCCTCTGTAATCATTTCTCAGGGACAGCAGAGTGGATGATCTTGTCTGGGCTAACTCATGTATCCATAGTCATTTCATGGAAGAGCTTCAAGATGGCCTCACTCAAGAGTCTGTTGATTGGAGTTGGCTATCATGTGGAGCATATTAATTTTTTTTTTGTATGGTTTAGTCTTAGTTTCCGCTAGCATGGTGGCATCCAGGCTCCAAAACCATGAGTGCTGGAGTTTCAAAGGCTTTCTGTGGCTTAAAACTTGCCTAGGACTTTTACAGCAATTATTTTGTTGTATTCTGTTGATCTGTAGCCACAGTTTCATACATTTTTTTATAATTTGTTTTTATTTTTATTATTAGTTACATTTTATTAACTCTGTATCCCAGCTATATCCCGCTCCCTCATTCCCTCCCAATCCCACCCTCCCTCCCTCATCTCCTCCCTGCCCCTTTCCAAGTCCACTGATTGGAGTTTTGTACATTTTGATGGGACATATGGCAACATCATCCTACAAGGAGGTATAGATACAGTAGGCACACAGGGTAGAAGCATCAGGCTTTGGGGCAATTGTTACAATGATGTGTCAAACTATTTCTGTCAGCTATTATTATACTGCTATATAATAAGCCATCCCCAATTACAGAAGTTTTTATTAACAATTTCTTTACTTATATATCTGTAGGTCAGGAATTCAGGCATGGAAATGGCTTTTCTCCACTCTATCTGATGCTGAGTGGTACACGTGGCTTTACAGCTATCTGGTTCTGCCTGAAGAAAAGATGGTATCACTGATACGTCCATCTCTGGCAAATTGAAAAAGATAATTTGCCTGGCATGGTGGTACATGCCTGTAATCCCAGCACTCATGGAGCCAGAGGCAGGTGGATCTCTTTGAGTTTGAGGCCAGCCTGGTCTACAAAGTGAGTCTAGTACAGCTAAGGCTGTACAGAGAAACCCTGCCTTGAAAAACAAAAACAAAAACAAAAAACCAAACAAACAATTCAAAAGACTATTGGCTTCTTTCTGGATTCTTTCCTTGTGGTAATGGTGAGGTTCATGCATATGACAGAGTCCTTGGTTTTCTTTCTTGTGGCCTCTCCTCCTTAATGTTTTCTCCTTTAGAACCTGTCTTTGTGACCTCTTCTGATGTAGCCTAGACTGGACTTCTTTCCATGGCCTCTAGGTTCCAAATGAAAAGGAGCAGGCTTCCTCAGATCTCAAAGGGCTTATGGCCAGCGAAGTAGTGTTACTCTGTCCCTTCTCTTTGAGTCATAGCAAGCCATGAGGCCATCTCAAATTCTATGGCAGTCATGCAAACTTTGTCACTTGATCAGAGAAGGAACATGCATGTGCGGAGATGAGAAGGATTATAGAAACCCCTGCTGTAGACAATGTACCAGTGCTTGAGCAAAGGTGAAAAGCCGAGAAGCTGGTGTCAAAGAATTGGTCTAGGCTGGTGGCTACCCAAACTGAATTGCGGCTAACAGCCAAATGATTCAATGTAGGAAGAAACAATGCATATGAGAAATTCAAGAGGCAGAAGAGAATGTAAAGTCAGTGCTGAGAAAGTAGGGAGACTATGTTCTGCAAATGACATCTTCATTCATTCGAGATGGCCATGAATAGTCAGTCAATTATATTGAGAACCTCTGCCATGAACGGAATGTTCAGCCAACACAGCAAGCACCAGGAGGGTCCTCATATCTTTGCCAAAAGTCCTGATCAGATAAATGTGGAATTTATCATCCCACTAAAGAAATGAGATCATAAAATATCTCTTCCATCATCAAAGCTTGGGAAGGACCCAGAAACAGATGGCCAGGCAATATGGAGACTCTAATTAAGGAGAGAAAGCTGCAAGGCCACCAAAATAGATGGAGACATTGTTCCTCGGCTGCAACTAAGGCAGATGTAGGCATTCCCCAGATCGTCTTAGAGGAAAAGAAAGCCTCATTTTTTTGTGCCAGCATTATTTATACACTGCACACGAAATCCTACCGTGTCCA
The DNA here is from genome assembly GCF_907164565.1 of Psammomys obesus. Classification (NCBI taxonomy): domain Eukaryota; kingdom Metazoa; phylum Chordata; class Mammalia; order Rodentia; family Muridae; genus Psammomys; species Psammomys obesus. The sequence continues at coordinate 24,700,796 of NW_026587216.1, forward strand.
GTGTTTTCTATTGTATTTATGTATTAAACGCCTGTTTTGTGATGCTTGGGACTGAATCCAGGGCCCACGTACATGTAGATTTGAGGTATACCCCAACTCTATTGCTTTAGTTTTTCTTTCCATGGAAATATTTTTCATTTTTGTTGGTAAAGGCATTGAAGAACTGCTGATAGTCATCACCTTGGCAAAAATGAAAGTGACATATGTTAATTTTATGCTTTGAATACTCTGAGCTTTTCATATAGAAAAGTTCTCTAGTTCTGTGGGTTAGTGTTATCGGGGCAACAGCAGTAATGATAATAAGTGGCTGATATTTAAAAGAAATATTTAATGTTCCTATGGTGTATTTACATTTATCATTAACTTTCATCTTACTCTGTCTTGATGGTAAATCTGGATTTTCCATTCATCATGGACCTTTTTATAAGCTGTGAAAAATCAGGAACTGGAAAATAATAAATAGTGTCATTCTGTGTCAATTTTCTTATAATTATTTGGGAACTTTTTTAATTTCCTTCTCTAAATCTCTATTTTTAGTGAAAAGCAAAATACATTATATCAGGAAGCCAAAACTTAATTAGAACTCATAAATGCTAATTTCATTCTTCTTCTAATGAAAGTCATTACTTGTAGTTCCTGAATGTGCCCCCATTAGCACACAAAATGAAAAGTGACGGTGTTAATGGTTAATTAGCCTTAACATTTAAAATCATGTGTTTGAAGGTTGTTAGGAGTGGCTAAACATCAGTGCATATCGGTAGGTTCACGTACAGTACTAGAGTGTGGATGCTAAGTTCTTCCCAAAGTCCCAAGTGTTATATGCTTGGTCCCCAGAGTGTCAGACTCGGTGGTAGATTTAGGTTTCTGGGGAAATGGCTTTAAAGGGTAAAGTTGAATTCTAGCCCCATCTCCTTTGAGGCATGAGGTGAGCGCTTCTTCTCTATCACATGCTTCATTGTGCTCCTGTGCTGCAGGCTCAAAAGCAATAAAATGAAGGGAGCCTAGTAGGACTTCTTAAACTCTGAGGTAAAGCCAGCCTTTGTCTTCATAAGCTGACACCCCAGGGATTTAGAGTGTTGGAAATTTGACTACTGCAGAGGACAAGAGAACTGTGTCTGCCATTTCCTAAGTCCTCTGGGCAGGGCATGGGATGCTGCAGAATGTGGCTGTTGACTCTGAGGACCAAAAGGGTCAGAACTGGCATAGGACACACCAAGACCAAGTCTCAGCACAAAGATTTATTTGCCCCTGTGGGACAAAGGGCAGGGAATAGAAGACAAAGACAGGAGACAGGATGAAGGAGAAGGAAAAAGAAACAAGGGAGAGGAGGGAGAGATATTTGCCCCAAAGGACAAAGGACTGACTGCCTCTGGATAGAGGAGGCAGATGTGGCCCATAGGCAAATGTCTGTTTATAAAGGAAAAAGGGGAAATCTTGTAATTTTAATTAGTTTTAATTTTAATTTTAATGCTAATTAGATCAGCCACAAGGGGGCTTTTGATTGCTGGACTTCAATATTTGATAGCTGGACCTTGGTGGTCAGCCTCAGGAGGAAGAAGTGGCCAAATAAGGGAATAGAATTTGGTGGCTAGCTTTAGGATTATAACTTAATGATTTTCAGCAAGGCAGAGGGAATGGGGAAGGGCAAGGCCTGGCACAAGCATGTTAGCCATGCTCAGGCTGGCTAGAGTCCCTTCTCTCTCTGCTTTCCAGAATTGTTGTAAGTAGACACAGGTATGTAAACGGTTCTAGCCCATCAGATGTTAGTCAAGATGGTGCACGTTACTAATGAGCAAAAAGAGTGAAGACCCAACTCTCCTCCTCTGCCACAGCTCCAATAGTGGCCTCCGGTTGAGGGTGGGGGAGTTGCCGGATGAACACGGTGTGGAGCGCCATGCGGAGGACAGCTGCTGCTGGAGAGTCCCTTGAGTGGACACAGGGGACTTTGTACGAATGAAAACCAATCAGACATTTGTTGTTGTTAAAACACTAAGATCAAGGTGGTGGTTGCTATTGCAGCAAACGCTAAGCCATTCTCACCGATAGGCACACCTGTCTTAGTGTTCTAGGCCTCCTCTGCTTGCGCAGGTAATGTAACATCCCCTAACAATTTTTCAGTACAGGTGAGTTTTGTTTTTTTTTTTTTCCGGAGCCAAGAAGTGTGTGGATCTATGATGCCACGTGGCTGTGCGTGTATCGTTTGACACAACTATTCTGCTCTTTTCTCTTCCTCCCTTTCCTTCCTAACAATAAATGTAAAACAAGCTCTACCACCCAGGGGTCACGGTAGTTAAGATGTCACTGATGCTTGCTAAAGAGCACCTTTTGTTTTTTTTTTTTTATGAATGAGAGCTGCAATTTTTTATTTCTTTTTTTTAATCTTTTATTTTTTTTATTAATTACACTTTATTCATTTTGTATCCCCCCATGAGCCCCTCCCTCCTCCCCTCCAGATCCCAGCCTCCCTCCCCTTTCTGCATGCATGCCACTCCCCAAGTCCACTGATAGGGGAGGTCCTCCTCTCCTTCTTTCTGATCTTAGTCTATCAGTTCTCATCAAAAGTGGCTGCATTGTCCTCTACTGTGGCCTGGTAAGGCTGCTCCCCCCTCAGGGGGAAGTGATCAACGAGCAGGCCAATCAGATTATGTCAGAGGCAGTCCCTCTTCCCATTACTATGGAACCCACTTGGACACTGAACTGCCATGGGCTACACCTGTGCAGGGGTTCCAGGTCATCTCCACAAATAGTCCTTGGTTGGAGTATGAGTCTCTGGGAAGTTCCCTGTGTTCAAATTATCTTGTTCTGTTGCTCTGCTTGTGGAGTTCCCGTTCCCTCCAGCTCTTACTATTTCCCACTTCTTACATAAAATTCCATTCACTCTGCCGATCAGTTGGCCATCAGGCTCAGCATCTGCTTTGACAGTCTATACTGCAGAAGCTTTCAGAGGCCCTCTGTGGCAGGTTTCAAGGTTGTTTCCTGTTTTCTTCTGGCTTTCAGAGGCCCTCTGTAGCGGGTTCCGAGGTTGTTTCCAGGATTAACATAGTAAAAATGGCCATCTTACCAAAAGCAATCTACAGATTTAATGCAATTCCCATCAAATTGCCAACACAATTCTTTACAGACCTGGAAAGAAAAATTCTCAACTTCGTATGGAATAACAAGAAACCGAGAATTGCTAAAACAATCCTCTACAATAAAAGATCTTCTGGAGGTATCTCCATCCCTGATCTCAAGCTGTACTATAGAGCAACAGTTATAAAAACTGCATGGTACTGGCATAGAAACAGAATGGTGGATCAATGGAATCGAACAGAAGACCCAGAAATAAACCCACACACTTACGGATACCTGATTTTTGACAAAGATGCCAAAACCATACAATGGAAAAAAGATAGCATCTTTAACAAATGGTGCTGGTCCAACTGGATGTCTACATGTAGAAAAATGCAAATAGATCCATACTTATCACCCTGCACAAAACTGAAGTCCAAGTGGATCAAAGACCTCAACATAAAACCAGACACATTAAATCGGCTAGAAAAAAAAGTGGGGAATACCCTAGAACTCATTGGTACAGGAGAAAACTTCCTGAACAGAACACCAACAGCACAGGCTCTAAGAGCAACAATCAATAAATGGGACCTCATGAAATTGAAAAGCTTCTGTAAAGCAAAGGACACCGTCATCAAAACAAAGCGACTGCCTACAGATTGGGAAAGAATCATCACCAACCCTCTATCTGACAGAGGACTCATATCCAATATATATAAAGAACTAAACAAGCTGAAAAGCAACAAACCAAGTAATCCACTTAAAAAATGGGGAACAGAGCTAAAGAGAGAATTCTCTGCAGAGGAATATCGAATGGCAGAGAAGCACTTAAAGAAATGCTCAACCTCATTAGCCATTAGGGAAATGCAAATCAAAACAACCCTGAGATTTCACCTTACACCCATCAGAATGGCCAAGATGAAAATCTCAAGGGACAACACATGCTGGAGAGGTTGTGGAGAAAGGGGAACCCTTCTCCACTGCTGGTGGGAATGTAAACTGGTACAACCACTCTGGAAATCAATCTGGCGCTTTCTCAGACAACTAGGAATAGCGCTTCCTCAAGATCCAGCCATACCACTCCTAGGCATATACCCAAAAGAGGCGCAAGTACACAACAAGGACATTTGTTCAACCATGTTTGTAGCAGCTTTATTTGTAATAGCCAGAAGCTGGAAACAACCCAGATGCCCCTCAACTGAAGAATGGATGCAGAAACTGTGGTACATCTATACAATGGAGTATTACTCAGCAATGAAAAATAAGGAAATCATGAAATTTGCAGGTAAATGGTGGGACCTGGAAAGGATCATCCTGAGTGAGTTGACCCAGAAGCAAAAAGACACTCACGGTATATACTCACTCATGTAAACATACAATATAGAATAAACCCACTAAAAGCTGTACATCTAAGCACCTTTTGTTTTTATTCATCATGTTGTGTTCTGAGACAGCACTGGCTATAACTCACTATGTGGACCTTGAACGTGCAGTACTTCTCCTGCCCTCACCTCCTCAGTGCTGGGTTTACAGCATGAGCCATCTCACCCAGCTTTCAGAGCATCCTTTTGAGAAATTAAGTAAACTGCTGTGGTCTCAGTTGGAGTGTTTTTATGTAAGGGATTCTTGGACTCAGTTATTGTTTTCGTTGACTCAGTTTTAAATGTTGAGCTTTGCCACTGCAAGATGGGTGTGTACACATATTGGAGTTTTTCTACAATTAACCCATTCCGCGAACATACCACATTTGCCATTTCTATCCCTGTGGAGGTTGCCATTGAGTTCTCCCATTTCATCCTTCGGCTCAGGGCTGTAGGCGATATCTTCCAGACACCTATGCAAAGAGCTGCTTTCAGGACAAATAGGAGCAACAGGGATGGGGCTGTTGGTGCATAAGGAATATGGGTTTTTGGTTTTCCTTGATGCTGTCACACGATTCTTTTTTTTTTTTTTAAATAAAACTTTTTTGAGATTATAATATAATTACATTATTTCTCCCTTCCCTTTTCTCCATCCAAACCCTAGCACACACCTCTGTCATGCAATTCTTGAAGAAGCAGACAGGGAAAGCTATTTGGAAAGCTTGTGCTTTGTACTCATATCTCGATCTGACAGATTAAGTTAATGTACTTCACCCGTGAAAAAAGCTTCCCAGATGGCCACACTTGTCCCAGATGATTGGGTTTTAAATGCTTTTAAGCCGTTAATTTTTCTTTTAAAAAATACATATTTATCATGAAACAATTTTCAAAGGAACAAAGAACGGAGAGTCACTTAAACTAGCTATAAAAACTTTTTAAACATTCCTGGCAGAAGTGGTTGTGAGTTCATGTCTCATACATGGAGTTGGGCTTTGCTACTCTCCATCTTCATTTTTGTCCAGCAGTATATGTTAGGAACACGTGACATGGTTCTCTAAGACTGTAAAGCCTCTGCTTTGGATTGGAGCTCCTTCTAGGTTTAAAGCTGAGAGCAAAGAAAGACAGAACAGGGATTTAACAGAAGGTATGCTGTATGCTATATCTGATCACGTCTCAACCATCCCAGGATATAAGGGCAGCCATCCTTTGCATGATAAGGTCATAGTTACAGAGGGCCTCGATATTGGAATTCAAGAAACTCTCTGGTTTTTCTTTCTTTTTTAATTTTTATTTTTTAATATTTAATCACAGGTTATTTACTTTGTATCCCAGCCGTAGCCCCCTCCCTCATTCCCCTCCCAGTCCCACCCTCCCTCCTTTATCTCCTCCCTGCCCTTTTCCAAGTCCACTGCTAGGGGAGGTTCTCCTCCCCTTCCATCTGATCCTAGCTTATCAGGTATCTTCAGGACTGGCTGCCATGTCCTCCTCTGTGGCTTAGCAAGACTGTTCCTCTCTTGGGTGGGGGGGGGGGTTAAAGGAGCAGGTTTTTCTACGTAACTTATTTTCTTCTGCAGATGCTCTCCCTGCCACCATCTTGGAGAATAGTGTGGAATCCAAGGATCTAAGGATCAGAGAGGGTTTGAAGCTGTGGGAGGAATGAGACCCTGTCCTCACCAAAACCTTGGGAGGATAGAAAGTCTCTTCAGTTGTGGACAACTGCCTTCCATATTCCATCTCAAGAGATACAGCAGAAGGGTCTTCCTGAAGACCTTGCTTGGGGTGAGGTGTAGAGTTCACCACAGAGGCAAAAGTACAAGGGTAAAGATGAAGGGACATGACTTGATGGAGGGAAGCAGCCAGATTCCCAGGGAGAGTTGTGAGTTCTCCCATATCTAAAGAGGTGATAAAGGGTCAGGGGACATGGAAAGGCAAAGATGAGAGGCCAGCATTGAGTGCTAGGCCTGCATTCGATGTAGGAAAAAGAGCTATGGAGCCTCTGGGAGTACCCAAGGAACAGGGTCCCCCAAACTTCACTTAGCCAAAGGAGCACGTATGTCCTAGTTAGGGTTACAATTGCCATGATGAAACACCATGACTTGGGAAGGAAAGAGTTCATTCGGTTTATACTTTCATCTCACAGTTCATCATCAAAGGACGTCAGGACAGGAACTCAAACATGGCAGGAACCTGGAGGCACAAGCTGATGCAGAGCCACGGAGGGGTGCTGCTTACTAAATTGCTCCCCATGGCTTGCTCAGCCTGCTTTCTTACAGAACCCAGGACCACCAGCCCAGGGACAGCACTACCCACAAAGGGCTGGTCCCTCCCACATCACTCACTAATTAAGGAAATAGCTTCCAGGCCTCTCTGCAGCCTGCAAATGAGGTTCCCTCCTCTCAAAAGACTCTGGCCTCTGTCGAGCTGATCTAAAACCAGCCAGCACAGTCTATTTTATGCTACCTGAAGTTAGGCACTGTATCAAGAGGTTTCCTTAACCGACAGTATGGAGAACTAAAAGCTTTAAACAGGAAGCAGAGTAATTCAAGAACCAAACACTCTATTGCAACAACTCATTCACTCCACAACATCAGCATTAATTCCTCCTGAGGGTCATGCCCCAGTGAGCTCCTTCTACCCCATTAGGCCTCGCCTCATAAAGGCTCTATGACCACATGGAGCTAAAGCTCCAGCACACAAATCCTTTAGGAACCAACCAAACCATGACAGTCACCAAGTCAGGGATGTAACACACCACCTACCTGGCAGGCTTTCAGGATAGTGGGAAGGGGGTGCCCTAATTCTTTTCAAGCTAAATTGTCTTTATGAGGGTTTTGCCTGCATGCACATATACGCACCACCTGCATTCATAATGTTCAAGGAGGTCAGAGGAAGATGCTGAGTCTCCAGAATTGGAGTTATAAATGGCCGTGAGCTGCCTTGTGGCCTCACGGAACCAAACCTGACTCCTCTGCAAGAACAAGGATTCATAACCACTGAACCACCTCTCCAGCTCCAGGCTGACCCTTCAAAAGCGTTTTTATTACATTTTACTTACTTCTAATATCTTGTACATGTATGTGGACATACTCATTCCATTCTACGATGATTTAAAAAAAAAGCGAGGTCCCCATGCTTTCGGGGTGGCCGCAGTTTGTCCCCCGGCTCTTACACAGAGCAGGAATTCTTTCCGCTTGGTGATGCTCCCATTGCTGCAGTGTGAGAGCCCAGGACGCACAAGCAGGCTCCCTAGTGCACCTGAGATCTGGCTGTGAGTGCGCCCAGGCATGGGAGCTTGTTAGGTAGAGGTTGGACCAGGAAGCAAGATTCTGGAGCGTCCCTCCCTCCCACAAAGTCTGTGCTGTGCCTCTCAACACTCATTTTTCTCCACCACATACAACTCTAGCTTTTTTTTTCTCTATAGTAAACACAGAGGAACCATCCATTGCTCACCAAATTTGTGCTCAAGCTGCTGCCTTGACTGCCTTCACCAACCTTACTGACATCACCAGCAGCTTCCTCTGTGCTTCCTAACAGCTCTGCAGCGAGCGTGCACTTCTGCAACCCTTCCCTTAAAGGATAAAGAATAAAGATGTATGAAAGATACCTAACAGAAGGCTTTGATTCCTACAACTGTTAAAGAAATAATGATCTCCGGGAGATTTCAGTGGCTCCTAGCACATAGGACCAGCGTGTGTCCTGTAGTCTGAATGTGTCTCCACACTGCTGGCTACTCAAACAGAAATAAGGTAGTCCATACCTTACAGGGTTTTTCTAGGAGGCAAGGGTCAGGAAGCACCTGCCTCTCACCAAATGTCAAGCATCATTCTGTGCTCACCCTTCACTCCCCCTCTGTGCCTTCTTTTTCTCCTCTCTTCCTCTTCTTCCTTCCCCTGCTTCAAGAAGTTTTTACTTTCTTTACTCCTCCTCTTTCTTCTTTTCCTTCTCTTCCTGCTTCTCCTTCTCTTTCTCCCCATCTCTCTCTCCTCTCTCCCCTTCCCTCCTGTACACTGTTTTCAACTATCTATTTAACACCATGGTGTTATAGACAAACCAGCACTTCTCAGACTCCAGTGTGCATATGAATGAGTTAAGTATCTTGTTAAAATTCAGACACTGACTCCAAAGGTCTGGGGTGGAGGCTGAGATTGCATTTCCAGCAAGCTCTTGATGATGCCTGCTGTAAGCCTGTGAGACATGTGTAGACTTGAGTACCACCGTGGCTTGATGTCCTTTTAGCATTTCCAGGAACAAAACGCCCTGGAGCGTGTTCAAACACAGTAACTTTTCTTCTGGACTCTCTTCTCTCTTAGGTAGCATGTTGCCTTGTCCCTCAGGAAACAGGATCCGCTATTTTAGTGTGTAAGGTCCTCTGCGACTTCTCTGAAATCAAGGCATTTGTCTTCATAGTGCGGGGTCCCTGGCTTTATGGACTTTGTATTTAACATGTTAACATTCAAGTGCAGGCATCTACTCAAAGCCAGACGTGGGCATTAAGGAAGGGCTGCAAACAACAGAGAGCAAGACTCCAGACTCTATCTTAAATTCTGCACAGAACCGAGGCCCAGGCGAATGCTGACTTCGAAATGTTGAGCGTGAGCACATGCTACAGACACAGGGCGGCATTCGTACATTCACATGTCTAAACATGACAGTCATGTCTCTCTCCTTATAAACACATGCTCCCACAGGACAAGCAATGTCGTGGCGTATCACCAAGTATTCACAGCTACAGGTTTTACTCATTCCTCATTAGTGGCACAACCCCTGGGCTGTAGGTGGACCCATCTGGGACATGAACACACAGGCTGCTTTGCACCATTGCAACTGCTGTTTAAGCAATATACATATCTGCCTTTTGTGAGATTTCAGCCCTTGCTCTATTTCACCTGAAGAGCCAGACATCCTTCTGAATGTCTGCTTCTGGAAAATGGGGTGTGGGAGGTCTCCTGGAATCCTAGTAATTGAGTAGAGCTGTGGAGGTAGGAGAGTGCTTGAACCAGGCTTGTGGGCAGGGGAGATGAAGCAGGATTGCCCAACAATACACTCATCTTTAACCAGATGCTGATTCTGTGATAAGCATTCCATACTTTCATTCTTCTAAAAGGCCAGTGCAGTGAGCAGCAGTGTTAAATTTGTCAAGATCTAGACAGAGCTTGGAGAGAGAGAAACCTCACCCAAGACCACTGCAAAGTGACAGGGTGAGAAGAGCTTAATCGCAACTTGATCATATTTGACTACAGAACTGACTTTCTAACCATCATTCTATACCTGTTAAAAAAAAAAAAAAAGGCTGACCTGGAAACATACAGCTTCCATCTATTGGGATAAAAGTGCTGTTTTGTTTGTTTTGTTTACTAGATTCTCGAAACTCACAACATGACCTGGCGTCAGAGGGCCCATCAGATAAGGTACCCGGGCAACCAGAGAGTGACCAGGCTTCATGGCCTATTTTTACTGGTGGCAGCAATAATACTTGAGGCCATAGTGGACAATAACACCATTACCTCTCTCTGGTCTTCTACCTGGGCTCTGCAGCTGGGGAACCCGGAGCTGAGCTCTCAGCTGCAGGAAGAGGCTGGAACTACTAACTCCCCTTGCAGATGGATCACAGGAGCAGACGTGTGACAATTTCCAGGAGCGTGGTCCAGCTCGCTACCAGAAGCCAGGTCTTGACGTGAGGCCACACTAGTACCCTACAAAGATGTCTTCCACTTACTTTTGATAAGGTGGAGGCAGCCTGAGGCCAGAAGAACCTTCTACCAAATCAACTGTTGAAAAACACCAGGGCTGGAGGTATAGCTTATTGGTAGAACCCTTTTGCCCTATATCCACAAGACACTGGGTTCAATCTCCAGGGAAGGAAGGACAAAAAAAAAAAAAAAAAAAAAAAAAAAAAAAAAAAAAAAAAAAAAAAAGACCAAAAACTATACAAGCATCACATGTTCAGCTCTTCTCTTGTCAAAATTCAGAGGAACTGAAGTAGTGCAGTTCTCACCAACGCACAGCCCGAGGCCAGGGTGCATGGATACTGCTGGACTCTGGGACTCCTCTCAGCACAAAAGAAGGCATCCTGGGGTAGAGCGGGTTGCACCAAAGCTCGGTGCATATGTATTTCTAATGATTCTATTTTCTTGGTGGTGTTTCCTCTCTGTCACTTGGTGGCCTTCATGACCTTTTTTTGACTAATTTTTGGCTTCAGGTCTACTTTATCAGAGAGGCACAGAACTACTCTGGCATTGTTTGGGCTTCCATTTGCATGCTACTGTGACTTGCACCCTTCCATATTCAGTGTGTGTGTGTGTGTGTGTGTGTGTGTGCGTGTGTGAGCAGGTGTGTGAGCACACACACCTCATGCACGTCTTTGCCTATGAAGTTTCTTTAGACAACAATAATTGAATCTTGCATTTAAAAATTATTTAATTAAAAAAATAATTTAATTTATTTAATTTTATTCCATGGCAATTTCATGCACATATACACATATACACAATATATCTTGAGTATATCCATAACTCCCTTCCCTGTCCCTCCAGAAACTTCCCCAACACATTCCCCTCTCATATTTAGGTTCTCCTCATTTGTTGGTTTGTTCATTTCTTTTCCTTTAATAACCCACCACATCTGATTGCATGTATGCCATTCATTTGGAGGAGTTCTTAGCCACTTTTACTTCAAATATTTCTTTGCTTTCTTCTTTATTCCCTTTATCCTCTCATTGCATATTCCAAGTGCTCCTGGTCCATCTTCCCAAGCCCCCTCATAGTGGTTGGATTATAGTTTGCTTTGTTATTGCTTTATCTCTCTGTTTGTCAGACTGACAAGTTTCTGCTCCTTTGCATTTGAACTATGGATCCTTTCTTTGGCTGTGTCTAGTCTACCAGCGAGGCTGCTGTGGTTTGATGCTGCACCTTGATATGCAGCATTTATTATTAACTTTTTTGTCATCTTTCCATCTCTTTGCTTAAATTCTCTGTTCTTTCGTGCTTTCTACTTTTTCTTTATAGTCACTAACATACTCATTAGAGCTAGTTTAAATTCTCTGTCTGATAATTTATTTCAAAACAGCTGCCATTTTTGCTCTGTTTCTGATGGTGTTTTGCCTTGTCAGACTGTATACTTTGAATTTTAGCATTACTTACTCTGTAATTATTGCTTTAAAAAAGCCTTTAACTTTATTTATTTAGTTACTCACTTTACATCTCAATCTTGGTAGTCCCCATCCTCCTCTCCTCTTGGTCCTATTCTCTCTCCTTCTTCCCCCCCCTCCTTCCCATAGTAACTCTCCGGAAAGGAGAGGCTCCCGACCCCAACACTTCAGGTCACATCAGGACGGAGAATATCCTCTTACATGGTGGCCTGGCAAGGCAGCTTCACAAGGGGGGGGGGTGATCAAAAAGCATGCAACAGTACTCATGTCAGAAACAGCACTGGTCCCCTTACTAGGGAAACCACAGAAGACCAAGCTGCCCACCGGGAATATATGTGTAGGGGGCCTATGTCTAGTCCATGCATGATCTTTGGTTTGTGCTTCAGTCTCTGTGGTCCCGTACCCCCCATCCTGGACCCAGGTTAGTTGGCTGTGTTGGCTTTCCTGTGAAGCTCCTTTCCCTTCTGCTTCCTTCTATCCATTATTACTTTTTGAAGTGTGTGTGTGTGTGTGTGTGTGTGTGTGTGTGTGTGTGGTGTAGATGTATGTATACATGTGTTTGGAGGCCAGAGAACAACCTTGGTGGGGAGCTTATCCTCAGAAATGTCCACCTCCTTTGGTCTGGGTCTCTCATTGGCTTGGAGAGACCTAATTGGTCTCTCACCAATTCGGCCAGACTAGCTGGCCAGTGAACCCCAGGAATCCTTCTGTATCATCCCCCCAAGCCCTGTGCCACCAAGCCCAGCAGATACACATGGGTTCTGTGGGTAGAACTCTTGTTAGCCAGGGTCTCTTGCTTGCAAGGCCAGTGCTTTTTCCAGTTGAGCCATCCCTCATAGCCTTGTTGCGATGGATTAAAAAACAAACAAACAAACAAACAAACAAACAAAACAGACATGCTGCATAAGATTACAGTAAATAAGGTAAGAAGGCCTTGAGTGTGAGGCTTACTGTTAACCTAGTAAGGTGTTGCCACATCTACATGTTCCAGAGCAACGAAGTATTGCTTCAACGCCCTTGGTTTTTCTCTCCCCTTTTGTTTAAAGTTTCTTAATAACGTCTCTTAAAATAGAATCTGACCCTTTGCTGCTCTTTCCACTGCAAGCTCTGTTGCTATGCTGGAGTGTTAGGGAGGTAAAGTGTCAGGAGCACTGAATAACGCTGTGGCCAAACCTTAGTAATTAATGTTTCCCAGGCTATGAACTTCACAAGCATTTGTTGTTTTGTTTGTTTGTTTTTTGTAGTTTTTCTTTCTTTTTTTCTTTCCTCTTTAGGTGAAACAGAAAGTCTAGAGGGAGTAGTGTCAGGTAAACGTTCTTTTCAAGGGAAAGTAAGGCTCTGGAGGCTGGAAAGTAGGCTTTTGTAGGAACTCACAGGGACTCTAGGGAGTTCAGCATAATTGAGTGGTCACCATTTCTACCCTCCCTCAAATACATGAGGGGGTCTTTCCTGGTTCATCCCTGGGTGAACTTAGTGGGATACCCTAGAAGCAAACCCCACACAACTATAAGGGTTCCCCTAAACTTTGGGATTCCAAAAAGGGAAACCCACATACATGTAAGGGTTCTCCCACACGCTGACAGTCCTGGCATTTTCTCACTCTCATTACTAAATGTATTTGTGGCTCTGGTGGTATCTGCTTCAGGTGAGCAAACCTGGACTTTGAGTCTCTGTATTTATTTGTCTCTCTAGATTTTGGAGGGATGGTTTGCCATGCTGTGTGTAAGAGAAGACGTTGATTTTCCGTCTACATTTTGTTTGTTAAAAGGACAGAAGTGGCAACATCCAAACTTTTCCCATGTTGGAGATGCAGGGAGAGATTCTGACATAGCTGTTTTGGTGACTATTTTCCTGAATTTGGAGAGGGGGAGGCCAGTGCGTCTTTGTGACCTGCAGAGGTGCACTTGGGTTCACAACCTATGAAACAGCAGGACTACAACCACAGCCTGCAGCTTCATGGTCAGAGCTCTTTCTCTCCTATTTCAAGCAGCACATAAATTGCACGGTTTTTTGTTTGTTTGTTTGTTTATTTTTAATCCTCAGAAGTTTCTGGCATAGCTGGCAAACAGAACTGAGTGGTTTGGGGGAATGTCTGTTAGGCAGAGGCTGCATTTTCTTTTGCCTGAAGGCGCACTGATTAATTCTTCATTAGTCCAAAATCTCAAATAACCAGAATCAGTTCTTTCATGTAGCTTTTAGTTACGCTGGTGTTTAAGTTTCTTACCATAACAATTACATTTTCGAAGGGTGTCTTTGTTGTTGATATTTAAGTCAGAGTCTTGTCTCAGTTACGGCTGGCCACTGACCCGCCACACACGGCCTTGATCCTCCAGCCTTCAATTCTGAGGACTACAAGTCTGTGCCACCATGCCTGGATTTTATTGTCTCCAGGTAGGGTCTCACTCTGGAGCCCAGGCTGGCCTTGAATTTGCAGCAATCTTCCTGCCTCAAACTCGAAAGAGCTTACAGGTGTGAGCCACCGTGTTAACTAAGGCTATGGATTTTAGGCTTCAGCATTCCACTGATTAGCAGCTCCTGAAGTGAATTTAGTGTGTCTCTGAAAAATTTAAAAACACGTACTAGAATACCTTAATGCAGAGAAATCATTCTCACCCAGTAAAATATTATTTTATTAAGTGTGTTTATGAATATTGATATAAACCTATATGAATTATTATGTAGATATGCACATGCTGGATTGTAATACAGAATGTGTTTATTGCTGTGATTTGTGGCCCCAATAAAGTTTTAAGGCATTTGATTTTTAAGAAATGGAGGAAATAGTGAAACAAAACTTTATTTTAAAAAGAATCCATAAATTAGTAATTTAACTTTTCTCTACGAATTAATTTTAATAAACCCTCTTAGTTGACAGCTAACACTGAACACATTTTAAACTTCATGGGAAACTAAGATAAATTTTCATTATTTATTTTTTCACTAGATATTTGATGATTTTTGAAAACCGATGGAATGTTGATTTGAGTATGTACTATTTAAAGGGTAAATGTCTGTAGCCAGAATTTTTGTGTCTCAAGATGCTAATAAATTAGATTTGAGAAATTTGATGCTTTTGGTAAACTCTGATGCTAACTTTTACTATGTTTAGTGCCCAAATATTATGCTAATGAACTGTCTAATCCTGTTACAGCAGAGCTAGGGCTAGATGATCAACTACAGCAACCTTGTTGATCAGCCACTAACCAATGTCTTTTTAGTAATGTTTCCTTTTTAACTGTGTAGCTCAGGTTGTCTGTGACTGTGTGGTGATCTTGCCTCAGTCTTCTAAGTTCCAGAATTGCACCAGACTCACTGATGTTGGGTTAATAAGATCTGCTTAATTCTCAAAACTTAAAAGTTTCTAATAAACCATTCTTTTTCATTTCTTTGCATGTTACTTTGCTAGAAATAGCATCTGTACTTCATTCATATAAATTTTGTTTTTTAGATCCTCTAAAGGTGCTTACGTTTGGTTGATGGTTTAGAGGTCATGTGTGTAGCACATGTGTGGATGTATTGGACCATGATGTGATTATGGTCCATTGTACAACTGAACCTGTTTGCTAGTGCCAGAGATGTATCCAAGATTGCCCACTTGGGGAACTGACTGATAGGAATGGGAGGGTTAGGTAATTCTTTTTATTTCGACTTTGGTATAGTCTTGGTTGCAAAGAAACTCCAATTTAAAACTTAAAAAGAAGTTCAGGGTCTCTAATAGCCCAGGCAGGCCCCAAAGTTCCTATATAGCTGATTACTTTGAACTGGTAACCTTTTCTTCCTCCCAATTGAGGAGATGACAAGCATGTGCCCCCCCCAACTCTATTTTAACTAATTAAACTTTTAAGTATTTACCTGAGAAAAATCAAAGGAAAGAGAAGCAAAACCTCGGTTTCAGAAAGGGTGGAAGCTTTAGTGAAACGAGGTGGTATTTTACTCGTGCGTATGTTGCACATTCTTATTTACACACGTGTGGACATATATGTACACATGTATGCCATGTGTGGAGGCGGAAATTTAGTGTCTTCCTCTATCACTCTCCACTATATTTATTCAGACAGGAGCTCTTGATGACACGGTGCTTTCCCATTCCAATCGAACTCGCCAACTTGTCCTTGGGACCCCCCCTGCCTCTGCCTCCCAACTGCTGGGATTATAGGTAGACATTTCAGTTAGTCTTTCAATCGCTGTAATAAATACCATGAGCCAAAGCAACCTGGGGAGGAACGGCTTTATTTCTTCTCCAGTCACACCGCGTCACGGAGGAGAGTCAGGGCAAGAACCAGGAGGCAGGAACCAAAGTAGAAGCCATGGAGAAGCATTACTTATTGACTTGCTCGGTTTGCTTTCCTTCTTTCTTTCTTTCTTTCTTTCTTTTCTTTCTTTCTTTCTTTCTTTCTTTCTTTTTACAGCTTGCATATTTATTGAACAAATATTACTAAAATAGCTAAAATACATTGGGTACTTATGAGAGCAACAGTAAGGACCACATGTTACAAAAGCCTGCGTTTTCAGCAGTGCACAGCTGCAACTCTACATAAATGCCACAAATGCACAATACTGTTTTCTTGCTCTATTTACATAGCTGATATATCTATCCTAACAAAGGTGGGGGTGGGGAGGATGCACAGGAAACTCGGGCCAGAGGGGGAGCGAGGAGAGAACGAAGAAATACAGTGCATGCGTCATTGGTGTTTTAACAGTCGAAGGTCGAAGCGCAAACAGTTCAGAACAAGGCCTGCCCTGTCAAAGGAAGAGCTAAAGACGTATATAAAAATTAAGGTGGGCTTTCAGTCTGGCTAACACAACAACATTCCGTGGAGAGATGGCATTATCGGATTTTATTTTTGTTTATATCCATTTCATTGGGAGCAAGGACAAAAATGTAAAATCTACACCTTGCTTACCAAAACTTCCCCCCAAAAAAGGTGTTTTGCTTTTCATCATCATCATCACCACCATTTTTTGTAAAAATACTTTTCCAACTTCAACTTTGGGAAAGGTATAATTTTCAAATTCCTACTCAGATGCCAGTACTTTGTATTTTGTTTTTTCCACATGGCACTTATTAAAAAATAGTGGACCTTTATTCCCCCTAAATATCCAGTCAAACGAAAAGAATCCAAAGAGACACCTCAGAAATGCCTGGGGAATTATTGCTTTTCTTTTTCTAAGTCAGGCAGGTGAGGCTGTGGAAAGGAAGAGTTCTGGTAGGTAAAATTGCAGTTTTGTGATTGTTCCCACTACCGTGACTGCCAGTCCACCAGGGCCGGCCACGAGAGGACAGCCTCTCACGCTCTTGGTAGCGTCCGCTCAACCTACGACGCTGAAGAAGAAAGCCACACTGAAGACACAAGGAAAACAAGTCAATCCAGTCTAGAGAACAACATCCGGGGAAACAGAGTACCAACACCTTCTTAGAACATGGAAATAAAAAATAACTCCATCAGAGCTACCTCGCCAAGGAGCATGTTGAAAAGTCCAAAATAGCACCATTCATCAGTGTCTCAGGTCCTGTGGCAGCATCTCAGTCACTTACCACGAGGAAACAATGAGTTTCAAACTACTTCTATACATCAAAAGAGTACATGGGTAAAATATAGAGATATACAGACAATTGATGAACATAAACTACTAGGCTTGTTACATCTAAATGAAAAAATAAAAGTGTTGGCGGGGGGGGGGGACTCTCAGCCTCTGCAAGAAGCAGTCGGGAACTGTAATGATGAAAGGCAGGTGTGGACCGGTCGTGTGTGCCCAGTGGGAGTTTGAGTTGTGGAAGACATTGCTGTAGCAAACCAGGCCTGAAGGCCCACCTGGAGGGGTTGTAAACGTGGATTCACAGTGTGAAATTCTGGCTTAAAAACTGGTTTGATGATACCTATTTGTCCATTGTAAATTCTCTAAAGCAAGGCTTAGAGTCCCATAGTTTCTTCTTATAGTTGATGATTTACACAGAAAAAAAAAAAATCCCATATATGATACCAAGACCTCATCAAAACCCCATACACCATATGTAATACAAATGGAGGTGTTACAATTAAAAACAGTGGAGGTAACTGGCGTTTGGGAAGCAGAGTTGGTGGCTGCCCGGTGGAGTCAGGGTGGCAGCACTGGTCTCATTGGTCTTCTTCCGGCTCACTTCCTTTGGCATAGGAAGTCTCCCCTTAGTAAGACTTCCCTCCATTGCCTTGTATGGAAATGGTTCTTGGCTGACCCAGACCAAGAGTTCCAGGTAGTAAACCATTTTGAGGATCTTAACAGTCTTGCTCTTCTATTCTCCCTTTCTTTAGTCCAGGGAGACCAACAGACAAAAGCCCCGCTCCCTGCTCACTGTCTCTCCTCTCTACACTCGGCAGGAATCGGCCGCGCGGGTCCCCGAGTCCCCCCGCACCCGCTGGGTCGCCGCCGCAGGGCACGGGTCCCTGGAAAGCTCGGTTTGCTTTCTTATATACCCCTGAAACACCTGCCCGCAATGAACTGGGCCTTCCTACATCAAACACCAATCAAAAGAATGCCTAACAGGCTTGCCTACAGGCCAGCCTTATGGAGGCATTTTCTCGGTTGAGGCTCTTTCAAGTTAGGTGACTCTAGCTTGATGAAAGACTAGCCACTAAAGTGGGCCACCAAAGCCATCTAGCTTTTTATGTGGTGCGCAGGAGGTGGCCGGTCACATTGCCTCTGAGGTCAGAAAGCAGAGCGAAATGAATGCTTGTGCTCTACTCTCTTCGTTCTTTATTATTTTGTTGGTGAACCAAGTCCATGGAATTGTGGTAACACCCAGATTTGGGTCCTCTCTCCTCTTCCCATTCTGGAAATTTCCTCAGAGACATGCTCAAAAGTTTGCCTCCTCCTGGGTGATTCCATCCTGTGAAGTTGACAATCAACACTAACCATCATCTAAGCCAAAGCTCTTATTTTTACAGACAAGGAAAGCTAGACCCAGAACAAAATACAACAGACTCAAAATGGGATACATTTTCTTTTTGAAAACAAATAACTCTAAATTCTCAGATGAAATGAGTTTAATTTCTCTTAATGGTTTCAAAGTAATACAAAAGAAAAAAAAGTTTATCCTTTGATCTGCTAACATTCAAAGGATAAAGGAGAAAACTGGGGAATTTTTATTTTCACTAAGCATTGAAGAGACGATTGGCTGAAACTGAAGCTATTAACCCAGTGTAAGTGGTGATTTCACTGCTCAGCTTCCAGTCTGTCTTCTTTTAGGAATGTCGCATTGATCTTTTCTGCTCTTTCATTCTGTGCCTCGGCGAGAAGATCTTCTCCAAACCCAGTGACCCAGTTCTGGCCAGTCAGAGCTAGCTAGGTATTTCCTCAAGCTGTGATTGATTCAGGGTTGGACAAATATAAAAGCTGACAATCAGTTTGGTGATATTCAGGAGGCTTCTGGAAACCACCCAGATCCTAGTCAGCTGGGGAATGGGCCCACTATAGAGAATGCAATGGTTTCTTACGCTTATTAATAATTGTTATTATTTTTGTGTGTGAGACAGAGAGACAAATGTTACAGCCTGTGTGTGGATGTTAGAGAACTGTCAGATCTCTTTTTTCCCCTCTACATGACATATTAGGGTTATATAGAATAACAGAACTTATAGAATGCATTTAGCTCTATATATACAGAAAGGGGATTTATCAGGATGACTTCCAGACTGTGGTCCAGCTAATCAGACAATGGCTGGCTGTGAAGGAAAGCCCAAGAACTCAGGGGTTGCTCAGCCTACAAGGCTGCATGTCTCCACTGGCCTTCAGTATGTGCTGGAATCCCAAGAAAGTAGGTTCTAAAGCCACTGAAGATATGGACTTGTTAGCAAGGCAAGGGACAGCATGCCAAGAGCAAAGGCTTTCTTCTTCCATTCTTATATAGGCTTTCAGCAAAAGGTGTGGCCAAATCAAAGGTCTGGATTAGAAGTGGAAATCCCTCACAGGCATGTCCTCCATTTTGGATTTTAGTTAATTCCAGACATGTCAAGTTGACAACCCCAAATAGCCATTGCACATAGTCTCAGGGATTTGACTGAACCCTTGTCACCCACTTCTTATGGGAACGAGAGTATTGCTACAGATAGTTTGAACACTGCAGAACTATGATCCTGTGTTGCTCTATCTTTTGCAAAAATGGCATCTATTGTAACAGGGCAACAGATCTTAGGAGGCTTTCAGACCTTAGCACCACTGACTCCATGATAAAAGTACCATTCAGGCCATATATCTCAGTGTGTAGAACTGTACCACCTGTGCATCAAATTTCATAGTTCTAGGAAAGTCTCTAAATGTACTAACCTTGATTTCTGGCTTCTGTAATTCCACTTCTGGCTAATTGTTCTTGTTAACTGAAGTATGTCAATACAGAATTTTTTTTTTTGTTAGTTTTTGTTGTTGTCATTTTGTTTGTGCTTAAAAGCATCCCCAAGCCCAGTGTAATCAATAGCCAACTAATGGAGAGTTCTATTGGCTTAAAGTCATGTCCAAGCAGTCTTTTCTGGTAGATAGATACTACACAACACTATCTTCATTATAAGTCTTTGTGCCATGGTTCATCTAAATCAAGAATTTATCTCATTGAAGCAGCATTTTCCCCTCAAAAAATTAGAACAGCTTTTCTTTTCTTTCTTTTCTGTGTTTTGGGGTGTCTAAACTGTTAATAATACCTTGGGTCTACAATTGCTTGGTGTTTTTAAGATTGTATCCTAGACAAGGCATGTGGCTTCATGTTACAGCATGTGCTTAAAATGTAGGAAGATCGAGGTTCCACCTCAAGTGAGCGTGCATAAACACACACACATATATACACAAATACATACACAGAAACACACATACACACACTACACACATACACGCCACACATACACACACACTGCACATACAGAAAAAACACACATAAAACCAACACACAGAAACAAGCATTCATATACACACAAACACTAATATACACACAAACATACGCACATGCACACAAACACACATACAGACACACAAAAACATACACACAAAAACACACACACACGCTAAAAGGCAATTCAAATGGTTTCTCAGAGCTGAAAGAACTGTCCCAGGACCCTTCTCTGGTTTGTTGCTTCTTTCTTGGAAGCTAGCCTGGTCCTTCTGATGGTGCTCATTTATAAAACTGTTCCATTTGTAAAGACTCTAAAATGGGCTTTTGTGCTCAGAGAGAAAATGGCTCTTTGGAGAATAATGCTTGATTACTTGTTCTGTGAGAACAAGCTTTTTCATTTCCACAAAAGAGAATTTTTAGGCTGTTGTGAAATTTCTTTCAGAGCCTCAACACTTGGGAACTTCCCAGGGTAATTTCCAGCAAGTCAAGAGAAAGGAGGAGGTCTGCAAAAAACATTCACAGCAAGTGGCTGGGAGGTAGAACCATCTTACAGGTCAGTCCCAGAAAGGCAGAAGCAGCCACTGTGGCTGACAGGCTCAGTCAGGTGCACACCCTTCCCTTACCGCACATCTTCTCCCGTCTTAGTTTAGGAATCTTTCACCTTGGGCCTTTCTGTAGCCTAAAAACAGTAAAATTATAGGATGGGTGATCAGGATTAAAGATATATTGCAAGAGGCATGAGCACAAATGCTTCCCCATCTCCTGCCTCCTCCAGTCTCTCCAATTTCTCACTAGTCTTTCTTCTCCCTTCCTCTTTGCAAACTCCTTCTGTGAGCCATGTCACTATGTCACCCCAGGCTGACCCCACACTCTTGGACTCAAGCAAGAGATTTTACTATTTGGGCCTCCTGAACTAGGATTATAGGTTTTCCTTAAATTTAAATTTCAATAAAAATTAAAATTTTTAAAATTTTTATTGAAAACATTTTGTCTGCGTAATAGATCTTGACCACAGTTTCCCTTCCCTCATTTCCTTGATACTCCCCACTTACCCAACTCCATACCATCTTTCCTTTCTTTTTGGCAAACAAACAAACAAACAAAAATGAAACAAATCATAACTTAAAAAAAGAAAATGAATGAGAAACACACCATACCCAGGTCAGCTGGGCCTCTGCCGAGGGTCCATGGAAGTGTTGGGTGGGGCCATAGTCCTTCTAAGGCTTGGTGGGACTTACTTTCAGCGTTGTTGTGACCAGAAGGCAGTAGAAGGGGGGAAGGACTTACTTTAGCTCACAGTTTTGGAGGCTTCTGCCCACAGTTGCTTGGCTCTGTGTACTGCAGCAGGACATCATGGGAACAGAAGTGTGTGGAGAGCCGCTCTTCACCTCTCCAAGGACAGGAAGTAGAGACAGGGGGCATACAGAAAGCAGCCCACACAGGATTCGGCTCCCAGGGGCGCTCCCCACTGACTTACTTCCTCCAACCAGGCCCCACACCCTGCTTTACACAGAGTCCCAGTCACCTCAGGATATTATGGCTCCATCAAGGGATTAAGCCATTCACAGGGCCAGAGCCGGCTTAATCGGCTTAATCGTCATGGCCTGGCTGAGATGAGCCTGCCTGATCTCTAAGGCCTGCTTTAATCCAATCAAACAGAGAAGCCACATGCTCACTGCGGGTCCGCGTCACAGTGCAGGATGCTCAGGTAACAGTTCCTACCCGTTTTGGAGACTAGACTTCTCAGAGCAGATTTGGTGTCTCTGCCTCTTCCTTCCCTAAGCCTCTCTCTGTCCTTCAGCCTCCATTAGTCTCCTAAGTTTCTAACCCATTGTGGTTTTGACGTTTCATAGCTTCTTGTTTACAAGATATGTGGAAATGCTTCTGAAAGGGCTGTTTGTAATTCTGCCCAATCTTACTCTTCTAGCCTCACCTGCCTTCTAAGACTAGTCAGACTTGTTTTGCTGGAGCACACTATGGGCTCGTGGTTGCTCCACCCATCCATCAATCCATTCATCATTCACTAGAAAATCCATCAATTAACAGAGTGGTACTGAGTGACAGACATTGAAATAAATTACTGAACAAATTCAGACATGGTTTCTGTTCTCATTTTCTGGAGAACAGCATGAATCAAATAATTAATAAGTGATTTTACCTGCCATTAAAATCAGATCTGTGAGGGAAAGACTAAAGCTCAGTGCAACAAACATGGCTGCCATAGATTTAGTGTCAGGGATGCTTCTCTGAAAAGATGATGTTTGAGGTAAAAGAAACAAAAGGACCAAATAGAACAGGAAAAAGGAATTCACTGTTTAAGGTAGCCCCTCCGTAAATACTTGCTGGATGAATCAAAAGCACCCAGGGAAATACTTAGGAAAAGAAAAGGTTAATGTGGAGCTTTTCTTAAAGGAGGCCTAACTCAGCTTTGCACACAGCCCAAGCCAAAGGCTCTGTGTTTCCAAGATTCTCTAGACAAGACAAATATTCTTTGTCTAAGTGCAGGATGACAGGTCCTGTAGACAGGTGTCCTAGCTGGGAAGAGGACTGACTATCTCAACTCAAATAAGAGGGGACAAATGAATTGAAACTCACATTAAGAACTGATTCTCTCTCTCTCTCTCTCTCTCTCTCTATATATATATATATATATATATATATATATATATATATATATATATGAGGTTTATTAGGTGGATATGGAGAGAGAGAGAAGGGAGAGCAGGACATGATGGGGGAAAAAAGAGAGAGAGGGAAAGAGAGAAGGGGGAAGTGAGGGGGCGCCCCGATAGAGAGGAAGGACCAAGAGAGATGTAGCCCATGGCAGTTCAGTGTCCAAGTGGGTTCCATAGTAATAGGAACAGGGACTGCCTCTGACATGAACTGATTGGCCTGCTCTTTGATCACCTCCCCCTGAGGGGGGATCAGCCTTACCAGGCCACAGAGGAAGACAATGCAGCCACTCCTGATGAGACCTAACAGACTAGGATCAGAAGGATGAAAAAGAAACCCTCCCCTCCCAGTGGACTTGGGGAGGGACATGCGTGGAGAAAGGGAAGGAAGGGAGGGATTGGGAAGGGAGGAGGGAGGGAACTTAGAGGGGGGATACAAAGTAAATAAAGTGTAATTAAAAATAAAATAAAATTTAAATTAAAAAATGTAATTAATGTAAAAAAATAAAAATTTAATTAAAAATAAATAAATAAATAAAAAGTGAAAAAAAATAGAAAAACTCTGCTTGTGACATAGTTCTTATGTGTGTAATTATTTGGTTTATTTATTTATTAATTGTAGGTTTATTTAAATCCTTTCTTCCTCCAGAAAAGATCTCAAGCAAGAGGAAGATTGCATGTAAAACTTGATTGTAAAATTAAGAAATAGAACTTTGAATTCCTACCCAAGTAAATGATATAGTTAATTTTGAGTGAACCAGAAACATACAATGCAGAAACACGTATAATATGATTGACCTAACAAATGGCTGATTGTCAAGGAGAAATCAATTAGTACTAATCTCTTCCAGCTGATTCTTTGTGAACTATATTAATTTTCTTGGTTAAAACTCATCTTAAAGAGGGACATTTGATCTTTATAAAAGAAAGGTTTGACATACAATAGAAACTCATCCCATCATTCTGAATATTATTCCTTATTGATTGATAGTCTAGACAAGGGCTTATTGATTGATAGTCTAGACAAAGGCTTAGGAGTTTTTAATTGTAATGTTTGGTATGTTTATTTTTTCTCCCTTCTTATTAAAAATATTTTTCCTCACATAATATATTCTATTTATGGTTTCTCCTCTCTCTCTTGCTCCTAGTTCCTCCCTTTCCCCCATCCTGATCTACTCCTTTTCTATCTCTCATTAGAAAGCAATCAGGCTTCTAAGAGATAGTAATAAAATATAACAAAATAAAATATAATGAAATAAAACAAAAACAAAAAATTAAAACAAAAACATTAGAGTTGGATAAGGCACACAAACATAAAGAAAAGAGCCCAAGAGAAGGCACAAGAACCAAAGACCCACTGATTCATACACTAAAGAGTCCCATAAAAACACTAAACTAGAAGCCATAATATACATTCAGAATGCATTAAACCAAAAAGTATGCATTTCTTACCTCTATTATAAACCTGAAATCTTGTCAGCCCTATAACTCTCTGTAGACCAAGGTTTCTCAAACACTGTTGGTGTTTGTTGGAAGACAATTGATTGTAGCACGTCTGGCAGCATGGCTGGCCTTAGCCACTTGATGCCAGCGCTATTCCCCATTGGCAACAATCAAAAATATCTCCAGCCTAATATCTGAGAAACACCTAGGTCAAAGCTTCCCTTTTCCCCATCCTGATCCTCTCCTTTTCTATCTCTCATTAGAAAGCAATCAGGCTTCTAAGGGATAATAATAAAATATAACAAAATAAAATATAATGAAATAAAACAAGCTTCTTTAATTGTGGGTCATGACCCCGCATGGAATTGTGTGACTAAATGTGGATCTTGTGAAATATGGGGCAACAGTAAAAAGGTTTCTGAGTGCTGTATTGGCCCTATGCATGTTGTCCCAGTCTCTGAGAATTCATACGGGCTTTGAACATTGATTTACAAAGGGCCTTGTTTTCTTGGTGTCCTCCATCCCATCTGGGTCTTAAGGTATTCTCAGCTCCTCTTCTTTGGGGTTCCCTGAGCTCTGTAGGGAGAGATTTGATGGAGATATCCCACTTAGGGATGTGTGTTCTTGGGTCATTCACTCTACAGAATGTTTACTTGTGGGTCTTTTTATTTGTTCCCAACTGTTGCAGGAGGAAGGTTCTCTGATAATGCCTGAGCAAGGTACTGAGCTATAGCAGAATGTCATGAGGAGTCATTTTTATTGCTACATATATTTTATTTGTTATTATTTTTTAGAACAGTAGTATTTGGTTTTTCCCTAAGTCATTGGGCTATCTAGTCTTGGTAACCCAAGCAGTGTCATTTCAGATATGGGATCCATCTATGGAGTAGGTCTTAAGTCAAATCAAATATTGGTTGGTTACACCCATAGCCTTTGTGCCACCATTGCCATACCATATCTTTAAGTCAGGACTCCATTGTCAATCAAAGGATTTGTGCCTGGCTTGGTATTCACGTTTCTCTTTTGGTAGCCTGCAGAGTCCCTTCCTGTTCCAAAGACACTAGAATGTCAGGGTTAAGCCACCAGTTTGACCTCTAAGTTCAGTGGGTATTGTCTTCAGCAATGGGACCTTGTCATTTGTGGAGAGCAAAATCTTGGGTTTTTGGGGGATTTCCATGGGACCCCTTTGGCCAACAACTCAATTAGATATAACCTAATCTAGATAAGGGCTGCTTAAACATCTTCCACAATCCTTTTTGCCAGAGAAATTTTTAATCTGACTCCAGGTATATAAAATAGGTCTGCAAATCAAATGTCTACTGACAATAAATTATGAACATACTAATTTTAAAATAATTCTTTGGTATACATGTGATTTCACCACACAGTAAAGACGAACACAAATTTGAATGAGATGGGTGTTTTTCTAACAATGCAATAAAATACAAAGCTATACAAAGAATTTGATATATGTTGAGAAATAATGGTAGGGAAACAATGCCTTATTTGCCACAATTATACTATTATGTTTCTATCAGAACAAAAAAAATTCTGTGCACAACAAAAACCGTTGCAAGATGGGCACAGTGGCGCACACGTGTAATCCTAGCACTCTGTGAGGCAGAAGCAGACAGATCTCTGTGAGTTTGAGGCCAGCCTGTTGAGTCAAGGACAGCCAAGGTGACACAAAGAAATCTGTCTCAAAAACACCAACCAACCGACTAACCAACCAACCAACAAAACCTAATAAAATAAAATAAAATAAAATAAAATAAAATAAAATAAAATAAAATACTGCAATTCACAACATGCAATAGTCTCAAATCTGAATGCAAGTGTTTCAGGCTGTGTTTGTTGCATGGTATGGGGGCATGCACAGTACAAAATGCTCACTTTGTGAGTTCAGGATCAAACATGCAGTTGAGTCCCAAGGCAACATGGCTGAGCACTGCCAGAAATCCATCAGATTCACTGTGTGTTTCATTTTGAATTACTTCTTGTGGAGCACTCAGAAACCTTTTTACTGTTGCCCCATATTTCACAAGATCCACATTTAGTCACACAATTCCATGCGGGGTCATGACCCACAATTAAAGAAGCTTGTTTTATTTCATTATATTTTATTTTGTTATATTTTATTATTATCCCTTAGAAGCCTGATTGCTTTCTAATGAGAGATAGAAAAGGAGAGGATCAGGATGGGGAAAAGGGAAGCTTTGACCTAGGTGTTTCTCAGATATTAGGCTGGAGATATTTTTGATTGTTGCCAATGGGGAATAGCGCTGGCATCAAGTGGCTAAGGCCAGCCATGCTGCCAGACATGCTACAATCAATTGTCTTCCAACAAACACCAACAGTGTTTGAGAAACCTTGGTCTACAGAGAGTTATAGGGCTGACAAGATTTCAGGTTTATAATAGAGGTAAGAAATGCATACTTTTTGGTTTAATGCATTCTGTTCTCCCTAAAATGTCTCTGCTCATTTGGAAATTATAACCAGTAGAAGTATTGTACCATCAAATCATGACTGTGGCATCACCTACAGTATGATCCACCTTTGCTACATGCATATCTACATTCTCTCTGATAACTACCCAGACTATTCGTTCTGGTTCACTCCTGTTTTCCCCTTGAATGTCTAGGACCTTTAAAAATTCTATGGGTATCTGCTTCTTTTTCATTTAAGGTAGAGGATAGGACAATTTTTCAGTGGGAAAAAGTGAAAACAAAACACTTTATTTTTAGCATCACGAAGTATATCCGTTACTTTTCTGTTGTTGTGATAAAACACCATGAACAAAGGGACTTAAAGAAGAGCAGGTTTATCTGGGCTTGCAGTTGCAGGGGAAATAAGGGTCGTGATGGCAGCCACCAGTAGGCATGGTTGAAGGGACAGAGCCTGGGTGCTCACGTTGTAAACTGCAAACATGAAACAGAGAACTCATCAGGAATGGCAGCCGTGCTTCTCTACCTGTGGGTTATTAGCCTTTTGGGAGGGTGGGTGGGTCAAATGACCCTTTCGCAGGGGTTGCTTAAAACCATTGGAAGACACAGATATTTATGCTCTAATTTGTAAAAGTAACAAGATTATAATTATGAAGTAGCAACAAAAATAATTTCATGGCTGGATCACATGAGGAACTGTATTGAAGGGCTGCAGCATTAAGAAGGCTGAGAACCACTTGGAGACTTTAAATTCTCAAAGCCTTACCTCAGGCTTCTCATTTCTTAAGCCTCCTCAAACATCTCCACCAACTGGGGATCAAGAACTCAAATGCCAAAGGCCATGGTGGATAACAGTTAGACTACCGCATGTAGCCTCCTAAGTCCTTGGAGGAGAATATTGATTATAAATGTTTAAATTTGATGGCTACTTGTAGTACTGTTTAGATATAGCCCTTTGCAAGTGGCAAATCAAGATGATTCCAGAGTTGCTAGGAACATTGTTTGGAGATTGGGGTGTGTGTGTGTGTGTGTGTGTGTGTGTGTGTGTGTGTGTGTGTGCGTGTGCGTGTACGCGCATTATTTGCAGATTTAAAAAGTGTGTTATTACAAGGGGAGTGTTGCATAACTCAGAACATAGTGGGAATGGCATCCCAGTAAACTGCTTCCTGTGCTTGTCTGCTTCCTACTTATATGAGAAGCTCAGGAAAGTCCAATTATGGAACTGCAGACTCCATGAAAATGTTCATCACAAAGAAATGGTGACAGTCAAAGGAAAGCATCTTAAAACCAGCAGGAAAAGCATCAGAAACGGAAGTCCAGCAGGTTGTGCTAGAGCATGCCTGTTGCTCTGGCACTGGGAGGGAGAGGCTGGAAGAGAGCTGCAAGTTCAGCCAGTTTGCTCTACAGAGTGAGTTAAGGCTATGTTGAGTGAGACAGTGCCAAGAAATCAATCAACCAATCAATCAATCAATCAGAAAGAAAGTTCAAAAATAAATACGAGAGAACTCACAGCTTAACAGCCAAGAAGCAATGGAATCCAGAGACAGTGGAATCCAGACGCAATGGGACACAGAGGGAGTGGAACCCAGAATACAGAGGCAGTGGAACCCAGAGACAATGGAATGCATAGACAGTGGAACACAGAGACAGTGGAATCCAGAGACAGTGGAATACAGACACAGTGGAATCCAGAGATAGTAGAACCCAGAGACAGTGGAATGCAAAGATAGTGGAGCACAGACACAGTGGAACACAGAGACAATGGAATCCAGAGACAATAGAATGCAAAGATAGTAGAATACAGAGATAGTAGGACCCAGAGACAGTGGAACCCAGAGACAGTGGAACCCAGAGACAGTGGAACACAGAGACAGTGGAACACAGAGACAGTGGAATGCAGAGACAGTGGAATCCAGAGTTGGTAGAACCCAAAGACAGTAGAATCCAGAGGCAGTGGGACTCAGAGACAGAGGAATTATCAGTTTACAGTTCCCAAAGAAAAACTTTTGTTCCCTAGCATTGTTTTATCCAAAGGAGCTATTTCTAAAAAATGAAAACAAAATAAAAAGGTTTCTATATAAACAAAACCAGAGAGAACTTGTGGTTAGTAAGCAAACCTTAGTAATGCCAAACAAAATACTTTAGACTAAATGTAAATAAATACAGGTGCAAATTCTGAGTCTGCTTTTCAATCCTTTTATCAATGAGCCGGAGAACCCAAGAAGGAAACCCAATTTCCTTGGCGATACAAGGAGTCTACCAATTGAGTCACATTCCTTGTTGAGTGCCTTCCTTCTTAACTAACTTTTGGCTTGGCCACATGACTTCCCTTTCTTCATGCTATGTGAACAAACACAATGCACAACACATTCAACATGAGTTTCAAATGTGCTTGCATCATTTGGCAAGTCCTCTTCATTTCTACCACCTGTCATGGAAATAGCCAAAGTCAGCTATCCACTCTTCCTAGAATGAGATACATGTAGAGCCAGTTAAAATGTATAAGGGTTGCTCAGGTCACAGATATTCCAATGCACTTTTTGATCTCTGAGTGAAAACACTTGCCATTTTTAGCCAGTAAGCTCTGGTCGGAGGACTGGGACTAGCCATGTACCATGTTCATTTAAGAACTGATTAATGTTATTGATCATTCAGATACCATCTTTAGTCCCAAGACAAACTCCTCAGAGACGATTCCATTCACTGCTTACCCATTCCCTGCTCAGATGTGTGGGGTATACCAAAGGTAGGGTGAATCTGAGCCACCTGCTTCAGTAGTGGGGGCCAAGACCTGAGCTTTCTGAGGCGTTGGAAGCCTACCTGAGCAGGAAGCTGTGGTGGGAACATAGAAGTGATAGTATCCAAAATGAGTTGGTAAATAGCAGAAAAATTATTTCATGAGCTGGAATAACAAAAACAAGGATCATCAACCACAGAGAGCAAAGAATGAATTAATTTCTAACTTCTCCACAGAAAATATTACAAAACCATATAAAGAATCATTCAAAGAGCATGCAGCCAAAAGTATGGGAAGATGTCGGAGGCACATCTATTAACTAATAGTACTGCTGAAGGATGAGACTTTGTGATAGTCCAGCATTTGCCAATTTAAGCATTTGGTTTCACGTGTCTTTCTCTGTTTCTTTTCTCTCTATTTTACACCTTTCCTCTCTCATTCCCCATCTTTCGTTTTATGTTTATTTTTGGAGACAGGGTCCAGGATGGTCTCAAATTTAGTAGGTAGCCAGGATGGTCTTGAACTCATGATCCTCCTGCCTCTGCTTCCTGGGCACTGGGATTATGGCTCTTCTTTAAAAAAATTATTTATTTATTCACTTTACATCCTGATTGCAGTTCTCTTCCTTCTCTCCTCTGGTCTCACCCCCCCCCCCCCCTCTTCTCCCTTTCTTCCTGCCCCTTCTCTTCAGAAAAGGAGAGCCCCTTCCAGCCGGCCCCAGCACATCAAGACGCATCAGGACTAAGAGCATCCTCTTCCACTGAGGCCAGACAAGGCAGCCCAGCTAGGGAAAAGTAATCCATAAGCAGGCAACAGAGTCCATGTCAGAGACAGACCCCACTCCACTTGCTCAAGGACCCACATGAAGACCAAGCTGCTCATTAGTCACATATGTGTAGGGGTCATAGGTACAGTCCATGCCTGCTCTTTGGATGGTACTTCAGTGTCTATAGCCCCCATAGTTCTCAGTTAGTTGACTCTGCTGGTCTTTTTGTGTAGTTCTTGTCCCCTTCGGGCCCCTTTATCCTTCCTCCCACTCTTCCACAAGATTCCCTGAGCTTCTCCTAATATTTGACAGTGGGTCTTTGCATCTGTTTCCATCAGCTGCTGGGGGAGCCTGTCAGAGGACAGTCATGCTAGGTTCCTGTCTGCAAGCAGAGCAGAGCATCATTAATAGTGTCAGGAGCCTGGCTCTTGTTATTTCTTTTTGTATTCCGAAGATTTTTCTCACTTTCATTTGTTTTTCTCATTATATTTCTTAAAAGTGAACCACAAAGTTTTACTGAGTTATGAATTCTGAAACCAAGGCAGCCATTTTGGGTGATGAGGAAGATAGTCTGGACCTGCCAGGATCACCATGAGGTGTGTGAAGCAGATGCCACAGATGGCCATGCAGTGGACGAAGCTCATTCATCGCCCGGGTCCATGAGCTGATCACGTTTGAAGTTTTTGCTGCCTTTTCAAGTTTTTTGGGGGTAAACTTTAAAAGATTTGCTCATTTTGTTTTCTATGCAATGTGTTGCCATGTGTATGTCTGGTGCCTGCAAAATTCAGAAGATGACATCAGATGCCTTGGAACTGGAGTTAGGTATAGTTTTGAGCCACCATCTGGATGCTGGGAACTGAACTCAGGTCTTCTGTAAAAGCAACAAGAGCTCTTAAGAATCATCTCTCTAGCTCCTGTTTTTGATTTTTTGAGACTGGGTCCCATTGTGTATCCTTGACTGTCCTGGGCCCCGCTATGTAGACCAGGCTGATGTCAAACTGAAGCTTCAGTTTTTGAGCAGGTAAGTTCATTTAATTATTTAGGTAAATGTGATGGGGGGGGGGCTTACTTGCATTATAAAAATCTTAATGGAAATTGTAGTATATGAGGCGTGTAAAATGCAACTTTCTAAATTATCATTTTTTCCCATTCCTCTGGGATTTACTGGGCCCTAGCTCAGACACTCATAATTTCTTATTTAAATCATGAAAAATAGTATTCTTGTTTTCTGAACTCAGTTTCTAAGCCTCCGTTTCCAAATCATAAACTGTTAGGAGGAGCACTGTTTTCTCCTCCAGGGGGTTGTGAAGATCAGGCACATATTCTCCATCAAAAGGTAAGTGCTCACACACTTCCCTCCCTGATATTTCTTTCTGTTCTTTTCAAATGCTTTCTTCTCTGTGTGTCTTACATGCCACCCATTTCTTCAAAATAACCTCACTTCACATGGACGGAATGTGAAGCTGTTTCACATGATTTCAAGGCCTCTTGCACTGTTTCAGTTAAGATAGGAAACACCCTCTAGAGTACCATGGGTTGAAGGCATGGTCTACAGTGCAGCAGCCCGTAGAGGTGGCATTCTTTCAGAGGTGAGGAGATTGTAAGGGCCCTGACCTTATCAACATATTGAGCCACTGAGAGGCTCATAGCTTAACAGGCTATTTGGAGGTGCAAACTCTAGGCGGTGGGATCTGTTTTGAGGGCATACCATTGACATTGTATTTTGTCTCTGACCTACCTTTAGTCCCATTCCCTGTCCTGCTCACCTCACAGTGGTCAGCGTGCTCCCACCATACACTCCCCTTTGTGATTGTCTTACTGTGGCCACAGAAATGATGAGGCTAACCATGAGGCAAAAGCAGTCTTTCTTTTAAACTGTTTTCAGATGTGTTATCACAGTGGCCGAAACTGACTGACACACAGCCCAGGCTGTTCTACACTTCATGCATACTGTGACAAATTTGTGTTTCACAAACACACCGGACACTTCATTCTTAATTGTCATGCTCTTTAACTTAGGTGCTTTCTTTTCTTTGCATCCAAGAAACCCCTCAGCTCATATTCTACCCGCTTCAAGATGCACTCTGAACTCTCCGTGTGCAATTTCTATACCTCCATTGCTATTGCGCTCTCCCTGCATTTCAGCTCAGCACTTAATTTACTTCATCTCTTTGAAGAGATGTCTTCCTACTAGCCTGCAGGTTCCCTGAAGGCAATGCTTGCTTCGATTGATTTCTCCATTGGTGGTTTCCCCCTGAGACCGTATGTAACGTGAGAAGCCCAGCTTGCTAGTCCTTAATAAAGTGGCCCCTGCACAGACACCTCCCAGTGTTCTGCCTTCTCCATTCACCCAGACGTCTTCAGACTAGCTCTGCTCTGGTTCTTTCTGGAATAACAGTTTTTCCTGTTTTTCCATCTCATCTCCTCACTTTTTCATTCAGTGTTTATTTACTGAGCACTATTCAAGCGCTGAAAGTTATGTGGATGAAAGTGCAGACTAGGTAATCTCTATTTGCATGACGTTCTTGTTTTGGTTTAGGTGCGACATGGGAGTAGGAAAGAAACACTAAAGAAGTCATCAACGAAAAGAGGAAATCAGGGCATGATAAAATTGTGTTGGGGAAATAAAGCGAGAAGATGTGTTAGAGGGCAATATGGTTAGGATGGTCAAGGAAGGAATGCATCAGTTGGTCGCTGGACACTGGGATTCTGCCATTCTGTCATCTGTTTATTTGTCATCCTCCCTTGGGGTGATGCACTGTGGAAGCCAAGAGCTTAACAGGTTTACTGTATCCTATAGATGCTGGAGTGTCATTACTTGCTGCCTAAGAAACAGACTGGGGCTTTGGTTTACCTCTGTAGCTTCTTTGAGACATTACTTTACAGTAAGTATGGTATGTCTTGCTGAAATCAAATGTAATGTAAGCCGTGTTTTCCTTAATTCTGCTTAGACAAGCATGTTTAAATGTGTAGGTGTTGCCTGCATGCGTCTCTGCATGTCTGTGTGCCATGCATGTGCTAGGCGGCTAGCAGGGTGCACTAGATCTCCTGGAACTGGAGTTGCAGATGGTTTGTGAGCTGCCGTTCAGGCGCTGAGAATCCAACCCTGGTCCTCCGGAAGAGCAGCAAGTGCTCTTAACCCCTGAGCCACCCCTTCAGCCCTATCGTGTGAATTCTTAAAAGTAAAAATATTCTAATGTTACTATTTTTATTTCTTACTGGAATCACTGACATTTCAAAATCAATTCATGTGTTACAGTGACAAGTACTCATCAGTTTGTCCCAGTCCTCACAGAGGCACTTCAGACTCACCACACACGGTGTAGCGTTTGTTGCTTGGGTTTCTAGGATGTAGCCTTATGTCATGTCTACTATTTGCTTTTAGAGATTTTATGGCATAAAATTCTCTAAACAGGATTTTCATTCCTTCAAAAATTTGGGTTTGTGATTAAAAATGTGGTTTTGAAGATTTCTTGTCTCCCCCTCTCCCTTCAGCTTTGTCAGCTGTGCTAAGGGGAAATGGGACAATTTAGTGAAGACAATTCACCACAGACTTAGAAAAAAAAATTGATTCTTTAAAGAATTGTGTTGGTAATTTGATGGGAATTACATTGAATTTGTAGATTGCTTTTGGTAAGCTGGCCATTTTTACTGTTAATCTTGCCAAGCCATGAGCATGGGAGATCTTTCCATCTTCTGATATCTTCTTCTATTTCTTTCTTCAGAGACTGAACCAAGAGGGTTCCCCCAAAATAGGAACAGGGACCATCTCTGACATGAACTCATGGGCTGGCTCTTTGATCACCTCCACCTGAGGGGGGAGCAGCCTTACCAGTCCTCGGAGGAAGATAAAGAAGTCAGTCCTGGTGAGACCTGATAGACTAGAGTCAGATGGAAGGGGAGGAGGACCTCCCCTATCAGTGGACTGAGGAAGGGGCATAGGAGAAGAAGAGGGTGGGAGGGTGGGGTTATGAGGGAACAGGGAGGGGCTACAGCTGGGATTCAAAGTGAATAAACTGTGATTAATAAAAAAAAATTTGATTCTGGAACATCACAAATTATAGAATCTTGGAAATAAAAAAGGACACAGAAAGGTCATCTGCCTCATCCTCCCTCATCCCCGCAGGTTTGTGCCTCTCATTATAGCTGAGAATCTATCCTAATTCTGAGGACGTCCTGGGAAGGCGATTTTACCAGCTCTGTCTTTATCGCTAATGTAAGACATCCATCACCGTGGAGGCTCCGTCTAAAGGGCACCTAATTTCCTCATGCTGAGGATCATTCCCATTTCCTCTAAATGTGTCTTCACTGATGACTGCTAAAGGTTCCTGTTAACCAGCTTCTTTAGAGAGTCAGGATTAAAGGAGAGAGCAGAGCTGTAGAGCAGGGTCTGGCAGACAGTGGGCTCTCGAAGTGCCTCAGCGGCCAGAGCAGTATCATTACTGCAGAGGGAGAGACTGAGGTCTTTGTTCCTTGTAGGGACACTGAAGCTTTAAATGCTCCTCGGATTAGCTTCTCTGATTGCCGGAGGTGCTTGGTTTGGGTGCTGGATACAAAGGCTGCCTCTTGAGTCGGCGGAATGCACGGTCAGGGGTGACATGAGAGGGGACAGAGGGCTAACTGGCATGGAATGCCTGGGCTAGCTTTTGCTTTCCCTGTAACTTTGCCTGCGAGTTCTTTGAGGGTAGGCAACCCATGGTACCAGTCATGGGTCCCTGGTACTAAGTCTGAGACTAGTACTCAGAAAAAAATACACTGTGAATTAACTGAATGGTGGTCATTGTATGAATTACTCAACAAAACATTGCTGAATTCTGTGAGTGTTGCTCCTACCTTCCTGTACAGCACCAGCATATATATATAAAGCTGTCCTTGAATATACCTTTTTTAACTTCTCCCACTATTTTATATTTGGCCAGAGAGTTCCCCACGGTTCTCCGCTGAAGGAACTCCCCATCTTTTAGACTATTTGCGAGTTATAGAGACCACATGTCTTGTAAGTGTGCTGCTCTCCGCTGATGCTTTCTGACGTCACTGTGTGCTGGGAGAAAGCACGAAGCTGTTCTGGCCAGGAAAACTAATCCATGCAACACCTGGCCTCGATGCGGGGAGAGGAGACTTCATTGGGCCACTTTCCTAGTTAAGTTCTAACGCATGGGCTAGGAGTGCTTGTCCCTGAGAAGATGTTCAGTGGACTGGTAAGGACTGAGAAAGCTGCGGGGATGAAGTGAGGAGCCCCATCTGCCGGGGCTCCTGTTCTGCAGCCATCTGAGTCACAGCGTTAAAGCCATCTGTTTACATGAGGTTGTATGGGAGAAGGTGGAGAAGGGAGGAAAAAAAAATCTTATTTTAGTTCTTTCAGAGCCATGCTATTACCCCCTTCCCACCTCCATCTTTTTTGTTTCCCAAATCATGCCCTGTACAGCTTATTTTCTAAGGTTGAGGAGGAGAGGAGAGGAGAGACTTGAGCACTGAGAAGGGAGCACATCTTGTGAAAATTTTGCATTCATCCAGGTTTCATTGCATTTTCCTTAGGCAGAACTCTAAGAATGGATGGTCTCCTAATCCTTTGTTTGTTTGTTTTAGTCAGTTTTCCCTTGAATCTTCAAAACCCAGAATTCTGATGAGTGTGGAAGACAGAATAGAGAAGTTTACTGGGAGATTTATACTTTCTTAATGTGCATAGATGAGTCATTCTGGCTGTCAACCCTCAAAGATGACTGTTGATATTTTATCTAGCTGTGTTGGATGGTGTCAAATTTGAAGGATGGGCTTTTTAGGGACCCCTGTTCCCTCCATCTGTGACATTGAAACCTGAAAGAACACCATTCATTCATCCATTCATTCATTTTTCTTGTCTAGTTCCTAGAATCTAGTACTGAATCGCTCTACACCAGCTCCAAACTCTCACGCTCACACACGTGTGTCCATGAGCTTTTTCCTCATTTAAATCAAGTGGCAGCTGCGGTGGCATTTACTCACGGGTGCTGCTCTTTGTCCTTTGTCATTTCAGGAAGAATGTGTGGAGGTTTCTGATCTTGGAAGGCAGAGGGATGCTGGAGGGGAGTATCAAACCCATTGCCACCTCCCTCTGCACCACTCCTCTCTCTCCTCTCCCTAACGCAGAAGGAGGCTGGAGGGCCCAGGCTCCCTGCAGTCATGTCTGAGCTGGGGGCACAGGTCCACTGGCAGTATTTACTTAAAGTTCATAGCTGTTATTAGCCCGGCATGCACAAGTGCCTCTGACAACAAGAGCAGGGCCATTTTGCTGTGGAATCTGCAGTTTCCCAGAAGGTATCATCTTTGAAACCTTCAGGTTATTAAGCAACAGTTTCTAAGGTGGAAGACCCTGATACACTGTCCAATCACTGTCTGAACAGACAAAACAAAGCGCTTTTCTTTGATGGAAAGGCAGCACCACGAGCAGAGACAGCATAGCCTAAATGGTCAGGTAGCTCAGCACACAGGATGCTTGGGTTCAAACCCTGGCTTTCCTAGTCCTGTGACCTTAAACGAGGTCTTTAACTTCTTTCTGCCCTGACTTCCTTGTTTGTAAAATGTGGGTGATGATAATACACTACGAAGAGTCAATTAATGCACAGTAAGCACCACGTAGGTCTCTCATTCCGCTAACCTCTTGTTTTGGAGGATCTGAATCTGTGGCAAATCCTATCATTTGCCCAACCGGTGAAAATATAAGGCAACCCCCCTCAAAGCTAAGAATTTCATGCTGACACCCCAGGAGGCATCACTTCAGTGTGGGTGGGGGTGCTATCTGAGGGCTGCGCAGGTCACACATCCAAGCTAATGCTGGGTCCAGAGTGAAGGCCTGATTTACCCATAGGGATCATCTGGAATTGACTGTAGGATGACAGTGGGAGACTGCAGATTTAAAATAAATTATTAAATAAAAAAGTTGTGTGTGCGTGCACGCTCTAGTGCGTGTGCACATGTGAGTGAGTGCTGGTGACTGCAGAGTTAAGAAGGTGGCATCCGATCCCCTGGAGCTGGAGTTACAGGTGGCTGTGAGCTGCCAAACATGGGCCCTGAAAACTGAGCTTGTGTCTTCTGAGCAGGAAGCACTCTTAACCACTGAGCCATTTCTCCCGCACCTGTACTGGGTTTTTAAAAAGTATAAAGCATGTGACACTTGCCTGTCATCTGCGGAAAAGAATCGCTTTGAAAACAAGAATGCAGTGCTTTCTTTAAATGGCAAAAGATCCAACTCCCATCCCCCTGGGACTTGAGAGCTCCTCCATGTCCTGTAAAAACCACCTTCCTAAAGCATCAGCAATGAGGTGTCAGGCAACCACGGGCTGCTGGGTAGCAGCATTTGGGCCATGCTTAATGTTCAAGTGGTTTCATGCAGAGAACTGAAAGGACACAGATGATTCATTTACACATTTATTTCCTATCTCACTTATTCTACCAGACTGAAATGAAGAACAATGCTGGCAATTCTTATAGACATTTCGACATAAAATAAACAAGTATTTTGATGTTGAACAATTGTACAGACTACTACATGCAGAGAAGTGTGCTGATTTGGAGCAGAATTACTGAGTCGATCAGCAAAATAGAAATACAAAACCACATTTTCTTTTTATGGAGTTAAAATGCAGCAGATATAGGGACACAGATACAAACACCATTAAATGGAAGAGGAAGGCTTTGTATAATGGTGCAGGATGGATGTTCAGACAGACACGCATATGCCAAACCACATCCTGTTTACAAAACTGAAACCAAAGCATCTTGTTTGCAAATATAATGAAATAAAGTGTGTAGAGACAGATGAATGAGACAGGAGTTAGCCACTTAGGCATGTGCTCCTAGTGAGAGTCTGTGTTTAAGCCAACAGAGTATAGGATGGAATGCAACGCTATTACATGAGCAGACAGGACAGGATCTTTTAAAACAAAATAGCGATTGTGCTTCTTTTTCCCTGCAGCATTCAGAGCTTTAATAGACTACTGTGAAAACCCTCGAAGACACTGAAGTTAAAGGGATGATGTACCGTGCACTGTAGCTATGAACCTAACGCTGTGTATAGCTCCAAGATATGAAGTTGTTTTACTTAATATATATCTATAGAAGCATTTAAAGAATTACTCATTGGGTGGTTAATTTCTGATACTTTACTCCTTAGATTTTAAAAAATATTTTTGAGTATTTTTTTAACTTGTGTGTGGGGGTGCTTAGGACATCATCAAAACAAATTAAAGTATCTATGACTTGAGAGAAAAAATGGGTTGTATATTAATATATTTTATAAAGAAATCATTCAGGATTACCCCCAACAAAGGTTTTTTTTTTTTTTTTTTTTTTTTTGTATGCATCAATTACTAACAGCATCAAATACCTTCATCATGAGTTTTCAGGAACTTTGTATGAAACTTCACAGAGTTGTCCTGAGTTTAACAATAAGCTTATAATTGTAATATTAAATCTTGAATTAATGACTTTTGCAAGTTAGACAATCAAAACTGAATAATGTGACTTTAGTAAAGCGGAGGGAGAAAATCCAGGATATGACTTCGGACCCCTTTCTAAACACACGAGTGCCTGTGTGTGCACACCTTCTGGAGCCAGGCATGTTTCCATAAGCGTACATTATAGGCATTGACTCCCCCGTTTAATATTTTCCTTTGTTAGCACTGCTGTTTTTTTTTTCTCTTGTCCACCTTCTTCCAATCCGCCTCCCCCTTTTACTCTCCCCTCCCCTGTTTCCTAATGTCCACAATCATTAAATTTGCAAATGTCCAAATATATGTTTGTTAGTTTTCTGGTGTTGGTTTGACTCCACAGCCTTGCACGCACTAGGCAAGTGCTCCAACACTGAGTACCTACACCCAGTATGTTGGGATACTGGGCTGCGAGTAATGAACCATTTCTGAAAACAGGACAATATTTGACTAGTTTTAACAGCTAATGTTAGGTAGGTAAAATATCACCACAGTACTCTCCTTATATTTTACATATAATAGAGACAAGCCTATATTGACAACAGAAGAGAATTTGAGCGATTATGTGGGAAAATTAGTAGATATTTATCTTAGTTAGTAGGCAACATTTTAAAACTGAATTACTCGACATAGTTTGGCTATGTAGATATGACACAGAGATTTTTATTACAAGTCTTAAAAAACACTGCTTCAGCGTTTGTGGTAAAGAATGCAGGGATGAAGTTTTGCCATTTGGACTACAATGTTTCTGCGTTGCCTCAGACTTTGTGGACTTGACATTGATTTAGCAGATTACAGCCATGTTTGCTTCATAACCTATGTACATGACCCCACTGTTAAGGTGTTGGCGTAGTAAAATGAGAAGACTACAGTGGCAGCTTCATAATGCAGCAGACACATGACAGAGAACATGGAAGCTTTGTCTACGCCACACAGAGATAGGTATCAGTACACTTAATGCTGGTTGGGCAGCATAGTTTTCTGTCAGAATACTAATAATAAACTAGAAACTTTATTGTTTTAAGAAAACAGAGGAATACAGTATCCGCTAGGCTATAACTAAAGAGTAATAAGATCTAAATTGTCATGCAATTATGACATAGAACGTGAAGTATTTTTAAGCATCATAATGAATTGAAAGTCCAAACTAAGTAATGTTTTATACTGAAGTTTTTTTAATATGAAGTTAGTAGGTAACCCCTACAAAGGGCTGCCATCTCCCCCAAACCACAACCAACCAAACATCTCCAAAATAATCACCCCACGCCAAATAAACAAACAAGAATTCATTAAAGTTAAGGTACTGTTTTCAGTTTTTAGTGATGGCTACTAGATCCTCTGAGATCAAAGTTTTAATGCATCTTGGGAATTCTTTTGTAGATTCAGTAGAAGAACACGGGGCTTAGATTCTCTTTAATATCAGAGTCATCACACTCTGATCCCACAGTGGTCAGCCTGCTTTGGCTGAAGTTGCTGCAGCTGTGTCAGGGGGCTGTTGTCCTGTATGGAATCCTCTGGTCATCACTCACCATCATGAGATATGTGGGTTCATGTCAATGTCATAACCCAGCATTTTAAATATAATGAGCTGAAAAATTAGCCATCCCCCCCCCCGGAATCACCTTTCTTGATCGGCTAGATTAACATTAAAATAAAGTAAAACACAAAGCTCTGATGAAATCTATACTGGTTACAGTTTATACTTCAAATTTTTAAGACAAAAAATTAATGAGAAAAAATGTGTTTAATGCCAAAGCCTTTTTTATTCATAATATAGCTGGTAAAGGGCCAGTTATTATAACTGGAACCAAAATGGCTATGAATCGATAAATAAAATAGATCTGCGGGTTGCAAATATTTAAAGCAGGAAGATGCAGTACCATGTTGAATGGGATGATGATGATGATGATGATGACAATGATGATGATACAAGTTTAAATTTGTGGTAACAGAAAAATATAAAAGATTTCCCAAATAGATACTATATTGAAATCATTTAGGAGGCTGTTTTCCTCAAGAAGAAATTGACACTCGCCTACTGAACACTAAAGATTTAAGGCAATTAGGTTAGTACTATTCGTTTTCATAACATGTTATTTGTTAAAATAGTATCACTCTTGAAAGCCACCTAGGGTACCTATATGTATATAACTTAACAAGTCAAATGCCCTATACTTTATATAACAGTGGGTTTTACTTAAACACACATAAAAAGCTACAGAAGAAGTTGAGAACTTAGTATTAAGGACACAATGTGACTTGAACACTTCCTTTGGAATACTCATTTTAAAACGCACACCTTCTATTCGTCCAGCGCTATGCTTGGCATTTTCCTACATTCCATTTCATTTAAGCTATAATAGTCTTTTAAAAATCTTCATATTTATAATAAAATAAGTAACATTTATTTTACATGGTTACCTAAAGACACTTTTTACATAAAAGAAAAAATTTTAATTCCAATCCAAATTTGAATTGTTTATAATTAGATGTATGGCAAAGTATGAGCTTTTCAGTATGGCTTTCTTCCCACCCTAGTATCTTTTGTTAAGGTTTTGTTTGAATGGCTATTAGAATTTTGTTCCCGAACAATGTGAAAACATATCAGAATGTCAGTTTTCTCTGGTTGAATTGTCTCTTACTATAGAAAATAAAATGATGTATTGGTATCTTCCTTTTGGCATACTGCCCTGAAAACAGACCCCTCACTGGCTATATTCACATTTAGTAGAAAGGCTTGCCATTTGAGATGGTTGCCTTGGAATATGTTAGTGAATTTGGTTCCATCTTCCTCAACAAGCCAGCTATTTCCTTGCGGGTGTTAGAGCTTGACAGGGACTTAAATACACTGCATTTGGTCTATGAGAGCAGCTCAGCCATAGGGCACATACATAGCAGGGCGAGGTTTGACCCACGGTACTATTGCCCGAATTGTATTTTTGGTCACTCATAGGAAAAGAATGATGTCAAATCACATCATTCTTCCGTATTGGGACAGTGTCCCTTTGGCCTCTAAGTTTTCTGATACTTTCCTTCTGGTTTTTGGCTTCAAGTTGTTATTGCTAACGACCCATTTGCTTCTGCTTTTGACTTGGGACCTATGCATTCTGAGCAGATGGGCCTTGGGAAGAACCCCCGGGATGTGCTGGAGAGAGTAATGAAAACCCAGAGGGAAAGAAAAGGATCTGAGATGTGATCACAGAGCTGTCCTTTCAAACTGGGATAGCGAAGCCTGGAAAGGTGAGAGGGAAGAAACCAGGATGGTGAAGGCCACAAAGCTTCCAACATACTCCAGGCATAGTAGGTAATAACAAGTTGCCTGATAATTTCTCCCTTTAAACCCTTCTTTTTCCATGAATCCTTTCCTCCTCAAACAACACAGAACAAGCAAGCAGACAACATACAAGCAATAGTAGAAAATAAAGTATTTCATTGAAAGCAAGGTGCTAAGATCATGCACAGATATTATGTAGCTAAATTAAAGGCTGCTACAATGCTTCAGTGTGCTAATGACCCCTATGTGCTTAATAGACCCTTTCTACACATTCACTTTTGAATTTTTTTTATAGTTTTATACCTCTTTAAAATTGCATAAGTTTGGAACTTGGTTAGTGTGTGATGAACCTAATGTTTTGTGTGTGGCAGGTTTTTTTTTTCTTCCTTTGATTCTGTGCTGAATACAAAGAATTTTGCTAATTCTTAATTGACATTTTACTAGTGTATACATTTAACTATTTCTGGTGACAGCATTCCCATTGAGCAAGTAACTTTGTTAATATTAATATTGCTTTTTGTGTCCGTTTTCCTTAAAATATCCCCAACTTTAATCAGATGTAGTGATTTATATGAAACCTGCATGCAGGGAAAAAAAAAAAAAGGCTAACGCATATGCTGCAAATAAAAAATTCTGGCTGCATCTTGCATCTTGTCTCAAGGATGGGTGAGCAATTTGGCTATAGTAGAAATTCTGGCTGGCACAAACCAATGTTTAGAAGGTGTTTGTAAGATACTCCTTTCTGTACCAGGGTTCTGCCAGGGCCTGTGCCATGCTCTGCACATAGTCTTCAAGTGTAAGCTGTCTGAGTAGTAGCTGTTGAGCATGTAAACAAGACAGCATGTTGCCATTGTATGCATGACTTGTAATCTCCCTGCCCCCAGCAAACACACCATTTTGAGCTCTTGCCTAGCTCCCATAGTCGCACGAATGTCAAAGCAACACACACTGCGTATCCACAGTACACATCTAGCACACTGAGCCAGATTTAGCCACACTCAAGGGCTTTTTGTTTGTTTGTTTTTACAGGCCGCAGACTGCCTTCCCTGAAAGTGTAGTGCAGAGGGCGACAAACACAAGGGAAAGCAAAACAAAACAAAACAAAACAAAGAAGGAGGAGGAGGAGAAGGAGAAAATGGAGACCTGAGGACAGAAATGTCTGGAATCTAATTGTCTCTGACTGCTTGCAGGGAACATGGACAGAGAAATTGTAAAGAGCTTCTCCTTTCTCCTGGTTGCCAACCACTTTTCTGTGCCAACAGAATCCCACTTTGTGCAGAATGCATGGAATTGGGAGAAAATAGTGGTGTGCGTTTAGGGTTGGGATTGAAGGGATGGAAGTAAGGGGCTAGCTTTCATCATTACATCTACGTATAATTATTGAAGAACTCACTTCTTGCATTGAGCACCAGAAGGCGTTTAAGGCGGAGAATAAAAGCAGGAGGGTGGACATTATGAC
Organism: Psammomys obesus; assembly: GCF_907164565.1. Classification (NCBI taxonomy): domain Eukaryota; kingdom Metazoa; phylum Chordata; class Mammalia; order Rodentia; family Muridae; genus Psammomys; species Psammomys obesus. Next base: position 24,744,469 of record NW_026587216.1, read on the forward strand.
CCACTTTTGAGCCTTAGCCTCTGGTTGTCAGTTTTCTCTGCCTTCATTCCGAAAGGCCATTGTTTTTCCTTGCTATGGTTTCTCAAACCTGTTTTAGATTGAATAACATGAAAAATAAGTGTTAAGAAAAACTATCCGGTCATATGTTTGTCAGCAGGTTCTACTGTAGATGGATGGTAAAATACACTGCTCAGGGCAGCATCTGGCATTGCCCAAAGCAGTAGGTTGTGTTGGCTTAAATAGAGGTTAGGGTTGAAAAATATGAAATGAAATAGTTAAAAAAATGATCACTCCATAGGCAGCTGAGACAGGAGGATTGTGTTCCTGAGGCCACTCTGGGCTACCTAGAGAGAGTTCCTACTTTTGCTTGTTTTAAAGTCATTTTTAATTAATAAACATGATTTCACTATAATATTTTCTTTCAGTCATCTTTATTATTTTTTTCTTTTTTGAAGTTGAAAATATCTTCACACAGTGTCACTAAATATCCAGCAGCTATTGTAATTTTAAGCCAGAATGGTTTAGAAATGACGTGGTAGAATTTGGATAATAGTTTAAATAATGAAGATAAGCACCATTAATCTAAGAAACAGAAAAGAACTTTGGAGATCTCAGACATCTTGTCATGCTATTTCTGGCCCAGTTTGTGAAAGTGGATTTCACGTGGGAACACAGTCACTTAAATAAGAAACATCTGCTAGGCTGTAAATTTGAGGGAGTGACGATATGTTACCTTCAGCAAACTGTAGACTCTCAGGAAAGTTTTATTATACATCAACAGTAATCTAGAGTTGTTTGATGATGAGAAGTAACTTCCTTGCCTGGTTCTATTCTCCACGTCTCTCTGAAGTATCTACATTTTATGCGTATATATTGTGTGCAGGTACAACTTTTATACAGGTGTATACAACAAGTTAAGAATACGCTAACTACTCACATTTAAAAATATTGTTTTTCTTTTGTATTTTTGTGTTTTGCTAGCTTTGAAATGACTTATTATATCTTTCTCTCTTTCTCTTAGTAAGGAAAGTAATGCACGTTAATGACAGTGTTGAATAATGGTTCGTGGAACTGTATCAGGTTATTTTACAAAGGCAAGTGGATGAAATGACTGTTGAAACCACTGACAGATTGCAGCAAATCCCAGTGAAGTGTTAACCACAGCTTGTACGGCCTGTTCACCAGACCCTGAGGCCTTCCTCTTAGCAGAAACTGCCCTTTCAATATTTTCATTTCTACTTGTGTCTCACAGTTTCCTTTTATTGTCTTTCTTTCTCTCTCTCTCTCTCCTCTCCAGTGTCTCCACTGTATATTTCTGGCTGGAGAAGAACTTAATATGTAAACTATGCTGGCTTTGAACTCAAGATTAGTTCAAGATTGCCTCTACCTCCTGAATGCAGGGACTCCAGAACATACCACCTTGTCCAGCTGCTGCTGCTGCTGCTGCTGCTGCTGCTGCTGCCCTTTCTCCTCTTCCCCCTCCACCTTTTCCTCCTCTTCACTTTGGGATAGGGTCTTACTATGTAGCTAAGCTAATCTGAAATTCACTATGTCGCCACAGCTGTGTTTAGACTCAAGGTTCTCCCATCTCAGTCTCCCAAATGCTAGGATAAAGGAATGTGCCACCAAACCAATTCATTTTTTTCTCTTGTTTGTTTTATTTCTTCCAATTTATTTATTTATTTATTTATTTATTTATTTATTATTTGCTACTTTGAGGAAGACAGTGCAGTGGCAAAATAACCAATACACTCTCAAATCTCCATGGACCTAGTGATTCAATTCTTTGAGTCAAGCCAAGGGACTTTTGAATGTTGACTGTGAAATGTTAGGAATTTGGAGGACTAAACAGAGAATAATGATATACCCCTTTAACATTGCCAAGAGACTGCGGGAAGAAAAGCACTAAAATGTGCTGTTTTAAAATATATTCATCGGGCTGGAGAGATGGCTTGGAGGTTAAGAGCACTGGCCTTTCTTCCTAAAGGTTCTGAGTTCAGTTCCCAGCAAGTGCAGGCAGAATACTGTATAAATAATAAATAAATAAATCTTTAAAAAATATATTCATAAATGTGAAATTTTTCAATTTTTCCCACTTGTATTAAAATTTGTGCTCATTACTGTGACAGATTATTATTAGCTATTTTGATAAGAAAGATATCTAATTAAAAAATCTCTCACCCTCTCTCTTTTTTTTTTTTTTTTTGTTACTGGAGATCTAACCCAGGGCCTCAGGCAGCCAAGTGTCCTACCACTGAGGTACATTCCTGGCTGTGAAATATTACTTTTTAATTTACCAGATAACAAAAATAGTTCACGACTTCACTCAATCAGATTGACAATTTGTCATTTCAAGAATGAAAACTAAACATAATTCAAATATAATTATAAATTAGGCTTTATACAGTTCATTTATTTCTTAGGAAAAAAAGGTTCCCTGGGAAAGTAATATAATTTATTTACGTTCGACAGTTCTCTGATAAGATCATTGGATGGTGTTTTTTTTCAGCCTGGTAGGTGACTCTTTTGCAGTCACCCCAAATATCTTCAGCTTCAATCAGTGGTATAGCTGAAAGTGGCAGGAATCCCCAGGAGGCTAAGAGTTGGACCCTTGCTCAGGCCACTGTGATTGGCAGGGAAGAGAGAGATGACTGGAGATCATTTTAGCTCTGTCTGCTTTTGTTTAGGAAGATCAAGTGACTTTCTGAGGTCTTCTGCCTCAACACAAACAATGGCCAGACTTCCCAACTGGCAAACGTAAGTGCCTAATGCGGCTTATATTAACTACCAGGCTCTTACTATCCCGCAGACTTTCTTGCTACTTTAAACATGAAATCTTCATATTTTCAATGTACTCCCTGTTTATTTACATAATTTTAGATGCTGAACATACTTTCCAATGGTATATTAGGATGCCAGTCTTAAAGCCAGATGGTGTGTCTGAGGTCAGAGTCCTCCAGTAACCAGTGACCTGTGTGAACCGAACAAAGAACAGACTTGTCTAGTCTTTACTGACATTTCTGAAGGCTGTGGAGAGCGAAGGAACTGTGAAGTAGTCTCTACATTAGTCTCTAATTTCTAATTTCAAGACAATAGTGAAATTTTCATGGCCAGCACAAGGGTAAGAATGTTAACAAGAGTGCATGGGAACAGACCCTGGGCACAAGCTCTCTCTGCTACCACATCTAGTCAAAACATGACAGTGCTTGATCACATTTGGTTCAAAATAGTTGACTATGTCAGAGTGAAGGAATTTCTAGTGAAATGTCTAGAGAACAGTTAAGTCAATTCCAAGGAACCACCTGGCATATGGGTGGAAATACTCAAGATACACAGAATCCCTCATTTCTTCCTCTCTTTCCCCTTTCTTTCACTTTCTGCAGTGTTGGTCATTAAGCAGGGTGTCATGCATGCTCTCCTTACCAGCACTCAATGCATACCCATTTCTATGCTCTTATTTTTGAGAAGAAAACATCTTGCGGCAATTTGCATCAATTAAGAGAGCCAGCAGAAACAGCTTAGCCATCTGAGGGACCACATTATTTTGAGGTCATTCAAATAACCTTTCTCATTGGCATTTATCCCTGGTCACTGAGCTAGCTAATGGTGAAATCAACTCTTGGAAACACAGCCTTCCAAAAGCCCCTTCAGGTACTCATTCCTAAACTTGGGTGATGTTTTTCAAGGGATACAAATGAGGTATTTGAAGTTGTAAGACTGTCGGTCTTACTAGTTGATGAGTAATATAAAACACCATTTAAAACTACCAAAACATATATTGTGGAGTATGTTGCAGCACGGGCAGGAACTTTTAATGTAGAACATAAAAGACCTCAAAAGAACTTCATGCTTGATTGTGGTCTTCAGGTCTTTCCAGAGGTACCACTTTCTCCTCTCACTTAGCCGCCATTTGCTGAAGCTTATAAGGGCTTGGTAGGTGAATTTTGGTAGATACCTCCTCGTGAAACAGTGAAGTTGAAGATTTCTTAGAGGAAAAGGGTCATTTATTTTTCCTGCCTGAAGACTTTTGGCTCAGAGGAACTAGAAAGACTCAAAAGATGAGATTTCAGGGAATATTTTGTTTTGTTTTCTAAGTTATTTAAAACTCAAACAGAAATCTTCTGAACAAACCTTGAGAATGAAAAGGGAAGACTTTTTAGAAAAATTGCTTCCAGGGAAAACAGCAGAGACTTGGTAAGAGTCCTATTATAACCGTTATGGAACAGGGTTTTCAGCAGAAGGCCTGACAGACACACGGAAAGTGGAACACTGGTCATATGGCAGGGCACTAAGTCCACTTATGAGGCCAGATGAATAAAAAAAATAGAGATTCATCAATAGGAGACGTTAGAAAAGAACTGCTTCATGAGGCTGTATGAAGGAGACGATCTTTGCAACTTATTTTCTACTCATCTAACAATAGGTATACCTGCTTGACTTTGAAAAACTATATATAGAAAATTCAAATACTCTAGATTTACAAAAACTGATCAACACTTAGTCTTTAGACACCAAAAGAAGTGCGCATAATATAAATATCAATGATCAATGATGATACACTCTTAAAGGTTATGTTTTGAAACGAACATGAAAACCATTAAGAAATGTGGGATAAAGGAAATGTTTTAAATTATTCTTAGCATCAGGACTGCTCAGATTTTAAGGAAAAAAAAATCAAAATTTGTTTTCTTATCTAAGGTTTAATGACCAGATCCTGTTAATTAGGAAATACTAAAAGCATATTAGATTCTAAATATTGGGCTATTTTTTTTCCTGAATGTTTTTTTCTTTTAAAAAAGAACAAAATTTAGATTTCCTCCCCCTTAAACAATTAGCCTTTCTTTCCGTTTTTCCTGGCAGTTTTCCCATTTCCCTGAACTGTACACACACATATGCACAAAATGCATTTTGCTGAGGCAAAACCTGAGCATTGCCAAGGAACTAAGGAGTCACCAATTTGAAATCTTAAGGGAGCTTAGAAATAGTTTGGTCTTTGCTGTCATTTGGACGCAAGCGAGATCACAAGAGGTTGCAGAGCCATCCTGGAGACCGCACAGCTGGTAGCTGCTCCTCAGGGGTCCAATGAGGAGGGCAACTTCCGGCTCCCGGGGCTTCTGCATTTAGTGTGCTCAGTAAGAAAGCGCCAGGCATGGCTTTCAGCAAGAAAAGCCCTGACCTCTTCTAGACATTCAGGGCTTGGAAAACTGAGAGAGCCTGTCCGGTTGCTGCAGTTACTGAGAGTGCTCTGGCTATGCTTGGGAGAACAACGTTCTTGCACAACGCGGACTGTCATCCTGTACCCTACCCTATACTGAGAATTATTTAGTGGCCCATTTCTGGACCTGGACTCTTAGCATGGTAACTCATGTTGGGACCAGCTCTGTCAGTTAAAGAGACTCTGCTTTTAGTTTGCTAAAAGTCATTTCATGGGATTTCCCTTTTTTTAAAAAAAAAAAAAAAAAAAAAAACAGGAAATTTTTACTCATATGTTAGACACCAGAGAAAAAATACAGCCATGATTGGAATGGCAAAGGGTATTGTTTTAAAGGTGACTTCCAAACGTGGAATACCAATTTAGAAATTTTATTTTATTATAGGACTTTCTGTACATTTTCAAGTTTGTGAAAAATAAATATCTGTATTTTCTGTGACATGGTGTTTATTTTATAGGCAGAAGTTCAAGCTTAAATTCCAAATATTTGATATCTGGTCATTAAATCTTACTAATTTCCATGATTTATAAATAACATCACAAATGCAGCAACTAAACAAAAGAAAAAAGAAAAGAAACCCATACCCCCAGTATATCCCCAATAAATAAAAACACGTATAAACATACCCTCTGAATTATACCCCCAATAAATAAAAATACTGTATTCCTTAAAACAAACATAAGAACTTCATAATCCAAAGCAAGATGCACAAAGCGTAGGCTAAGAAGAGGTTGCAATTTTGCAACAGGAAGTCTGGACAGCTCCTCCAGGCAGTAGCTGTGAAGGAAACACCTGTGTCTCAGATACATGTGTCCATATGGTCTTGCCACTTTTTACATCCAGGCCTATTTACAGAGTTACGAACTTTGCAAGCCCAAAGCACCTTAACTTCCCACAAGCATGGACACATGCAACGACATTTCATCCTTTCATGTGCAAATTCTAAAATTCATTGTGATGTAAAAGCTAAAACCGGAAAACCTGCCTACACCTTTGAAATGAAAGGATCAAAAATGTCAGACATGGCAGAGCACTGGTTCCTAAGAGCTCTTTATTTGCTCGCTGTTCATGACTCGGTTTTGTTTGTTACAAAAATGCAGTCTTGATTCTTTATTTAAACAGTGCTTAAACTAAACCGTTCATGCCATGCAAAAATAACATTTTATACGCTGTTTTCAGGGGAAAGGATTTCCCATATTTTAGTTCATGGCATTATTAATTGCATTTTTTAAAGAACCAAGTTTTTTTTTTAATTATCATTATTGCTTTTATAACTAGTCACATGCTGGTTTCACGGGTAGGACAGTAGCCTGTGTCTCCTGGGTTGGAATGAATTTCTGGGGCAAACAAGTGGTTCTCCATCTTGTACCCTTCTTGACTAGTGTCCTTTTTGACTTCACCCACAGCCTGGTAAATGTCTTGCCTACAGTTGTGGTCTGTGTTCTGGGGGGAGGAGGAGGCCACACAGCCCTCTTCTCGTAAAGGGTCTCTGGCATCGCCAGGCTTTTCTGCCAAGCAGTTGGGGCTGGAGTCCGCTTGACTGTCCGGTCTTGACCTCTGGAGGTCTAAGAAGTCTTCATCTTCTCCGGTATCTATTTCGGTGAAGCTCCTCCTTTCTCTAGAAGAAAAGGGAAACAGTTTTTGCTTGGGGAATCGAGGGGGTAGCCCTTTGGACGGTCCCTGACAGGGCGCTGAAACATCAGCGCCCAGCAAGGGCCTCTCTCCCTGGGGGAGGGCTTCTTCTAGCAGGATGGTACTCATGTGCGGTGGGGTGGCGAGCGGAAAGTCAGCTGTGGTTACCGGCAGTGGCCTAGCTGTGCTGGGTGGGGTCTGGGGTGCACTACCTTTGTTTTCCTGAAAGTTCACTTTGAGGGATCTGGACTTGAGGGGGTTGCCCCGTTTCAGCGAGCTCTTAGGGCTGTCGGTGGCACTGTCGGGTGCCAAAGGGCCATGGGAAGCCCCGGCATCGAGGTTCACGGTTACGTCAATGGGGACACAATCCAGTAAAGCCTCTCTGGCAGCAAGCCCCTTATCCCTGTTTAGTGTTAGAAATGGAGGGGCCCTGGCTCTTTGGTGCTCATCTGTCCCTGGGAGGTCGGTGGGGAACTTCATCTGCAAGTGAGAGGCGGAGGGTGGAGGCAGGGGCGATCTCTCCGTCTCCGTGAAGTCAGTGGCGCAGCTGGTGAAGCTGTCAATGCTGGAGGTGCTCTTCATGTCCACGATGACCTCAGTCTGCGCCACGGCCAGCTGCTCCTGTGGGCAGACCACCTCTTCCATTTCTATCTCCTCCTCATAGGCAGATGGCCCCTCGGGCTGTTGCTGGCAGTCCGCGACCGGGTGGGGATGAGGCTGTGTCTTGGTGATTTCATTGTAGAGCATCTCCAGCTTCTGGGCGCTCAGATGCTGTGGGCTGGAGGAAGAAGTGTTGTTCAGCTGTTCGTGGGAGTCCTTCTGGCTAACCTCCTGGTACTTACTCTCATAAGACTTGTTGGAGCTTGTTTCCGACAGAGCCTTCCTGGCCCACTTCCACCGGCTTGGAGACAGGTGATTATCATCCGCTGAGTCCTTGGTGTTGGCTGACTCCCCGGCCTTCTCCACAGCCACGTCTATCAGTTCCATACTTCTAGCGAAGGCGTCTTTCAAGTTCATAGAGACGATGCTTCCGTTTCTTTTGGCTCTTTCAAGAGCCTCTCTCCTTTTAATAGCTTTCTCCTGGCGTTTTTGTTCCTTATAGAACTCGGAGAAATTGTTTACAATGATGGGTATAGGAAGGGCGATGACCAGTACCCCCGCAATACAGCAGAGGCCTCCCACAATTTTCCCCAGCAGTGTTTTCGGGTAAATGTCACCATAGCCCACAGTGGTCATGGTGATGGTGGCCCACCAAAACGATGCAGGGATACTGGTGAACTTGGTGGCGTCTTCATCTTTCTCAGCAAAAAACACCAAGCTGGAAAAAATCATTATCCCCATGGCCAGAAATAAGATTAATAGGCCCAACTCATTGTAACTCCGCCTGAGGGTGAAGCCCAGGGACTGCAGGCCCGTCGAGTGTCTGGCCAGCTTCAGGATCCTGAGGATGCGCATGATCCGGAAGACCTGGACCACACGCCTCACATTCTGGAACTGCAGCACACTTTTGTTGGACTCGGTGAGGAAGATGGTGACATAGTATGGCAGGATGGCCAGCAGGTCAATGACATTCAGTGGGCCTTTAAAAAACTTCCATTTATTCGGTGAGGACAGGAATCGTAAAAGGTACTCCATGGTAAACCAGGCAATGCACACAGCCTCTACGTGTGCCAGCTTGCGGTTGTCACTGGGTTGCCCAAATTCATCGTTTTCCTGCAGCTCCGGAAGTGTGTTGAGAGACAGAGCAATAGTAGAAAGTACGATGAACAGGATAGACACGATGGCCAGGATCTGGAAAGAAGAAGGAGGACCAAATTAGCAAATCCCCTTTGTTGCTCTGGCAAACACATATACACTGGCTGTTTTTCTTTCTTTCTTTCTTTCTTTCTTTCTTTCTTTCTTTCTTTCTTTCTTTCTTTCTTTCTTTCTTTCTCTCTCTCTCTCTCTCTCTTTCTTTCTTTCTTTCTTTCTTCCTTTCATAATTTTTTTTTTATTAATCACAGGTTATTTACTTTGTATCTCAGCCGTAGTCCCTTCCCTCATTCCCACCCTCCCTCCTTCATCTCCTCCCTGCCCCTTTCCAAGTCCACTGATAGGGGAGGTCCTCCTCCCCTTCCAGCTGACCCCAGCTTATCAGGCATCTTCAGGACTGGCTGCAATGTCCTCCTCTGTGGCCTAGCAAGGCTGTTCCTCCCTCGGTGGGGGTAGGGGGCAGGTCAAAGAGCCAGCCATTTGAGTTCATGTCAGAAATAGTCCCTGTTCCCCTTACTGGGGACACTGGCTGTTTTTCAATGACAGAGAATGTTCTTAGTTATTCCAGAGAGGGCAATGTTACAACCTAGAGTTCCTGAAGGAATAAAAACACTTCCACTCTTTATGAGTTAACGTTGCTTAACAGCCTCGTGCACTTTTAGATTTCAGCAATTTGACAAGACCTGAGTTCTCCCTACTTGCCACTGTCTGAGATGTGGGTTATCTCTGATTGAATGAAGGCTCCGTTAAGTTGTCATAGCTTCTTGGGGGTAATCATCTCTTCTCTCTCATCTATGTGAGCCCCTTTTTTCATAGCCACCTGGTTTGTGTATGCTTGAGTGAAAATTATCTTGCATGCTATATCAGCTTGATAAAGAATCTCAAAGTGTTACTTTTACATCTGTGCACAGCAATGCAGAACCCAAATGTGAAGAGACATACTCCCAAGAACAAACACTTCTCATTGGTCAGCACTGATCTGAGAAGCAATTAGGGGTAGGCTTTGTCTGACGTATAGATTTCTGGCCAACATCACATGGGGAGAAGATCATGTGCTAACTTCATTGAGGAAGACAGTTTTCATGAAGACTCTGAAGAACGGACAGAGACGTCAGTGAAGGACACACAAATGCCCCAGGCTGAGGGAAGGTCAGCACAAAGGCAAGAAAGAGGACAGTAGCAGAAAGAAGCAAGAAGAGGATTTCTATAACTGAGTTTCGGAGTCTACTGTTTGGGCACGGGCTATTCCACTTACTGTGAGAGCTCAGCTAAATCACTTAACCTTTCTGTGTCTTGGTTTGCAAATATGTTGAATGCATGCATGGTCATGGCTACTTCATGGTTGCTGCAACAACTGCATACCATGCAGACATTGCTATATGGATTAAAATATACCCAGATTGTTGACCCGGACCTCAGTGTAGTGACACAAAGGTCAAAAAGGGTGTGTAGGGAATCTGTAAATCCAGAAATCTTCACTTAAGGCAGTTTTCCCTGCTCCTTCTCCTCCCAGATCTTCTCATGAACCCCCACCCATCCAACTCCACACCTTCTTCTCTCTTTAGAAAACAGTCAAGCAAATAAATCAGGAAAATAAAAAAGCAAAAAGCACTAGAAACACACACACATAAACATAAAAACACGAAACTGGAAGGCATAATATACAATCAAAAAGCCACTGAGATTTTTTTTAAAAAAGCCAAATAAAGCAATATGAGACCGAGAGAGAGAGAGAGAGAGAGAGAGAGAGAGAGATCTATGAAATCACCAATGAGTGTATATTGTGTTGCTCATCTGCAGCTGTATGAGTTTTCAGTATAAAGAAATAAACAAATTAACTTTTGCTTTGAAGAGATGGGCCAGTGAATCCCAAAAAGAGTTGTCTTCATCTAAGAGACTTATGGAAGCTGAAAAACTAATAAGAATCTCTGTTTAGATGAGCCTGTGGGTTACAGACTATTGTCTGCAGACAAGTTAGGAATGTTCCCCTTGAAGCTCCTCCTTTATCGGCCAATGGAAGGGAATACCTACACTGTCCTGTCTCTGAATTCACTGGGTACCCCCTACCTGTTCTCATGCTCTAACATAAAAAAGCCAGGTCTGTCTGTGCAGTTCCTAGGAGACCGCACTCTTATTAACACACTGTGGCTTTAAAAAAAAAAAATTTTTTTTTTTTTTTTTTAATTTTTAAAGAAAGGGTCCCAGTATGTAGCAGACACTGGCCTAGAAGTCACTGGATAACCCTGGCTGCCTTTTACTGCTGAACTTCCTGCCTCTGAGTCCCACAGGCATATGCTACCACACCCTACTCTAAACATTTTAATACTGGGATTTCTTCTATCACTCTTTTACAGAAACTTGTACTCTAGATTTTTCCATACTGAGTCTCTCCCCATGACCGTTTCTATGCCTTTTACTGATATTTGTCACTTCAGAGGGAAAGAAGAAAAGCAGAAATGCAAAGGAACCCATCTTACTATTTCTAAACTTTTTTTTTTTTTTTTTAAGTGTGGTGCTGGAGTCAAGCCCAGGATCTCACACATGCTAGGCATGCACTTCACCTCTGAGCCACTTGCCTAGACCCTATCTTCTGACCTCTGGACAAAGAAGGAGGTCTTCAGTTTTCTTTGTCTTCACAGAATTAGGTTTATAAGCCATTTTATTTCTTATTCATTTTCTTAAAACTCTGAAATGCTGTGTAAGATTAAGGCAATCTAGTGTGTAGGTGTTTGCAACCTGATAAAGATGGCTTCATTTTAACACTTGGAAAGTTAGCATACATGTGAAACAGGCCAGAACATATTCTTAAAGAAAGGGGATTATTGTAGGAAAACCCAAACATTTAAGCTCCTAGCAACCCCACATGTACATTAAGGAAACCAAAGGCACTTAAGTGCATTATTTTCTATTTCATATTGAAATCAATCTGTTAGAACCCATTTGCTCTCAGTTTGGAGGAATCGTTTATTTTAAATATCCTGGGAAGCTTGGAGTTCTCCCAGAAAAACAGTTTTTCAGACAAATTACTCCATATATGCCAAAGGTGATTTTTGTAGAGCAACAAACAAATGAATGTTTATTATTTTATTGGAGAGATTTTTAATTCAATAAATGTGAAATTTTGCTCAGCGCTATAGGATAAGCTTCTAAACATGAATATTTACACTAAGTACAATGAAGCCTGATGACAAGTGTACTGTTTGACTTAGGGCCATGCATAAGTTAGGGCATGACAGACTCAGATTTTTAATCTGTTACCTTGGATTGGCCTCCAGAGCCAGTAGAGCCAAACTGTTTCTGGCAGCAAGCAGGCTTATGTTTGCACATGGCAAAGGAAGTGGCTATTCCAAGCATTTATCTATGTGATGCTGATCCACCCTCCTTGGAGATTTGAATTAGCTCATTGCCAAGGTCCCTTTCTCACTAACATTTAGGGGTTCTGTGTTTCACTTTAACATTTTTCTTATTCCACTCATGACTGTAAAACAAACCAGAGAAAAGTCCTAAATGACCCTGACCTTTAGTTAGTTGAATGGACAGAATTAAATTTTGTTGCATAAGAAAAACTTTCTAAAGACAAGGCTTTAAAATATATTTCCCTGTGTATGTTGCAAGCATTTAGTCATGAGGAACAGGCGAGCATTTAGGTATGGATGACTCTTTTCTCTTGAGTCACAAGGGTGAATAGTTCTGTCCTTCACTTTGGCACAGGTACTATATCTTGGCATGGAGTTTTGGACAGGGCTCCTGCACTTTTGTAGCAGGCCCTCAAAGTTGGCTGCACGAATTTCTGTTTATTGGAGTATGCATGGCAACCCAAGACTTGCCTCAGTCACATCCACTTGTTGATGTTATTTGTAGACAATGGCTGCCGTGTACCGGAAAGAAATGCATGTAAAGGAATTAAAACACATAGCTCTGCTAGGTATGACACCAAGCCAGTCTCATCTCACAACAAGACACCTCACCTCACCAGGCAGGATCACCGCCTGGATTGCGAAGAGAACACTTTGTACAACAGAGCGTGCTAAGTGTAAGAAATGCTGGAGATCCTTCTGCACTGTTTATTGTGTGTTTCTGAGAACAGGTCTGAGCTATTCAGGGGTGAGTGGGAAGTGGGGGGGACTCTATCTCACTGTGCAGCTGAGGAAGACCTTGAACTTACTATGTTCTCTCTGTCTGTCACAGTGTTGGGATTAAGGTTTGCTCTACCCTGTGTGGTTTATGCACTGCAGAGGTTGGATGTCTTGTGTCTGTTAGGCCAACTGTTACATCAACTGAGACAACTCTAACCCACATCCCCTTTTAAATATGATTCTAGACCTATTTTTTGTAGGTCAGGCTAGTCTCTGATTTCTAATCCTCCTGCCTCTGTGTCGCAGGTGCTGGAATTACAGAGGTCTACCATCATAAGCAGCTTCCTACCCATACTTTCAACACTCTCAGGCATACTCTCTCTGACCTAAGCAGCGATTTGTCTCTCATTTTTCCGTCCGGCTAACCCGCCCACAGGGCCAGTCTTAGAGTTTGACAGAGGTTGCTTTCATGTGCCTTGCATCTTAAAACATGCAGATAGTTTTATGGCCTGCTTCTCACATGTGTTCATCTGTGTGCCTTCCCTGCTCTTCTGTCTGCCACACAAACAGACAGAAATTGCTGTGCTTCACATGGAAAGATTCATGGCTTTGCCTCTGTCTTCCCTAAGCCAGAGTTCCTTTCTATGAACACATGTCAGGAGGTGAGTGAAGGAGGTTGAATTCTCTGAACCGCTGTATAGCACTCGGGCTTTATTTATCTTCCTAGTGGGACATAATCAATGCTTTGAATGAGCTCGGGAAAGCAGCGTGGAGAAGAATGACATAAGAATTTTCAGGGTAGAGACAAGTTGTTTAAACTGACAGGAAGAAAGCAGGCTGTGAAAAGCATTCTTAGAAGCATGAATAATTTTCTACTTTCAGAACAGGGATACAACATGTTGGCAGTTCTGAGCCTATCAGCCAAATGCCAACCCACTTGTTGAAGGAAGAGGCAGAGACTTGGTAAGAATATCATGATTTCCATGCACTCATCTCCTAAATCTACTCCCCAAATGACTACTGGGAACAGCTAGGCTAAAAGTAAGTGTTTTAATTCCCACTGAAGGAAGAGCCACAGGGTTGTTTTCAGTTCCAGCCTTTCATGTTCTTTGACCTACATGGTGCCTTCCTTTCTAAGGCTGAAGGACACAGACTGGCTAACAGTCTCTTCTTCTTCTAATGGTCATTTGGGCCTCCTAGAACAAAAGAGGCTCCATGCTTAAGTTCCCTCAACAGATTTTCACATACAGACAAGACTCCTTGTGTTCTAACAGCACATGACTAAATGGAAGGAACACACATTATGGTAATGTTCAATTGCCTGCAAGGTTATGAAGGCCCTAGTGTTGTGTGTCCCCAAAATTCACTTCCCCTGCAGTCCGTGAAATGCTTAGATGAAGGGTTGTCCACGTGCACAGTGCTTTCTCTCTGGGGAGAAGTAGGGCATGGGGAGCAACCCGGTTTAGCCTGCTTATCATTTTGACAAACAAGCCTAATTTTTTTGAGAGGAGAGTTTGAATATCTTATGACCAAAGATGTTGTTTTGCTATTTTGCTGGTGTCTTCTGAAATAAGATCAGTTTCACCAACCATGATATATTTCTGTATCTGAAAGGATTAGATTTTAGGAAGCAAGTCATTAGGTGAAGTCTGACAAATGGAATTTCCTATTATTCCTAGACTCTCTATAAACATAGGAGCAACAGTGAGCTTGGGATGACTCAGTCTCACACCCACTCCCATAACTAGGCAGTAACTACTTCTCAGGAAAGCCTTCAGGAGCCTAAGAGTAAAAATGGAGAATAGCCAAGCTTGGTGGAATACAGACATCTCCTCTTCTGCTAGCTCTTTCTGAGCAGAGCCATGGATTTTTTCTGTTGACTCCTTGGTCTCCATGAATATTTAATTAATTAAGTTTGCTTGTTTTTGTTGCTGTGCTGGAAGATGAACCCAGAGTCTTGTGTGTATCTGACAAGACTCTGTGATTCAACTACCCTGCAGTCTCCATGAAGGCTTAGGCCCCAACTTTTGGTATAGGAATGAGAGGGTGTGGGGAGACCTGCAAGACGAGATCCAGGGGAATACATCCTTTCAATTTTTTTTTTTAATCAAGCTCAAGTGCTTAGAAATTGTACATTACAAAAATCAAGGTGGAAAAAGGAAACACAAAGAAGCAAAGATTGAGGGAGTTAATAAACTGTAATTAATAAAAATAAATTAAAAAAAGATTGAGGGAGTCTAATAAGCAGCTGGCAGTGGGCCGGGTTGGGGTAATACATGATAGGACTGAGGGTCAGAAGCTTGAGCTGGAGCCCTGGTCCTGACAGTGTTCTCTCTCTGACCGTGGATGTCAGAGGCAGCTTTTTTGAGAGTCAGTAGTCTTATGTAGAGAGTGTGGAAAATAAAACGCCTGCTTTCTTTACCTAGACAGCCATGACTCGATGACAAATAAAACAAAGTGCATGATAGGTTTTTGTAAACTGTAAAGTATTAACAGTATTCTTTATTAGCCCTCCCCCCCCTTTTTGAGACAGGGTTTCTCTGATGAGTGTCCAGAAACTTGCTTCTGTAGAGCAGGCTGGCTGAACTCACAGAGATCTGCCTGCATCTGCCTCCCTAGTGCTGGGATTAATGATGTGCACCACTACCCCCTCCCCATTATTATCCTTATTTGAGAAGTTCCCAAGTCAATTGCTGCCGAGTCAAAAGAAGAATCCAGTTCTTTATTCTGTCCATAGTATGAAAGCCTAGATGCCCCCTGACCCGCAATATCTTACAAAGAGGCCAGGTTTGAGTGCATGGCATAATTAGGAAAGCCAGAAAACCAGCAGGTTCTCAGATACCGGTGCCGACGAACGGGACTTCCCTAAGCTGGGCTTCTCCTAAGAACAGGAAACCTTCTAACGTGCCCCTTTTCCCAGTTGCCCAGGCAGCTCCGAAGCTGGGGGAGGCATCCCTCTGAATACTTACACAGAGCATTAGTTTCCTGTGTTCACTGTAAACAAGAGGCTCATGAACACTCAGTTCTGCACTGACTTGAACTTGCAAATTCTCCTTTTGCAGCCTTCCTTGTACTTGAAGAGCTGCCTTCTTGCAGAGAAGCCAAATGTAGGAGATAAAAATGTGGGATATTTTAGTTGCATTTAAATCAAATGTTTATCTGGGATGTACCAAAAATGTATTTGATGTTAGTATGAAATTAAAATTTAAGAAAGTGTTCTGCATTTGATCAAGGCATGCTGTCTTGGGAACAATCTCTGTTCCTCGGTGTTTGAACAGATTTAAAAAAAAACAAACATACGTATGCACGTGTCTCTGTGTTTGGGTTAGTGCGTGTGAGCGCAGGTGTTCAAGGAGGCCAGATGAAGGAGTCAGATCCCCTGAAGTTGCAGTGACAGGCAGTCGTGAGCCACCTAATATGGCTGTGAGCAACTGAACTCGGTCGGATCCTCTGCAAGAGCTGAGTCACCTCTTCCCCAAGCAGATGGTTTTGTTTTTGGGCATTCCAAAGACGGAACCGAGGGACTTTGGTTTGGGGGGAGGGGAGGCTGGGCTGTAGTTGTGTAATGGTGGCTCTCAGTGACAAGCAACAGCAAACTGTGCGGCGTCTTTTTTCTGCCCTCAGCGGAATCCTCCTCTAAGCTGTCTCTTACCTTTCTCCTTTTACAGCTCAAGTTCACCAAAGTGTTAATTACGTTCCCTTACACCCATACAGCCTTACAGCTCTCTTGCACAGTCATTTAATGAGTTCATAGGAGACCATTTTGTTTCTCAAAGGACATGTTAGGCGTATGGTAATTACCAGCGATTTTCTCTGGAAGTTCTCACAGAGCAGGTACTTTGTGACTATATTTTGGATAAAGGAATCAACCCTAACCCTCACCACAATGGTACCTCCACCCTCACCAAAAAAAAAAAAAAAAAAAAAAAAAAGAAGGAGATATCCACAGAGCTGGAAGAAATGAGAATGGACCCTTGAAGAAATTAAGGATTTTCTAACCAAGTATGATATAAACTCCTGTAATTCTAGATAGAACTCGGGAAGCTAAAGCAGTATCATCATGCAACATAGCAAGGCTTTGTATAAAACTATAAACAAGTAATAAAACTTCTAAAGAAATTCTGACTCTGAGAGAATATGACAAAGGTTTTGTTATCTTGGCTGGCATCGTCATAATCCAGTGTCAACCTTTAGCTGGTATTAATCGTTTTTCTTCTTAAATAGAGATTCCTATTTCAAATAGTCCACTTGGAGATAACAGAGCAGTGTCACAAGTTCAACAACATAATCTTTTCCTAGTTTTAAGAGCTATACTTTTTATTAATCCTCTCTTCTTTCATTACTCCAAGGAGATTGCCTTTCCTTTTTTAAAACCTTGTTCTTTAAGAAGCCTGTTCTTGAACTGATATTCGCTTTGGATGTCACCTTCGTAAAATAATACATTTGCTTAAAGAAAAGTGCTGTATTCATTCTATATCAAATTTTTATTGAGTTTGCATGTAATTTAACCAGTTCACACAGTGAGAGTTTTATGTATAGATCTGTATGTTTCAGGCTTGTGTGCAAAAGATGTTCAGCCACCGAGAGTAATGAGAGATACAGGTTATGTATTAAAAACACATTTGTATGTATGTTTTATTTTACTCTTAAGAACATTTTATTAATTTTTAGAGGATTTTATAGAATCTGTTTTGAACATATTCACTCTCCAACTTCTCCCATAACCAACCTCTCTACTCTTCTGTACCTTTACACCAATTTTAAGTTTCTCCCGGCCCCATCTAGTCAAATTTTTATTGCTCAACTAATCTTAGTAGTGGGGCTGCCCTGTCAGGTGGCTGCTTTAACAAGGGTCAGATCATTAAAGAAAGCCAACTCTTCAGCTCCTACTACTTATACACATATTTTGTGGATCTACATACCAATCATTGTTCCATGTGATCAAACGTTAATGTGTAAAAGTAAAAAAAAAAATTAAGAATTCTGTATATTCTATTGAAGAAATACATATTTGCAAGAATAACTAGTTAAAATATCATGTGATTATTCAACATCTTGGACACCTGAAGATTTAGGACAAAGTAAGATAATGGACAGAAGCTTTCTTCATGGTTCTTATTATTACCAGGTTTCCAGTTGTTTAAAAAGATAATCCATGGAAACTTACGGAATCATACCATACGTTGAATGTGTTTTATTTTCCAAATGGAATATTAGGCATTTCTATGTATTTACATTTCTATCTAGATTTTTGTAATGCTCTTGCTTTTTGTGTTGGAAAGATGTTTTTTTTTTTTTTTTTTTTTTTTTTTTTTTTTTTTTTTTTTTTTTTTAACCTAAGTGCAATCCTAATCACAATTTTGAGAGGGAAGCCTTGAAGGACACATTTCCATTCAAAGCAGGCTGAGAGGAGAGGATGGACAATAGCTTTGAGGCTCCCCAAACTATGGTTTGCTCAGAAAATTCTAAATAATATTGTGGGACTGGAGGTATCTCTAAAAGGGCACGGTATGGAGGTGAATTAATGGCTCCTACACACAAGGGTAAATAGACTGTGTGCTGAATAACACCAGAGGGTGCCAGTTCGGATATCCTCCCGTGAATGATCCCTCCCTCATCTACACAGCACGCAACTGTGAAAGCCCCAGGGAACAGAGCGTTTTGCAGTGTATCTTTGCTGGGTATGTCAGGGAAGTCAGGCAGATTGTGAAGGGCACATGATGTAAGGAGAGCAAGAGTGCTGAGCTTCCTTCTGCAGACCAGGTCCCCTGGCTCGGCAGCAGCAGGTCAGCAGCATTGTGTATGGTGTGCTGAGTTGTTGGAAATGTGAATTCCCAGGCCCTGTTTCAATATGATGGAATAGTACTGGGGAGACACCCAGCAGTCTGCATTTTTTGTTTGTTTGTTTTGCCACCCTGCCCAGTGACTCTGATGCCTCCCAAAGCTTGAGCATATCTGTAAAGAGCAAAGGTCACCAAGTGAGGTCAAACAAAAGAGTAGCCTCTATATTTGCAGGGTGGACAGATTAGTGGCTGCATTATACGAGACGGGTTGTAGACACAAATGCAACCCAGAGAGCAATTTCTACAGCAGCTGGACAATGGGCTCATTGTAAGACCATTTCTCAGTAGGCATCTCACTCTTACTTGTTAAAGGGTTGGAGGAGCCTGGAGCTCTCTCCAGCTTCTCACCGTGAACACTGAGCATCTCCGATAAACGTTTATCACCAGTTTACAGAATTAGAAGGTTGAGTCATCTTTGGCCTCAACCATGACTTATCTTCAAAAAATGTTTCTTCATAATAAGAAAATACTCTACTCAGAACTTGAGGCATTGTAAAGAGAAACTTTTTTTTTTTTTATAGAATTAAACACATCATTGGGCATGTGAATAAAGTATGAGATATGCGCTATTATTTACCAGAACTGTTTTCTTAGAAAAAAATGTTATCCTACGTGTACATGCTCAAGTCACACAGGGCAAAGGCTAGTTTCAGGACCAACTTATACTTGCTGAAAGCATGTATAAATTGTCGAATGACTTCTTATCTATCCCTTCTTTGGTTTTCTGCAAGGAAGTGTTCTAAATTTCCAGAATTAAAGTGCCATTAAAATCTGGCTTTGTTCCTTGGATAACTACTCACTCTCATCAGCTCATCAATCACCATTAGCAAAGAACTGCAAGAACTTATTTCCACCATTATCCCCACAGCTCAAGACTGTGTCCTAGCAGCTTCACAGAAAGAAGGAAAAAAATAAAGCTCTAATGCAACCATTTTTCCTTTTAATAAATCTGTGTGGTAAACATCTTCTGAAATGTACTTTTGAGGTCAACATCATTACAGCCACATTATGTAATGCCAGCAAACAAGACAAGCAGGGGCCATGGCAAAAGTGCTGCAAAGGGAGAAGCTGGATGGAAGCCAAACCCATTTGGGCCTGCCGGAACTTTGCCCATCTCACTCTCTATTATGGAGGCTTCTGAGTGATCCCCCAGCCCCAGAATTGGCTGTTTTTCATAGATGGCTTTTCACTTCTGATGCAAGAATGACAAATGTTCTTCCACAAATGGGCTGAGCATAACAAACGAAGGCTTTTCTTTGGGACCTGTTTGGCTCGCTTCAGCATCAACAATCGGAGACCCATACAATGGATGGGCTTCAGCACTTCTGTATTTAGTCCATCTCTGCTTACTTCGTTTTAGGAAGTACTTGTTGGATAGAGAGACCATGTTTTTATTACTGTCTTATGTGAGCAATGGGCACATAGATCCACCTCTGGATAGGGTCACCCCTGGATTCTCTTATGAGGGTTTCTGAAGGTAAGGGAGGAGGGCTCCCCCTTCCTGAGGACTAGGGGCAAGGTATAGGGGGGAAAGAGGGAGGGAGGGTGAGGCCTGAAGGAGGATATGATCTATGATCAGGATGTAAAGTGAATAAATTAAAAACATTGTTTTTAAAAAACTTTATTAAAAATAAAATATTTTATAGAAAAGAAAATTATTTTTCTTGTTATTATTTATGTGTTTCTTTTTTCACAGTATTTTCATGTGTGTGCAGGTGCATTTGAGGTTTGCATGACAGCTGGATGTTGAATTTGAGTATCATTGTTCACCTTGTTTTGGGGACCATGTTCTCTCACTGGTCTGGAACTCACTGATTAGGCACGGCTAGTTGGCCAGCTAGTCACAGGGATGTCCTCCCTCAGCCCTGAGATTACAAGCCACACCTACCACACCCAGCTTTTTTATGTGGGTTCAGGGCCTCAAACTCAGGCCACTGTGCTTGCAAGGCAACTGCTTTACTGGCTAACTCCCCAGTCAGCATAACAATTCTTTGGAAAAATATCTTTTAATTCTATTTGTAAACTCAGACTTTAAAATAGAAGCTACAGACAAATCTTAACTCTCAAGACTCTAGATAGTAAAGAAGGTTAATAAAAAACAAATCTCAAAGGGTTCTGGGCATTCACATCCTTCTGAACTAGCAGCATCACTGCCAGCAAGTCATCCCAAACTCCCTATTTCCAAAGAAGTTACTAAGGATTGGACCTATGGCCCATGGTGGGCCAGCCCTTCAGGTGTGTGTGTGTGTGTGTGTGTGTGTGTGTGTGTGTGTGTGACAATAAAATTCAGAAGGCAGGGGAGTATTGCTCAATGTAGAATGTCGGCCTAGCATGTGTGAAGCCCCAGGTTGTGTCCCCATGAGAAGAAGGTAAAAAAGCAAGATAAAAGACAGAATTAGATGCTCTTTCGTAATTTTTTTAAACAAATTATGGTCTTAGGTTGGGTTTTATTGCTGTGAGGAGACACCATGACCATGGCAACTCTTATAAAGGAAAATGTTTAATTGGGGCTGGCATAGAGTTTCAGAGGTTCAGTCCATTAGCAGACATGCTGCTGGCGGAAGAGTGAGAATTTTACATCTTGATCCTCAGTTAGCAGAAGGGGACTGTGCCACACTGGCCAGACTTGAGCATGTGTGAGACCTCAAAGCCCACCCCCACAGTGTCACACTTCCTCCAACAAGGCCACACCCACTCCAAGGCCACACTTCCTAATAGTGTCACTCCCTATAAGCCAAGCATTCAAACACATGAGTCTATGGGAACTATTCAAACACGCTCTCAAGCATGTGGCCTTCCTATACTTGTTCGGAGTACTTTGGATCCACAGTCAGAAAGCAGAGTCTGGATAGGAAGTAGCCTAATAAGGGCACTGGAGCTGTAAGTCCCACCTTCCAGTTACCCACTTCCTCTAATGAGGCTTGACCTTTCAAGGGTTTTACAACCTTCTAAAGCAGTCCCACCCACTGGATAACAAGTGTTCAAATGCATGGCTATATAGCAGACATTTCACATTCAAGCCAAGATGGACGTCAAGGACCGACAGCAACCATTAGAAGCTGAGAAGAGTCGAGGAAGGGTTCCTTTCTAGCACCTTCTGCCTGCTATGAGAGAACACAGTTCTCTTTGTTGTTTTCAACTCTGCAGTTTGCGGTAATTTGGCCTAGCAGCTGAGGACATGAATGCAACCAGGTTATTGAGTCAATTAGATATTCTAATCTTTAATGAGGGATCGTGCTAAAAACAATGAGTTCTTACGTGTGTGTGTGTGTGTGTGTGTGTGTGTGTGTGTGTGTGTGTTTACTTCAAAAGCAAATTTGCTGTCATTTGGGAATGAGGGGTAGAATCCTAGTCAGCAGGAAAGCCCTGTTTAATTGGAGGGCACTAAGTTGTATTTACCATTAAATGTAGATAGCTAGGGTTTGTCACTTATATAATTAACACCTCTGTCCTAAAGCAGTTCAAGACATGTTGGGACACAGGGGGCCAGAAACTGAAAAATCACTTATACTAGCAGGATGTGGGTTGGGTGGGGTAGATGAAGAAATACCACCATTAACAGATTAAAAGCAAAGTTAGAAACAAGAAATTTCGGAATAAACATACTACAATCTATACTCCTAAGGAAGCCAAACAACAAGGAGGACCCTAAGGAAGAGGTTTAATCCTCAGAAGGGCAAACAGTATAGACACTGGAAGTGGGTGAAGACAGGGAACAGGACAGGAGTCTTCCACAGAGGGCCTCTGCAAGTCTCTACCCAGTAGGGTATTGAAGCAGATGCTGAGACTCTTAGCCAAACTTTGTACAGAGCACAGAGAAATTTATGGAGCTAGGGGGAGATGGAGAGACCTGGAGGGGACAGGAGCTCCACAAGGAGACCAAAGGAGCCAAAAAATCTGGGCCCAGGGGGTCCTGCAGAGACTCATACTCCAACCAAAGGCCATGCATGGAGAAGACCTAGACCGCTTGCTCAGATGTGGACCATAGGTAGCTCATTCTCCATGTGGGTCCCCTAGTGAGGGGATCAGGGCTGTCTCTGACATGAATTCAGTGGGATGGCTCTTTGATCACCTCCCTGTGTGTGTGGGGTGCAGCCTTGCCAGGTCACAGAGGAAGATGATACAGTCAGCCATGATGAGACCTGATAGGCTAGGGTCGGATAGTCAGGGAGGAGGACCTCCCCTATCAGTGGACTAGGGGAGAGGCATAGGGGGAGAAGAGGGAGAGAAGGTGGAACTGGGAGGAGATGAGGGACGGGGCTACCACTGGGATCTAAACTGAATACATTGTAATAAATAATAAATAAAAATTTAAAAAAGAAGGCAAAAAAGAAATCGAAAACCCAGTTTAGCTTTGAGTTGCTTCTTTATTATTATTATTATTATTTGCTATATTAATTGATTGCTAAAGTTAGCATGAAAAGTGATGGGTTTCATATGGGCATTTAAAAATATGTGTGTCTCCTACCTCACCCCCACAAGATCAGGAGAAGCCGGTCCAGTCCAGCATTGGATGAGTTAGCAGGGCAGTGTGGGAAAGCTGGAGCGATGACCAACTCAGCTATCACCCAGGCCCAGATCCAAGGCTCTGAATTGGCCGCCCCAACATCTATGAACTGCTGCAGTGTATGACGGAGGTCCTGCAAATCCAAATCTGCAGGATCTCCATGGCACAGGGCAACAACAGGGAGTCCCAGGGAGGTTCTAGTACTGATGGTGTAGCAGAAGCCAGGGGCCTTGAACCAGACCAATGACTCATTGCATTGAGCATTTGCAAATAAAGATGTGTGGGCAAAAGGGTATGTTGTGTCACACACGGTGACATACGATAGTTCCCATGGTGAGATGTTTTGTTCCGTTCAGTTTTTTAAAGTTTATTTTATTTTATTTTGTTGTTGGTGGGGGAGTTGCAGAGTCAGAGGGCAGATATGAAGGGGCAGTGGGATATGAGTGGGATTGGGGTACATGATAGGAAATTAACAAAGAATCAATAAAAAGTTAAATAAAATGAGCAAAAAAGTGTCATTATAATTTGTTGTTATTCAGTCCTCTTACATTCCTCCTGTTCCTGCTACCCCCTTTTCCCAAGAAAATTGGCCTTCTTCCTGCTTTCTTGTGACACGAATTCCATTGCCCTCTCTTCCCTAGATTCACCTTTCCTTCCTCAAGGTCTCTTCCACTCCTTTACCGACCTCCAACTACCCCCTCCTCATTTAAGCTAGATTCTGCCTATTAGGGAATTCATACACTATCTTCTGAGTCTGGTGTAAATTGCTCACAATTTGGATCCAGGGTTCCATCTCTTTCCCTGAAAATGTCCTGACTTCATTTTCTTTAAGACTGAAAAAATTTCATCGCATATACAAGCCACATATCTTTATCCATTCACCCGCCACTGGACATGCAGGCTAGTCCCATTTCTGGCTACTGTGACTAGTGCCACAATCAACACGGATGTGCAAGCATCCCTGTGGTGAGTTGGTTTAGAGTCCGATGGTAGGTGCTCAGGAGTGTTCCACTCAGCTCCCACAGCAGTGCTGCTTTTAGCTTTGTGATGAACCCCGTCCAGACTCTGATAG
The DNA here is from genome assembly GCF_907164565.1 of Psammomys obesus. NCBI lineage: Eukaryota > Metazoa > Chordata > Mammalia > Rodentia > Muridae > Psammomys > Psammomys obesus. The sequence continues at coordinate 24,768,564 of NW_026587216.1, forward strand.
TGGCTACGCAATTCCACCAGCAGTGAACAAGAGTTTCTCTTTTCTACACCCTGGCAAATATTTGTTGCCTGTTGTATTTTTAATGACAGACATTCCTACTGGGGTGAGATGGAATCTCAAAGTAGTTTTAACTTGATGGCTAAGAATAAAAAAAAAAAAATTATCGACCATTTGTATTTCTTCTTTTGCGAAGTATTTTTTAGTTCATTAGCACATTTATTGATCACAGTGGATGATTCAATTGCTTAATTTTACAATTCTTTATGTAGTCTAGATATTAATTTCCTGTGTGATTCGCACCTGGCAAAGATTGTGGTGGCATATAAATTAAAAGGTGCTGAGAATTTATTATGGTATTGTCTAGATAAATGGATTTTAGATCAAGAGCACCTTAAATGTACTATGTATTTTTATGCATTTTCTATTTAACCCTTTGGAAGAGCAAGCCCTGCCAAAACATGGCAGGTGTTATCTGTGGAACGAGAAGCATATTTTTGTTGTTGTTGTTGTTTTTCCTCAAACTGTGAATAGCAACACACTGTTGATCTGAAATCATTTTAAGACTCATAGTCATCATTCTTTTAAAAGTGAGATAGAATAGTTGATTCGAGGACAGAAATTGTGAGGAGTTGTCAGAAGTTGTGTGTTGTAAAATATTTATGTCTATGTCTGTGTTGGGCCATGCCGTTACTATCAATAATAATGGTTGTTCTCTAAAAAGTAATACAGGCATTTGCTGTGGCTGCTTATTGCCTACTAGGACTAGATCTAAGGCACTATAGCAGAACCCACCACATGCTTTTTTCACAGTACATAGAAAAAAAAAATCTGGGACTGGGATGGAAGTTTCCATAGTGCCTGAAGGGTGCTATGTCCCCATCCCCAAGGAGTTTTAGGCAGTTAGTGGTAGCTAGAGGTAGGAGCGCACAAGGTTCCTCTTCTCTGTGTGGATGTACAGACAGTTGTCGCTAGGGGAGTGAATGACACACTTCAGTGATGCAGCTTCTGGTTAGGAGCCCATGATCCTGTAAATAATCACCCACCCAGTTATCTGGGGGAGAATCGCTATCGCACGCCACACAACTGACTGGCGGGCCTAGAAGGGCCAATCATTGTAGTAGTGGCAAGTCAGTAATGGGGTGAACAACCACCCCATTATATTTGAGGCCCACTCTACAGAAAGGAATCCATGCCAGGTGCTGTAAACGCTGTCAAAAGCCTGTGGCTGGGTGGGGCATAAGCCTTAGTGAGGAAGTCACTGCTATGCTCATATGCTCATATCCATCAATTTGCCATTTGAATAATTTTGTTTATACCCACACATTAGTGCTCCTGTCAGCTCTGATTGGAGGAACTGTTTTGTTGCCAATGGCAGTAACTGCAGAGACTCATATCTGGTCAAAGGACTGAGAACAAGTCGCTTCTCATTGTTCAGCCACAAGTGGGACATCAAGATCATTTCCTGTAAGGATCAGGGATCAATGCAGAAGAAGGAAGGAAAGGCAAGAGCTGGCGCAAGGAGTGGAGCGCAGTGAAGACCCAGTCTTGGGAATACGACATTATAGGCTTGCACGTGAGATCCTGGCAGACCTTAGAGCACCAGACTTACACAGACTGAGCCTACCAACAACCTACCTCAGGGGGCAGGGCAGAGAAGGGCCTGTGAGTCCCCGCCCCAAAGACCTATAGGCACTAAGTGGTAGCTTGGAGGAGAGAGCCTCTCTTCCTGTCTGTGTATCTATAGGCAGTTAATTGTCACTGGAAGAAGGACTTCAGTGGTATAGCTGCTGGCCAGAAGCCCGTGCTGCCGTAAATAATCACCCAGGACCCTATAAGCAGCCCCACTTAGATTCATTGTGTCATCGGGAAATTTAATAACTATATGAAGAGGGTAACAGGGGTCAGGGTAGAAAAGGGAGGAACTATTTGGAAGAAGGGCCTCAGTGGGAACAGAAGGGGGACAGGAAAGAGTGCTGGTGTGTGAGTGAGAAAAGTATGAAAATATATAATAAAATATATCATTATGAGTAATTTCCTTATGCCAATAAAATAAGAATAAACAATTAGTTGTTTTTAAATTATCATTGCTGTGATCCATATAAAGGTAGCATGAGTTCGTTTTCTAAACATAGCTTTTCTTTCCTTTCCTTTATCCCTCTCGCTTACTGCTTTCAGACAAGGTCTTGCTATGCAGCTCAGGTTAGCCTTGAACTTGTTATCCTTCTGCTTTGACCGAACAAGTGCTGGGTTGGTATGCACATGCCACCATGAAGCAGAAACCCAGTTAATTCTGTAAATGGAGGGAAGACAGACTGCCTTTGGCACTCTCCTGAGCTTTTATGCTCCCTGCTTTCCTCTGGCTTAGGGCTTGGAAAACCCAGCTGCCTGTCTAAACATCCACAGCAGCGGGACATTCTCTGAGAGATGTATCACCGGGTGATTTCGTCCTTCTGTGCACATTATATGATGTGTTCATACAAAGTTAAGCTGTCCAGGATGCCACCGGGCAGCTTAACATTCTCCTGCTGCATATGCGATCTGTCAGTGATGGAGGCATTAGGTGATGTCTGCACGCAGATACTTTTTAAACAACAAGCATCTTAATGCTTTCTTATTTCTTCGATCTCCCCTATCAGTGGACTTCGGGAGGGGCATGCATGCAGAGGGGGGAGGAAGGGAGGGATTGCGACAGGAGGAGGGAAGGAACCACAGAGGGGATACAAAGTGAATAAAGAGTAATTAATAAAGAATAAAAAAGAGATTTCTGCCCATCATAATAGTAAACCTACTCCTGATGGCTTATTATTAGCTCTATAGGCAAATGCATTCTCAACCACTATAGAGAAACTTGTATTTATAGTAGATGCTACTTAACACGGAGACCCAAAACTGGACAAGGCGCACAGAATATGAGACTCAACACACTGAACTCTACATGGGGCATCTCTATCACACCTCCTTCTCCCAAAATTTAGGTATCACTGTAGGAAAGGGGAGGAAAAGAGTGTTAAGAACCAGACATGCTGGATGACAACAAAGAAACAGTGTCTTACACACACAGCAGAATGGCCACACATGTTAACTCACAGTTTTGGTTCGGACAGCATGTACAAGAATTTCAATTTCACACCAGACCAAATCCAAGAGTGGAGAGGGGAGACGGGCACAAGACCAAGAAACTATTGGCAATTGATAGCTGTTGGGGGACAGAGTCGGTTTTCTTTAAGAGTGTAGTCCTTGGTAGATTGACCACACGCCCATGGAAAGCCATAAATCCAAGAATAAATGGCCAGTACAAATTGGACCTGATAGGTGGAAAAAAAAAAAGTCACAAAGTAGGATGTGTGGGAAAGAAAGGGTGGATCTGAAAGATGTTGGAGGGCTTGAATATAATAGAAGCACACTGTACAAAGTTCTCAAAGAACTAATAAAACATTAAAGGAGATTCCTGTCATTTTATTTACCAGTTCCATACTTCTGTTACTTTTGGGATTTGAATCTATTTAAATAGCTTACTGCATGATATTTCTAGGCTATAGGTTGGGGTGATAAATTTCCATACATCATTAGAAATGTACCTAGTAATTAGTGGCAAATATTAAATTGGTCATTACTATTGTCTTAGAACACTATCTAAATTTATAATTAAATCATTCAAGACTTACGAAAATTTGACAATATTGATATGACTTGTCTCAATTTATCTGTGTTTATTGATCACACAATAGTTACATATGATTTAAGTAGTTAATAGTAAGATATTCATATTTATTATTTAAAATGATTAGCCTAGCTAATAAATCATGTTTTGAATTCAAATATCAATTTTGCTCACATTTCTATGAGTGTGTTACTTTTCAAATAATAGAGATGAAAGGAATGTATAAACACACATATATGTATATGTGAGTATCTCCAAAAATGATTTATTTAATAATATGAGAGCACACATTTTCCAAATACTTTTCCTAAATGAAGATTTATATCTACAGCGGTTCCTGGTCATCAAGACAAAATACAACCACTAATATATTTACTATACAGATAAAAACAAACTGAATGAATGTTATAATTTCAGAATAATTTTATCTTGCAGCATCTTCAGCCTTACAGATACCCTAGACCACAGGTTAGGCATGCTTGGAAGCATGGCTAGAGGCTTTGACAGAACAATCATTTATCTGATAGCATCTTACAAATTGTTTGCAGAAAGAATGTGGAATGCCACATTTGAAGGTTTCCACCTATCACTGTTTCTGATGTCGGAGAGGAGTTCTTTCTAATAGTCTAGACACAGTTATTCTGAATGAGATAGAATTTAAAAGCTGCATCTTCCAAAGTTTTTATTCCTGATTTCCATGAATGGGCCTTATTCCCTGCCATGGTTTTCAGGCCCTCAGATCTGTGGATGTTCCTAAGAGGACACTGCTAAAAGCATGGTGAGTGGGCAGGTCTTGCCACAGACCTGGTAGAGCTGTTTCTCAGACACTGCCAAAGGTTCCAGGCAATGAGGTAAAGAAGGAAACATTTTCATTAGAATTTCTTTTGTTTGTTTGTTTGTTTTTGTTTGCTTTTTCTTTTTTGAGATGGTATTTCTCTGTGTAGCCTTGGCTCTCCTGGAACTCACTCAGTAGACCAGGCTGGCCTCGAACTCACAAAGATACACTTGCCTTTGCCTCCTGAGTGCTGAGATTAAAGGCGTGCAACACCAAACAGAAGCAACTGAATTTGCTTCTATTGATTATAAAAATAAAATGCATACACACATACAAACACATGCAGTTATATGTGCAAACAAAGGTCTTTGTCAAAGTTGATGACAGTGAAAAGTATTGCTGTCAAGAGTTGCATTTAAGGAAATTGGGGAAAGCCCTTGGTATGAGCAAAAGCCCTTTCCATGTTATTTCTTCACAAATAGATACTTTTTGTTTGTGGCCATGGCTATTATTTGCAGAACTGGCTACCGGGTGAAGCTCTGTGCTTTGGATATCCAGGCCTTCTAAATGCCATTCCAGTTTTGCATATGCCAGAAAGCTAACATTTGACACTTCTGAGCAAGCAGGGGACATGTCTAACACGTTATTTTAAGATGGCACATAAAACTGGAAACCTTTGATAACTCAGTCTCTATCATCCAGCTGAAGTAGCCCCTGCTAAGGCTGCTCTGCTCAGCCACTGTACCAAGCACATATTCAACTAACCTCTAGGATGCTGGAAGGCTTGGGCATCAGGAAAGACTGTGTCATAAGGGTTTCCTTCTTCAGGAGAAATATTGTACAGTTTTTGCATAATTGGATAAATATAATAAAAATAAAGAATGTTTATCTTGCCACATTATTTACATGCCAACGTACAACCCCTTACAAAGAATTCTGTAAGGCTTTGCCCAGGGTATTCAACCCTACGGTGCCCATTAAATATGTGTTATTCCCATCGACATTCTATGTGTTCACATGAAAAACCCAGTGAATACCACCCTTGCCCCTGAAACCTTAATTTTTATTCTAACGCAGGAAGCTGAAGAAATACAAATCTGAGCTTTCTGTATAAATGCAAACATCAGCAAAATAATAATCGAAGCTCCTCACAGCAACATCCTCATTCCATTTTCTCATTGTGTAACAGTGTTTGCTTGTTAGAATTAAGCAGACCACAGAACAAAGCCAGGCACATGGTGACTTCGTACTTAGATGAAACACACAACTTCTGTGCTGCTTGAGAGTTCTCATCCTAATGATACGGTGGGGAGACTGTCAGGTACCAAAGATTTGGCAGATAAACAAAGAACACCCAAATCCGCATGCAAAACAGGCTGAAAGGAACTACTAATTTGCTCTCTATAAAGCCATGAATAGGTAGTTTGAAGATGAGAACATAATTATCCAATTGCATCTCGGCATCCCAGACCTGCCAGTGAAACATCTATTTTGTTATTATTTAGTCTGCTTTTTCTTGTTCTGTTTAGCTCTTCCCTTCCCTCCCCTCCACTCTCTTTTCTTCTTCCCTCCTCTGTCCTCTCTTTCCTTTCCTCTCCATTCTCTGTGGGGCCAAGTCCTGAGTCCCCTTTGGAACTGTTCATAGCTCTTCAAACAGCATGTTTGATGCTACCCCCATTCTGCTACTTCCTTTTTTCACTGAAGTATGTTTCCCCCAGCAATCTCTGCCTACAATTTCTGTTCCACCAACATGATGCCACCATGATAGTGGATTAAGTCTTGATCCAGTGAATATATTCTTGTCAGTAAAATTTTAAATAAAGACATTTGTGATTAGCATAACACATTAAATTATAACATAAAACATTTACCTATGAGGCCAAATTGTAAGCTTGATATTACCAGAGAAGTGGCTTAGTACAACAAACCATTATTTTAAAAATTTTATCACTTAAATAAATGGTACAAATTAGTCTTTCTTTCTTTCTTTCTTTCTTTCTTTCTTTCTTTCTTTCTTTCTTTCTTTATCTCTCTCTTTCATCTTCCTATTTCAACCTCATTGGGAAAGTAAAAATTCTGTTTGAACAGAAACCAAAACAATTGTTTTTTGTCTTTTTTGTTTGTTTTGTTTTTTTTCAAATGATAAACAATGATAAAATAAGAGCATTTAAAATAGAGTCAATTTACTGACTAGGTGTCAAGCTTTTAACTCTAAAAATTGTTCTTTTAAACTAAATGACCATCTGTGCATTTGAGGACAGCGAAAATCAACTCCCTCTCACTTACATCAGCTCATTTGCTGTGCTTTTTTCTGTGAGTATTACAATAAGGGTGATATCTCACATATTAATGACTGCTTTTAGTCCACTGATTATAGTATTTATTCTCTCTCATTCCACGGAGGATATATTTGGTATTAAATTTAACCTTTTGATTTCCTGGTTTTACTTAGCCATAGATGAGTTTACTTTTTAATTTATTTTTTGTTTGATTACTCATACGCTAAACAATTAATGACTTTTTAACTTTAGTAACCAAAGGACGTGTTTTCTTCTCATATTAATAATTTATTGTGCCTTAAGCCTGACAACTTTTTCTAAATAACAATCTTATACTTAACAAGCCTTATATAAAATCATATAAAATTGACTTGGAATCAACCCACAATATAAACCAATTATTATTTCTTTGCACAAACTCTGGAGTTGCTAAGATCTCATAGATTCTCTCCATAGATCTCATGAATTTCCATATAGTTTTGGTTCTACATTGGTCTCTTCTGTGATATGTTCACATACATAACTGCCAGTCTCTCTAGACTTACAGAAACTTGAAAAAAGAGACTCGTGATGGTGTCCTCCAACTACCATGGATCCTTCCTGCTTAAGAAAATGATCATTAGTGTGTGTGTGTGTGTGTGTGTGTGTGTGTGTGTGTGTAGAACTCAGAGGATAACTTGGTGGAGTCTCTTCTCTCTTTCCATGTTCATGTGAGGATGGAATTCAGGTACGACCAGAAGTTTCTGGAAAGACTTGCACTTTATACTGAACTTTCTTTGAGTCTGGTTTAAATGAGTAGAACTCAATGACTGTGGCAAGGTTGGGATGTTGTAAGTCCAGAGCCTAACTACAGGTGAGATGAGAGCCGTGGCTGTAGGCTGACACAGGTTGGCAAGTACCTTTACTTACTGAGCTGTATCACTGACCTATTCCTAGTGTTTTTTTTTAAATCTCTATTAAAAATACTACCTTTATTCATTGTTTAAACCATGAAATTAAAGCATTTTTTCTTAGTTCTAATTTTTGTCTTTATCTGAGTTTATGTGTTTTTCTTCTACCTTACATCTAAATCTCTAAGTTGTAGCCAATGATTCTTTTACTTTTCTTCTTTTCATTAAAAATATGTTTCTTCCAGGATGGGGATTGCTCATTTTAGCCAGAGTCCTGACAGGCAAGGAGGATGGACATCAGAAGAAGAAGAAAACAGGAAACAAGTTAGGAGCCTCCCACAGAGGGCCCCTGAAAGGCTCTGTCCTGCAGACTGTCAAAGCAGATGCTGAGCCTTATGGCCAACTGTTGGGCAGAGTGCATGGAATCTTATGAAAGAAGTGGAAAATAGTAAGATCTGGAGAAGACAGGAGCTCCACAAGGAGAGCAACAGAACCAAAGATTCTGAGCACAGGGGTCTTTCCTGAGACTCATACTCCAACCAAGGACCATGCATGAAGATAACCTAGAACCCCTGCACAGATGTAGCCCATGGCAGTTCAGTGCCCAAGTGGGTTCCATAGTAATGGGAACAGGGACTGCCTCTGACATGAACTAATTGGCCTACTCTTTGATCACCTCCCCCTGAGGGGGGAGCAGCCTTACCAGGCCACAGAAGATGACAATGCAGCCATTCCTGATGAGATCTGATAGACTAAGATTAGAAGGAAGGAGAAGAGGACCTCCCCATTCCCCGACTTGGGGAGGGTCATGTGTGGAGAAGGGGGACGGAAGGTGAGATTGGGAGGGGAGGAGGGAGGGGTTTATGGGGGGGATACAAAGTGAATAAAGTGTAATTAATAAAATTAAAATAAATATTAAAATATATTTCTTCATATGAGTTAGTCTAATCATGGTTTCTCCTCCTCCAACTCTTCTGAGATTCCTCTCCTCTTCCCTCCCATCAGAATCCACACCTTTTTCATCTCTTGTTAGAAAATAAACAGGCACCTAAAGAAAAAGAATATGATAAATGCATTGAAATAAAACAGGATAAAACACAAACAAAGAATCTGGAATACGATAAAACAAACTGGAGCCAAAGAAAAAGCATAGGATACACATGCAGACACAGAAACATCCGAGTTCCTAAACCCAGGAATCAACAGATATAGAACTGGACTGTTTTAACTAACAGAGTTAAAACAACAAAAATGATATCGCTATCTCTGCCTAAAATTTTTGCCTCTCTTAAACTTCATTGTCTTCCATCCTACTATGGTATGAGTGTTTGCATTCCTCAAGAATTCTCCTTTGTTGGGGCAAGATGTGAATATGAGCAAAGTACCTGATATATATGTAATATATATATATATATATATATATATATAATATATTCATGAAAATGTAATAATGAACTCCAATTATGAACATATCCTAATAATTTAAAAGAAAAATGTTAATGCTCAAATTTTGATACTCAGAGTGATGATATTTGGAGGTAGGGCTTTTGGAAGGAGTAGCTCTTTATTGAACAGGATCTGTCTCTTAGGAGACTCAAGAGACTTCATGTAAGGATCAGAGAAAAGGTATCTGTAGGCCAAGAAATGAGCCTGCACCAGACCCAAGCTGCTCATGTCTTGTTCTTTGCAGCCTTCATAACTGTGAGAAATATATTTCCATTGTTTATAAGCTACCTGGTGTGCAATACTTTGTTTTAGCAACCTGAACAAACCAGGGCATAACCTTTTCTCCACCTCACCTTTCTGAATATTTCATAAACGTCAAAACTCAGCAAAGTACAGTTTGTGGAGCACGATCCTACCAGCTGAGATGGGAAAGGAGAAAATTCAAGTGATTATACATTCGTGAAAATTTGGGTGGAGGGTGTCATCTATGGAGAATCAAAGTAGCACCTCAGCTTTCTAGAGAGATGGCAACCACTTGCTGGTTGATACTAACTGATAGGCTCTATCCCAGGGACTTCTAGACTGGATGGGAAGCTCCTGTCTGGAGCCATCGTCATGTTCACAGCGATGAACGTTTGGGCTCCTAGATTCTTAGATGTGAGAGCTTGTGGTGCTTTGCCTCAGCTGTCCTTACAATGCAAGAATTCATTCAATGCTGTTTCCTTAAAATGGCAGAACTGAGGGCTTACAGGGACCTTGTACGCAGCCGTCTGGGAATGTGGAGACCCTACGCTTGAGTTAGAAAATGAATAGTTGGCTGTGCCTGATGTGTTCCAAATGTGACTTCCTGTGGGAAAGATTCTGCATCTTGGCATTATGTGGAATCCAGACAACATTAAAAAAAAAATTAATGAGAATCTTTGCCTCTGGAAGCAAATTGATTGATCAATGACACAAGGCTTGTTCTCACCAGTAGGTGTCACTGTTCCATCACACTCTGCCGCAAACCCACCCAAGTTTCTCCTGGACCTTCGTGTGTTACATAAAAAGCATCTTTTCTTTAGAAATCCTATACTTTGGGAAGATATAACCGACTTCTCCTTTTTATTTATACTCACATCAACTCTGAATTTGGCCTTGTTTCACATCACTGGTTGCTGAAAATGTTGGAGGGTGTTTTCAAGATAAACTTCCATTTCATTTCATTCTTTGGTACTTAAATTAGCCCAGTTGCTAAGCTTTATTTCTGTTAGATAAAATGTTGCATTTCCGAGAAAAACAGCAATATACAGTGTAGGTATACAGCCTGTTCAGAATTCCAGAATCTTTCTCCTAAATAGTTCTTTCCTCTCTGATTAAATGAAGCTGTGGGTTAAGCGATGCAGATATTCATCTCAAGTCTGAGTATGTTATTAGTCTGCAGTCTTGAGCTCCAGACTTCTGTGTCCATATTCTGCCTCTGCCTTTCATTCTGGTTGGTCGTCTTTGAGTGGCACACTGAACCTGTCAGTTTCCTCTTTACAGAACGGTAATGATAACAGCGCTCTTTCTCTGTGATAAAGCTGTAGAGATTAAACATCCTATGATTTAAGGTACTCAGAACACCTCGTGGTGTATATGGGTTACGAATGCTATACATTGTTTGTACATATAGGACATACCCCCTTCCTGTTACCCCACTTTTTGACATAGCTGGACTAAGGCAATGGTTGCTCTAACAGTCAGGTGCGTGGCTCCTTTACAACTCGTTTCACTCATAAAGGCTATAAGTATGGAGTAAAAAAACTGCCTCACGGAGTTTGCCCCAGACTTTGTTCACTTGGCCTGTGTAATTTCATAAGGGGAGAGGCAGATGCCTGAACTCCTAAGGAGGTTTTCTACACAGCACAACTCAATAAACTCCTTCTACATGACATTGGGTTATAGACATTAGTTGTTACAAACTTAACTTCAGGAATGAGGAAAGTAAAAGTCTGAGTTAAGCCATGAAAAATAAAAGACTCATAAGAGGATATTAGACATATAATATGGGATAAACATACTAAAATCTGTACACCTAAGGAAGCTAATTAGGAAGGAGGACTCTGGCTGAGATGCTCAATCCCCATTCAGAAAGGCACAGAGGATGGACATCAGAGGAGGGAAAAAACAGGGAACAGGACAGCAGCCTACCACAGAGGGCCTCTGAAAGGCTCTACCCTGCAGGGTATCGAGGCAGATGTTGAGACTCATAGCCAAACTTTGGGCAAAGTGCAGGGAAGCTTATGAAAGAAGTGGGAGATAGTAAGACCTGGAAAGGACAAGAGCTCCACAAGGACAGCAACAGATCCAAAAAGTCTGGGCACAGGGAACTTTTCTGAAACTGATACTCTAGCCAAGGACCACTCATGGAGATGGCCTGGAACCCCTGCACAGAGTTAGTCAATGGCAGTTCAGTGTCCAAGTGGCCTCCATAGTAATGAGGACAGGGACTATCTCTGACATGAACTGATTGGCTTGTTCTTTGATCACTTCCCACTGAGGGGGGAGCAGCCTTACCAGGCCACAGAAGAAGAACAATGCAGTCACTCCTGATGAGACCTGATAGACTAGGATCAGAGGGAAGGGAAGGAAGACCTCCCCTATCAATGGACTGGGATAGAGACTCAGGTGGGGAAGAGGGAGGGTGGGATTGGGAGGGGTGGAGGAGGAAGGTACAGGGGGGATACAAAGTGAATAAACTGTAATTAATAAAAATAATTTTAAAAAGAATATGTAAAATAGTCACACAATGAAAATACAAAAATATAACATAACTAACAATAGAAGACACAATACCGGTCTCTTGTCTTGACCCACTCCTGCACACAGGTGCACACTCTCCTCCACTAACATGTACACAAGGCACCTTTACTTAAACACGTGAGGGGTGGGCGGAGGGGAGAGACTTCCATTCTGGAACTTGGGCCGGACTAGAATGTGTAAAGTGGCTCGGGCACGCTTTCTACTAGCGTCTCACCTGTTCTGTACCCTGTGTGCTAGGAGTATAGATGTGTGCCTTCAATCTAGGCTTTGTTTTATCAAATAATGAGTTTATTTTAATGTAATGCTTAGAAAATCAAATATAAACTCGGAGGTAACTATACATAGACTTGTTCACCTGGATAACTATCCGTGAAATCGGGTTTACTCAGCTTCCAGAGTCCTCCCCCCTCCCCCTTTGCTTTGTGGAGGTCCTTTGGTCAGTGTGCCAGCATAAAGACTAACCATGAAGGTGCACACAATGCTTTGCCACATGCCCCAGGAGTTATACTTATTTCCAGATAAGCCCGATTGAGATATAAAATAATTAAAATTAGGGAATTAGTAGAGACAGGTACACATACATTAGCTCATGCCAATCTCTTAAATGTTCTTTCAGGTCAGTGTCATTTTTACTTTCAGCCAACAGACAAGGAAGCAAAAGACAAATGATTCAGGACCACACCCAATTCTTTGTTAACCAACATACGATATTCTCTCTGCCCCGTGCCAGTTAATAACCACTGTTAGCACCAGTATACAAAGTGGGAAACTGAGACACAGAGAGATAAACTGGTACTTGAACTCTGCCGGTCTGATTCTACAGGTAGCTCCATTAAACAAGGAATTGGCTTAGTGATGCTCCCATTCAAGCTTATACTAGGGAATCACATAATTCGAGCCAGCCCAGAGCAGGTGCTCAGGGCTTAGCTGGTAGAAGGACAGTCCTGACTGGCGGAAGAGCACTCAGTTTGAGAAGTGGACGTATTCTCTGACCTATACAACATGCCATGCCATGTCGCTTCTTTCCACACAAGGCAAGCAAACAAATGTGAATCAAATCTCTTGGTACTTCAGTTTCTTAATCTGTTCAATGTCGTTTTCAAATGAAAAGTTTGAATATGTGAGAGAGAGAGAAAAGAGAGAGGGAGGGAGAGAGAAAGGGAGAGAGAGAGATTGGTTGGACTAAGCTTGTTAGTCTGAGGGTAAATAAATGTCCTAACACAGATGAAGTAAATGTTCACCCAAGGACAAGTGCCAATTTCAAATCTGTCAGTGCTCCTTGTAAATGAGAAAGAGGCAAGGCTGGTCTCAAATCTTCAAAAGTCATTGAGAAGACTCTGGAGTAGGGCCTAGAGATGTAGCCTGTCATCAGAATTCTGCTCCAGAGAGACCTTTTAATACTTCAGAAGGAAAATAAATTCTTCAAGTGAATACACATGCAATGCAGAAAATTGGTACTGACGCTATAGTGAGTTTAATTCCTTTTCAAAATATCCTTGAGAGAAGAGTAAACACATTCTGCTTGGACGTTGTATTCAGGAAGTCTCCTCTATAGGAAATGGCTTTAGAATTGTTATTTTCCCTCTCCTTTGCCAGAGCCTGACAATGCATGATAAAAAGTTAGAATAGGGGCATCCAAAGCCAGGCCCTGAAGGTCTTTTAATCACATGCTGAAGCACAGCACAGAGGCAAAATCTCATTACTCATTACTACCATATGCTTTCGCTTGTTCTTATGCTCTTGACCTGGGTTATTTTTAATAGTATCTTCGCATATTAACTAGCAATCTGTATTTGGTAACTTCTTTTCTCCTACCCATCTATAAAAACTCTTGTCTGGAGTCCCTGATCCTGACTTAACCCTGAATGCAATGACTCTTTATAGTCCTTTCTCAGGGTCTTGGTAGAAGTTTCTTCTATCTAACACGTCCTCCTGATGTTGTCCACTTCCTTCAATGCCAACCTGAAATTTCCTGCTCTTCATTTCTTTCTTGCCACCAGCCACAAGCTTATTCTTTGCTCCAGTGCATGCTACTCACTGTTAGTGCTCATTTTATGTTTCCACTGTCATTTCTTGCAGTGGTTCTGCCATCATCAGCTGTACACAGATGGTTCTCAAAATCTACATTTCCAGGAGAGTTGCTACCGCTATAAGGAGTGAGTTACTGAGCCATTGTGCTTCTCAACATTATTTCACCCAATATCTTATGAAATAGGCAACACCATCTTTCTATCACTTGTAATGCTCTCTTTTGTCCACGACTCTTTGTGCATTGTGCTTCTCAACATTATTTCACCCAATATCTTATGAAATAGGCAACGCCATCTTTCTATCACTTGTAATGCTCTCTTTTGTCCATGACTCTGTGCATGTGGGTCCTGTACCTGGTGATGCTCTTTCTCCTTCTCATACCACTTGCAAGCCCCTGATTTGCAATGAGATCACATGTGCTCTGGTCTCACAGGTCACCTGAGACCAGGTTGGGCACAGCTCCCATGTAAGTTCTCTTTGTTTCACCCATCAGGTTTCTTGCTGTATCGTACTGCCCTAGCCCACCTGTGGCTGTGTTTAGTTAATCCGTTTCTAAGCTTTGTAACGACAGCGGCCATATCCACCACATAATTTTTTTTCAGTCCTTCTATCCAGTGTCTGTGGCATGTGACCAGTGTTTGACAAATATTGGTGGCTATCTGACTAAAACCTAAAGTTTTAACCTTGTTGAGACAATTTAAAAAATAACCAGAAAAAAATAGCACCCCCTCCATACCTGCTTATACTGTCACAGATATGAAGTCCTTTAGATCAGCCCCTGGGTTTAGGATAGTTTTGTTGGTGGGTCAACTGGGTCAGTATTGCAAGATATTTGATCCCATTGTGAATCCCAACACTATAAGCTGTAAAAACCAGTTTCTAGTTTTGGTATGGCTCAGTCTCTGAGCTTTCTGTTTACTGTAAACAAGTATTTGTGGTATGGCTCAAGCAGAGCACACATCTTTAGTCCAAGAGCTTTCTGTAAACAGGATTAAATGAGTTAACCCTAGGTCAAGAAATGGAGCAAGCAACCAGATTGACAGTGAACATGAGAAAAAAAAAACCTGTAGAGAGTGAGAGGAAGTCCAGAGGATGGATAGAAAGATGCACAGGAAGTAGAAAGGAGGGACATTGAGTTGAAGAGTATTTAAGACAGTGTGGAGAAGTAGGAAGAGCTTTTTCCTTCTGGGATGTAGGCTGAGTAGAAAGATCAGCTGGGTGCTTTTTTTTTCCCTCTCTGAGGTAGTAGGCTTTTACCACAGCATCTATCTATTGAGTCTTCATTGGTAAAATCGAATGATTGGAATTTTCTTCTTCTTAATTTATTTACTTTGATTTATTATAATTTATTCACTTTGTATCCCAGCTGTAGCCCCCTCCTTAGTCCTCTCCCACCCTCCCTCATCTCCTCCTATTCCCCTCTCCCAGTTCACTGATAGGGGAGGTCCTCCTCCCCTTCCATCTGACCCTAGCCTATCAGGTGTCATCAGGACTGGCTGCACTGTCTTCCTCTGTGATCTGGTAAGGCTGCTCCCTACTCAGGGATACAGAAATTGTGGTACATTTACACAAATGAGTACTACTCAGAAATTAAAAACAAGGAAATCATGAAATTTTCAGGCAAATGATGGGAACTAGAAAATATCATCCTGAGTGAAGTACCCCAGAAGCATATTTTCTTCTTTTAAAACAACAGGTCAGAGAAATGGAAGCGTCCTTTAAAGGGTATTCCTTTTAACCCCTGTTGATCCTCTAAGAAGCAGCAGGGATGTATGTATGGTTCTATGACACAGAACTCAATTCTGCTCTTTTCCAGCTGCGGCATTTCTCTAAACCTCACCATTTATGACTTGGGCCACTGCAAAAACTTCCTTCTCTTTTTGTCTCTGCCTCTTCCTTCCCAAAGCCTCTCTCTGTCCTTCAGCCTCCATTAGTCTCCTAAGTTTCTAACCCATTGTGGTTTTGACATTTCATAGCTTCTTGTTTACAAGATATGTGGAAATGCTTCTGAAAGGGCTGTTTATAATTCTGCCCAATCTTACTCTTCTAGCCTCACCTGCCTTCTAAGACTAGTCACACTTGTTTTGCTGGAGCACACTATGGGCTCGTGGTTGCTCCACCCATCCATCAATCCATTCTTCATTCACTAGACAATCCACCAATTAACAGAGTGGTACTGAGTGACAGACATTGAAATAAATTACTGAACAAATTCAGACATGGTTTTTGTTCTCATTTTCTGGAGAACAGCATGAATCAAATAATCAATAAGTGATTTTACCTGCCATTAAAATCAGATCTGTGAGGGAAAGACTAAAGCTCAGTGCAACAAGCATGGCTGCCATGTGTCAGGGATGCTTCTCTGAAAATATGATGTTTGAGGTAAAAGAAACAAAAGGATTAAATAGAAGAGGAAAAAGGAATTCACTGTTTAAGGTAGCCCCTCCGTAAATACTTGCTGGATGAATCAAAAGCACCCAGGGAAATACTTAGGAAAAGAAAAGGTTAGTGTGGAGTTTTTCTTAAAGGAGGCCTAACTCAGCTTTGCACACAGCCCAAGCCAAAGGCTCTGTGTTTCCAAGATGCTCTAGACAAGACAAATATTCTTTGTCTAAGTGCAGGATGACAGGTCCTATAGACAGGTGTCCTAGCAAGCTGGGAAGAGGACTGACTATCTCAACTCAAATAAGAGGGGACAAATGAATTGAAACTCACATTAAGAACTGATTGTGTGTATATATATATATATATATATATATATATATATATATATATATATATGAGGTTTATTAGGTGGATATGGAGAGAGAGAGAGAAGGGAGAGCAGGACATGATGGGGGGAGAAAAAGAGAGAAAGGGAAAGAGAGAAGGGGGAAGAGAGGGGGTGCCCTGATAGAGAGGAAGGACCAAGAGAGATGTAGCCCATGGCAGTTCAGTGTCCAAGTGGGTTCCATAGTAATGGGAACAGGGACTGCCTCTGACATGAACTGATTGGCCTGCTCTTTGATCACCTCCCCCTGAGGGGGGATCAGCCTTACCAGGAAGACAATACAGCCACTCCTGATGAGACCTAACAGACTAGGATCAGAAGGATGAAAAAGAAATCCTCCCCTACCAGTGGACTTGGGGAGGGGAGTGTGTGGAGAAGGGAGAGGAAGAGAGGTATTGGGAGGGAAGGAGGGAGGGAACTAGAGGGGGGATACAAAGTAAATAAAGTGTAATTAAAAATAAAATTAAATTAAAAAAGGAACTGATTGTCTAAGGCTTTAAACTTTATTATATAGTGTTAGGTTAAACATTGACAATGCCACCTAGGCTACAGACACCAGGAAGGCCATCCTCAGGCTCTTCTAAATCTAAATTGCTATTACAGCAACACTAAGATGGAAGTTGTGATATGTGCACAGCCTTCAGATGGCATCGTCTGAATCAGGAGGCTTTCACACATAGCTCTGATTTTTATTTCTATTTTTTGAAAGAGTGGAAGAATTCAAGCATGTCTCAATGTGCATCTCGGTCAAGTTCTAGGCTGCATGTTGGCTCTAGGCAATGGTGCTAGGCAGCGTCTGTTCAGTGGGGCAGTGACCACACCTTGGATTGACTTTATCACCTCACTCCACATTTTCTCCTATGCAACGTACAGCTTTAAAAGATGTACTTTTAAATTGTTTTTGAAGACTGTACTTTGGTTTTATTTATCAAGGATACTTCATGGTTGGTTAATTCTTTGTAAATAAAAAGAACAAGGAACACATACTTATCAGCAAGCAACTATTTTTTACTTCTAAGCAAACAAACAATGATTTACTTGTCTGCTATGAATGGCAACATTCTTATAATGGCACTGATCGCACCATATCTCTGGGTAGAACATAGAAGATATATCCTTGTAATTACAGAGTTTCCGTCATAATTGCCCCATGCATTCTTCAAGGACAGGTAATACGAGGTCACAATGGGTAGCTCTGGTGGCAGAAATGAAACAGAACTTAACATTCATTAGAAAGCAATCAAATGAAGAGGCTGTCAGGAACCTTATACTTTAGAAAGTGACAACACTGTGAGTCACTCCTTACAATGCAATTCTCTGCTTTGGCTCCACCTCATTAATTTGCAAACTAACTTCTACTCTAAGAGAGGAAATGATTTCTTCACCAAACCACCCAAGCAGCTTTCTTTCATGGTATAGTTTAAATTCTACCAAGTATCTTTGAAACTATTAACTATTTTGGTTGTAAAAAAAAAATTGGAAACAATCCTTTTTCTAAGTTATACTTATTCTTGTTTAATTAGACCTCCCTCATCTTAGGAGGGATGATGATCTGAACGTCTTGGAAATGTTTCTGAAACCAACTAGGATCATAAGCTCAAAGGGGAAATAAAAGTAGAAACATGGTAAAATGATAGAAGGCTGTAGGGATTAAGACATCAGAAATGACTTTAGTGTGTGTGTGTGTGTGTGTGTGTGTGTGTGTGTGTGTGTGTGTGTAGAATGAACAAAGAAAACCTGCTGAGTCTTTGCTTTATTTTTGTGTTCTATCCATCCCCTTCCATGATGCAAACACTGATATGCTCACATGCAGGATGTACATGGAAGCTCCAAGGCCACATGACAACCCACCTGAAGGGTAAGGGCAAGAGAGCGAGTTAAATAGTGATTTGCCTCAGTTGCAGTGGAGAAAAGTTTTGCTCAGTGGGGACTCCAATGGGATTGGCCTGTGAGTAACTATGCTCCCATGTCTCCTGATCTTTACTCCAGATAACTCATGTTAATTCCTGGTGTTCTGGAAGCCCATAATAAGCTCACTATGCCGCATGAATTCTTAGTAGGGTCTGATCACCAGCCTCCCAACCCTTTTGGTGGGTCCAGGGTTAAATTTGGGCTTTTGGATTAGATTCAATATTTGTGGAATGATGCTCTTTTTGATAGAAGCAGGCCTACTTCACATAGGCAAGCAGGTGAGATGTTCTTTCTAAAGCGGACCCCCAAAGCATTGTCAGCACTTATACCCACAGCTGATTTGAAATCAGCACCTGGGTTGGGGTGAAGCTCAGTAGTAGGGCTTGCTGAGGAATTGTGAAGATCTGAGTTTGATTCTCATACTATAAACAAAACAAAACAATACACAACGCAGGGCTGGCTGTCTTGATGTACCTCTGTTTTTGTTTTGTTGAAACTGTTCTTCCTTATGAAAAATCTCCATGTCCTTAAGTTCACCTAACTTTCTACTTCTGTAATTTTAGCACCCATAAACTTACAAAGGTTCTGAGAAGTTTGAGGTTGCTGCTGATGTTCTTGTTTAAAATCTTTACAGTTCAACTGTTTTTCTTTAGGTTCCAATGGAATGGCCAACATGGAATAGAGAACAGTGTGAGGCTGTGCATGGTGGGCTTTCTAGGTAGCAAGTATGGCAGAAGAGAGTGGAGAAGGGCAGGGGGGAACCTTGAGAAAGCTGTTCCTATGGCTTACGTATACATTTTATCAGTCTGCAGTGAGCTTTAAACATATTCAATTATTTTGACTTTTAGAAGTCAAGCTTAGCCTCTAAAAGATTTTGAGAAACTTTAAAATACTTTAGTTCTTAGGCCATTTAAACAAACCATTCCATAGATAGTCATCTGAAACCCAATGAAAGTGAGGTCAGTATTTGCCAGGTGTTTTCATGGATAAAGGAGGATAAAGGTGGCTTCCTCAGATCTTGTTGACGAGTTCAGAGACAGCTATTACCCATCTACCTGGCTTGGTTACTTTTCTCATGCTGTAATAAGACATCATGACCAAGGCAACTTATAGTAGAGGGAGTTGATTCTTACATTTTTCAGAGGGTTACAGTCCATGACCATCATGGTAGGAAGCATAGCAGAAGGAAGGCAGTAACTGAGAGCTTACGCTTGATCCACAAGCACAAGGCAGAGAGAAACACTGGGAAAGGCAAGAGTTTTTGACATCCCAAAGCCCACTCCAAGTGACACACCTTTGAAACAAAGCTTCCAATCCTTTCCAAATAGTCACACCAACTGGGGAGCAAGTATTCAAACATATGAACCTATAAGGAGCATTCTCATTTTAATTATCACATCACCTGCTAATTCATCAGTCCACTCACACATTCATCTATCCACCCATACATCTATATGTCCGTCCATCCATCCATCCATCATCTATCCATCCATCCATCCATCCATCCATATACCCACACATCTACCTGCCTGTTATCTACCCATCTAGTGTGAAAGGTATAAGAAGTACAGCAGTGAATGAGACTTTTTTTTGTTATCTAGAGGCTACATTTGGAAAAAAGTTAAGTAAAAAATTGAATTATACTATGAAGTCATGAATTTTCCAATATAAGTTTACATATAGTGCTAAATAGTATTGGTGAGGACTCCTTTAAATTTTTTTTTAAAGTACCAAAGATGTGTAGAGGTAGCCAGCTAATCTAATTTAGTTTGAACCTGTGTTCTTTCCTCTGGTCTGGTTTCAAAATGTCTAAGACCATTTCAGGGGGTAAAAGAAAAATGAAGTGAAACTGATCTTGTATAGAGTTTGCTACTTTGGATAACTGAATTTCAAAGAATCGAAAACTATCTGTGTACACTTAAAAATAGTACAGTATAGGTCTTAGTAATCCTAACCTGTAAACATATCAACTTATGAAAATGATTGGTGACATAGCCATCTTATGTATACAAAGCAAGTCATTTAGATAAAAGAGAATAATGGAAAAATGTTGGTTAAAAGTTAAAAATGAGAAATAGAACTATT
This sequence comes from Psammomys obesus, assembly GCF_907164565.1. NCBI lineage: Eukaryota > Metazoa > Chordata > Mammalia > Rodentia > Muridae > Psammomys > Psammomys obesus. Next base: position 24,789,196 of record NW_026587216.1, read on the forward strand.
TTATTTATGTGGTTCTCCTCAAAGTCCTTTTATAAATAACCCAGTGTTCTTTTTTAGCAGATGTGATTCATCTGTGAGTTAGTCTGTTTCTGGATTGTAGTTATTTGTTTATATTTCTACATGATTTTATCTGTCTTATTAGCATATAGTCTCACCAAATAAAGTTATGCCTGTCCATCTAAGTACACTATAAAATTAAATCTTTGTTAAATAAAATTATACCTCTATTGAGTAAAAAACAAACACATTTCTTTTCTTTTCAAAACCTAGGATAACCAAAGAGAAAACCTTTTTTTGTTATTTGTCTGACCAAGGTTCTGGATGCTTGGCTTTTTAGAATTATAGCTTTCATGGGGAAGATCATCCTCTCAATGTTTCATTAACTCTTTGGGAATTTCATACATACATACAGGGTGTATTGATCATATTTGCCTCTCCTACCTCCTTAATTCCTCCAAGATCCATGTCCCTTCCTAACCCCTTCTCAATTTTGTGTTCTCTCTCTCTCTCTTTTATTTAATAATACACAAATACCAATTTGTGATGCTCATATATTCCTGGGTGTGGGACCATCTACTAAAAATAGTCAACCTACCCAACCTACTAGAGGCCACACCTGCAAGAAAGATAAATACAGACAAGGAGGAAGAGGGTAAAATAATCGCAAAGATGTCTGAAAAAGTCAAAAGGAACCATAATGTTAACCATTTAACTAAGATTATCTATAATACATGTAAGTCTCTATAAAAGTTAAAAAAAAAAAACACTTTTCTCATCTGGGTTGACCATGTTCCCTCAAAGAGCCAAAGACCACCCAATAAAAACCCCAACATCAGGCATGAAAAGCCCCCTTTTGGGTTATTGGTCAGAGCTGTTCAGGAGACTCCGCAACTGTTACAGACTGTTGCTGTTTGCCCTTGGTTCTACCCAGACGTGGGAGGTAAGTCCCTGTTGCTGAAGGTGCCCTGTGCTTCAGACACAGGGCCTAGAGAACTCTGAGCTGGAATTGACCAGAGCGACCAGATGACTAGCTTTAACGGTATCAGAAGGCACATGCAAGCTCCCAAAGGAGGGAAACAACCAGCATCCCATGTAGCAATGACACCTATGGAGTGCAAGTAACTTTAAAGTAACCAAGAGTTTCAGTGTTTGCCTGCAGAGCTCCAAGGCTGGCCGAAGCCTTGAGCTTGGTGATCCTGTTTGCTTAATCTGCTAGGGAGTGGGTACTATAAGTGTGTGACACTGTGCTCAGTTTTGAAAACAATTTTAAACAAATCATTTTAGAGTAGATAGACGAATATAACCAGAATTTCCTGCATCCCTTCGAAGTCATGGTCTTTAGTTGGGGAGAGGAAGGAAGCAGTGCTGAGGGCAGGGAGGCAGTAGAGGGCAATGGGTGGTGAAGATGAACCAAGGACACAATGCAGAAAAATGTCATGGGTTACCAAGATGGCTCAGTGCATAAAGGCACCTGCTGCCAAGCAAGTCAACATCTGGTGGAAGGAGAGAACCGACTTTCACAAGTTGTGCCCCATCCTAGACAAAAAATAAACAAAAAGTAAACAAAAAGCTTTTAGAAAGTCATCACTTTGTACAATAAATATGCATTATTATTAATAATTTCATAATTGGGGAGGGAGGGTGGGACTGGGAGGGGAGGAGGGAGAGGCTGATGGGGGGATACAAAGGGAATAAAGTGTAATTAATAAAATTAAATTAAATTAAAAAAGAAAAAAATTCCATAATTACAGAAACCTGAATTTTAGTTAGAAGCGAATGAGGAAGTTACCAAAACAACCCACCTCTGACTATTTTACTCACAGTCAGGTTTGTTCTACTACGTATCTGTCACAGATGGGTACAAAATGAGACATGGGGGCAGGGCCATTACATTTCTTCACTAGCCAGCAATCACAGAGCAAATCACAGAGCACTGAATGTTCAAAGCGTATCCAACTAGTATCCAGGAGCCATATCAGAGGGATTGGATTGGATATGATTTGCCCTCAAAGACCACCGTTACAGCTGAACCCTTCACGCTGCTGGCGGGTCCTGTCTCATTTGGTGCTTAGTTTCCTCTGCAGTTCTTCTGAAAAGTGTCTCTCTCCCCGCAACACACCCACCCGCACCAGCCTCCTTTTACATATACTTAGGGCTGTTTTCTATTGGCAGAAAAACCCAGCACCCGGGTTGGATCCTATCAAGTCCTTGTCCTGCTCCTCAGACATTACTCTATACCACTTGACTTTGATTGCTGATGTGTATTTAACAAAACATAGCACTGGTGGAAGGGAATTGGGCAAAAGTGGGTATACCATGACTCAGAAAATCTATTTCTAGAAACTTACCTTAAAGATAAAATGGCCAGATACAAAACACTCCCATAAGCAGGGATTAATTCTAACATTATATTTAAAATTTTTTAATTTATTAAAATTTATTCACTTTGTATCCAAGCTGTAGCCCCTTCCTTTAGCCCTCCCAATTCCACCCTCCCTCCCTCTTTTCCTCCCCTGCCACTTCCCCAGTCCACTGATAAGGGAGGTCCTCTCCCGCTTCCATCTGACCCTAGCCTATCAGGTCTCATCAGGACTGGCTTCATTGTCTTCCTCTGTGGCCAGGTAAGGCTGCACCCCCCTGAGGGAGAGGTGATCAAAGAGCCAGCCACTGAGTTCATGTCAGAGACAGTCCCTGTTCCCATTACTACGGAACCCACTTGGACACTGAGCTGACATGGGCTACATCTGTGCAGGGGTTCTAGGTTATTGCCATGCCTGGTCCTTGGTTGGAGTATCAGTCTCAGAAAAGACCCCTGTGCCCAAATTTTTTGTTCTGTTGCTCTCCTTGTGGAGCTCCAGTCCCCTCCCCTGTCTTTCATAAGATTCCCTGCACTCTGCCCAAAGTTTGGCTATGAGTCTCAGCATCCGCTTTAATTTCCTGCCGGATAGAGTCTTTCAGAGGCCCTGTGGGCAGGCTCCTGTCTTGTTCCTTGTTTTAACCCTCTTCTGATGTCTATCCTATTTGCCTTTCAGAATGAGGATTGGGCATCTTACCCAGGGTCCTCCTTCTTGCTTAGCTTCCTTAGGTGTACAGATTTTACTATGATTATCCTATATTATATGTCTAATATCCACCAATATCCAGAATATATATAAAGAACCCAAGCAGTTAAAAAGCAACAAGTCAAGTAATCCAATTAAAAGAAGGAGAGGAGGACCTCCCCTATCAGTGGACTTGGGGAGTGGCATGCATGCAGAAAGGGGAGGGAGGGTGGGATCAGCAGGGGAGGAGGGAGGGGCTCATGGGGGGATACAAAATGAATAAAGTGTAATTAATAAAAAAAATAAAAGATTTAAAAAAAAAGTGGGGTACAGAGCTAAACAGAGAATTATAAATAGAGGAATATCGAATGGCAGAGAAACACTTAAAGAAATGCTCAACATCCTTAGTCATCAGGGAAATGCAAATCAAAACGACCTTGAGATTTCACCTTACACTCAGCAGAATGGCTAAGATAAAAAACTCAAGTGACAACACATGCTGGAGAGGATATGGACTTGTACAACAAACTTGTACAACCACTTTTGAAATCAATCTCATGCTTTCTCAGACAATTAGTAATAGTGCTACCTCAAGATCTAACTATACCACTCCTAGGCATATATCTAAAATATGTTCAAGTATACAACAAGGACATTTGCTCAACCATGTTCATAGCAGCTTTATTCATAATAGCCAGGATCTGGAAACAACCCAGATGTCCCTCAGTTGAGGAATGGATACAGAAACTGTGGTACATTTACACAATGGAATACTACTCAGCAATTAAAAACAAGGAAATCATGAAATTTGCAGGCAAATGGTCAGAGCTAGAAAAGATCATCCTGAGTGAGGTGTCCCAGGAGCAGAAAGACACACATGATATCTACTCACTTTATAAGTGGTTATCTAACACTCTTTTAAAGCTGAAAACAAGAGCACTGTCCACAAATGCCATCAATTCTAGCACCTTCATGATAAAGCCCTAAACAGGTAAAAGAAAGAGATGAAGACCCCTATAGGATGGAGGGTTGTTTGGTATTGATTAGATAGATGACAATAACAATGTATAGAAGAATGCTATACTATACCAATAAAAGGTGATAAAGATGCGAAGTTATAAACATTTGCTTTAGTTACAAAAAGAGAAACAATGCTAGGCTCTGAAACTGAGATACTAGAGGTTTTCCCAGGCTTGGTCTCTGTCTTTTTTATAACTCTGATACTGTTTCTTGCTGTCATTTAATAAAATGTGTCCAATACAGTGGTTGCTTTTGGGCATCTGCTATCCTTTTCACTGCACCTCTTGTGTTAGTCTATATGTCCTTTATGCTAGATTCTGACCTGCTGTGCTTCCTGTGTCCTCCATGGTCTTGAGACTTGGTTGTAGTGTTTCCACAGCAGTGGAGTACAGAAGGCCCACATGATGGCTACTAAAACAAGTATGGAGAAAGCACCCACCCTTCAGTCAGGTGAACCAGGTTCAAAAGGAGATAAAGGAAGTGGCAGACTTCTGTAACGGAAGTGTCTAGAAAAGCTTGTCAAAAGCCAAGTTCGCTGCAACATAGGGGAAAAATACCTTCAGAATTCCACCGGATCAGCCCAGTGCTAGGTCCACAGCTAATATTCAAAAGTAGTTACTCTTTGTGGACTTTGAAGTTTTTAAGGTTGGCTGCAAAGCAATGCTCATGAGCTCAAGAAGAAACAATCTATTCCAAACATTTCTTGGAAGCTCGGCAAAACTGGAAAGGAACAGGAATGGACAGGGGAAGTTCTGGCTTGCCTTGGTAAGAGCTTTGTGTGTCTTTCGGTAGCCTTGGTAGTCTAAATGTTAAAGCATTTTAAACAAGTACTGTGGTTTCCATAATGTGGACCACTGCTGGTTCTGCCAGACAAGCTTTCTTTTCTTTTTTTATTCAACTTTTAATTATTCATGTTTTTTTTTTTAATTGTATTAAATCACTGTGGGGACAATGACATAGATTGCCTTACAGGTCATCAAAAGTGGCCTCGAGGCTAAGCCTCTGACACTGGAATTCCGAATGTAAAGATTTTATGATCTATCTTCTTTAATCAATAATAGAATTCACCGTGCAAGAATTTAGACAAGAAACAGGTCGAGTAAAACAGTGTTTCTTCCCTCCAGTCAATGGGCATGTCTCAACCATGTGACTGGCGCTGGATTCATGGGTCTTTTGGTCTCTTCCCTTTCAGTCAGTAGCTCAAAGGGAGGATAGGGTCACCGGGTTCTGACATCCCTAAGATGAGCACTGCAGGCCCCACCAACGCTACTAGAATCTCATCAAAACTCTGATAGACACTTTAGCAAAAACAATTATTACTATCATTATTATTTTCAGATTTCAATTTTCTTTTTAAATTATTATTATCATTTATTACAATTTATTCAGTCTGTATCCCAGCTGTGGTCCCCTCCCTCTTCTCCTCCCAAACTCACCCTCCGTCTCTCCCTCTTCTCCCTCTATGCCCTTCCTCTAGTTCTCTAGTCCTGGTCTTCTTCCCCTACCATCTGATCCTAGTCTATCAGGTCTCATCAGGACTGGCTGCATTGTCTTCTTCTGTGGACTGGCAAGGCTGCACTCCCCTCAGGGGGAGGTGATCACAGAGCCTGCCACTGAGTTCATGCCATAGAAAGTCCTTGCTCCCCTTACTAGGCACCCCACTTGGAGACTGAGTCTATGGGCTACATATGAACAGGGGTTTTAGGTCCTCTCCATGCATGGTCCTTGGTTGGGATACCATTCTCTTCAGGGCCCCTAGGGATCAGTTTTTATGGCTCCATTGGTCTCCTTTTGGAGCTCTTTTCCCTCCCATGTCCCTCCCCCTTCTTTCCTAAGATTCCCTGCACTCTGCCCAAAGTTTGGCATGGAAGTAGAGGCACAAACAATTATTAAATGTACTCGGCCACTTGTATTCGATACTCTAGTGCCGGCTCAACAGTCACTTTGTCCTGACAATGAAAGAACCTTAACCGTACATGTCTCACTGCATGGCTTCTGCCAAGGAGAGGAGCTACCAGTCGCTGAAGTAAAAAGTACTCTTCCACTTTATCAACCAGCAATTACCACGAAAGAACAGTGGTGAAAGGACCTGAGAAAAATTACTAAAACGTCTGACAACTTTATGAAGAAACCTCCAAAGTTTTAGTGTTTAATATAAAGATTACTGACCAAGATGTGACGATACCAAGGTTGAGAAACTAGGGGATGGGGGTGGATGGTAGGGAGAAGACCTACAGATTACGCAGGCTGTGATAACAATGTGAGCTAAATAATCCTGTTGACATACACTAGTTAGTTACACAAAGCGACTTGGTTTTCTCTGGGCTTGGGAAAACGACGTTCTGGATTCAGTGTGAATTAGCGATAGCTGGTGCTCTCCCTCCACCTCAACTCTTCTGCGCAGTGGCCATCTTCTTTTCATCTTCCAGTACTTCCGCTCCAGCCTGGGTCATGAGGTCAGCCATGTTTTTCTCCAGATGGTCAATGCAACTGCTCATGCCATCGATCCTTCTGATGATCTAGTCCGACGTTATCTGAAATGTGTCTTGCATATCTGGCTGTAAGAAGGTCTCCACCGCAAAGGTGATGTCCTGCATGGTCTTGGAGTCCATCTCAGCCATCTCCCCTGTGCCCAGCTTGGCGGTGATGTCTCAGAACTGTCACCTACACGTGGGTTTCTTGGCACAGACGCTGGAAACATGTTTTCAGCTGATAGACAGGGTCTGGGAGACATCTCAGCCATCATGAGGTGATTTAGTGCTTTCTAAATATGTTAGTGTTTGCCCGACATTCAAATCCTCATGAATTCCACAAAAATTAATTCCTGTTTAATAAGACAAACTTTGAAGTATAAAATGAAAGACAGATAAACTAGCTCCCAGGATCCAAGGTCGCTTTCGGAAAGTTCCTTAGTGAATCTAGCACCATTAGAGGTGATGGCTTTGAGGCAAACATGCTGGATCACTGTCCAGTAAGCCTTTGTCTTTCAAATGGGTCTGTGACCGTCCCATATAATGCCCCCCATTTCTGGGAACAGTGCATGCCCAAAAATTGTGAACGAAGAGCAAGTATCATTGTGAGAAGTTTTCTTCCTAATAGCATCTTACATTGATCACTCACATTTAGAACTAACTTAAAACAGCTACTTTTCAAGGTCGAAAGCAAGACAACCCAAGGGAAGGGAGTGCTGGAGAGAGCAACTGTGAATTAATGAATCTGGGTCAGGTACAAAACCAGTGAATCATTAGGACTAAATCCTCAGTTTCAGGGTTTTGCATGGCTGTGTTACTGTGTTCACAATGTTCATTTTAAATCGATTTTACGTAAGATAATTAACTTCATCTGTGGTTACATATGCAAAACACACAGAAGAGATCAGGACATGTCAAGTATTTTGGAAGTGGCAAAAGTTGGTTTTCTAAGTGTGATGTTCAGTTGTCTACCATCATGCTAAACTGGGTAAGTTAAGATTTAGAAATTTTACTTAACACTCCCCCGATGCCTGCATGCAAATTTTATGGTCCTGGACATCGGTTCTAGCACTGATGCAGGTTAAGCAAGTGCTCTATCCTGGCTCTACATCCTCAGTCCTAATTATTGGTTAGGACAGAGATAATCAAATTGGATCATTATTTTTTTTCTTGATTTTATATTATTGTCTGTTACCCATATAATGAAATTCAACCAAAATATCAACTGACAATTTCACCCTATATCTAAGGAATCACATAAAATTAATAAGAGATGATTTATATTATCATATAGGTGTAAGTGTAGAATAAAACCAAAACAACTTCTTTGGTTGTTATGAAGTAATGCAAAACTTCGGTCTGGAATTGTCTAGAAGATGGGGTGTCCATTTATATCACACAGATATATGTGCTTATAGTACAACAACAGCTGGTATTTCCTATGAAGCTCTTCTAGCTTTTTAGTAGTCCAGAACAAAATACAACCAAACAAAAGCAATTAAAAATGCTGAAAAAGGGTAAGCAAATATTGACAACAAAAAGAAAAGGAATATTTTGGCCTTGATTCTTTATCAGGCTGAAATTTTGAGGTTTTCTGACTGACATTCTTTTTCTATTTCTATTGCCAAAGCCTAGATGTAGGAGAACCTTCAATTAGGATGAATTATGAACATTAGTCATGGTAAAGAAACACAATGAGAAGGAACATCTACTTTTCAAACGTGGTGCACCCTTTTGAAATATTTTCTGGGTCCCTGAAGTTAGCGTATTTGAACCAACAATTTAGTGTTCAATCATCTGATATTTAATGCTGACAAATTACACATACTAGGATGATCTTCAAAATTTACATACATATGCAATGGCACAATGTGTAAATACAGAAGTTTCACAGGTATGAACATTCATACATAAAAATAAGTCTGCAGGCAAAATCAAAGTTTAGGGCTTGGTAATAATTATTCTAATTGACTGTTCAACATTTCTGATGTAATTCAAATATTTCCATCATTAATCATTTATCGTGAAATACTGTACTGTTGGCATTGTGAAAGATACTGAGTTCATAGTTGGATGGGAATGAAGGTGAAGAACACACATTGCATTTGTCCAAAGAGTAGAGAAAATTCAGTGACAAACACTGAACTCAAAATAATTACTGGTGTGATGAGTGCAGGTGCCAGTACCCTCCCTTAACTGGCTTTCACAACAAACAGGGTAGTGTTGACTTTGTGGAAGAGATATTGGATGAAATGTGCCATCAGAATGGAGCTTATTAAATATCAATAGCCACTTAAGAAGATATCCTATGCTAACTTTCTCCTCTAAAACATTTAGTAGAGTAAAACTCTGCCAGGGCACAGAATGAGCATCAACATAGCTCCTTGCAAAGATCCATGGAGATTTACAGAAATTCACTTAAGAAGTTTGAAGAAAATGTGAGTGCAAGGATATTTTGTCCTTCAGATTTTATGAGCTATGAATGACAGCTTGAATGGTTATGAAATATCGACCCTTAAAATTAGGAGCAAAATATATCCTTAATCAACATCTATATTCATTAGCCCAGATATTTTTAAACTTACACAGGAATCAATCAAAAATATCCCTGTATCCTGTACTAATTTAGGCAGACTGCTGGCTATGGTTCCAAAGATGTGCAGATATTTGTGTTGTCTTTTGTTCTGCAGAAGGATGTCTATCAGAGGGTTTATGCCATTCTGTGAGACCCAGAGCCTGTGACTCTGTGTTCATCTCTCTTGTATTGGTATGCCACAATGTGGAAGCTTTATCTATTGCATTAGTTTTTAGTTGCTTCCTTAATAAATTACTACCAGCGTACTGAACAACACACACACACACACACACACACACACACACACACTTGTTATATAATAGTTCTACAGCTTGACGGTTCTTGACCCAGTGTTTTATGGACTAAAATCATCAAGGTGTGTTGCCGGTGCTGTATCCTTTCAGGGAGGCTTTAGAACACAGTCCACCTCCTTGCCCTTTCTCCTTTCCTGTGTCTTGGGTGTCTCTTTCCATTTTTTAAAGCTACCAGCATTGATGTATGCATGCCTGTCGCCCAGCAACTCTCTTCCGACTCTTCCCCTCTGAAAGGAAACTTGTGATTTCAGGGTACCTGTCTAGGGTAGTTTTATGTCAGCTTGACACCATACAGTCATCTGAAAGAAGAGAATTTTAAATGAGAAAATCTTCCATAAGATCTGGCTCTAGAGCATTCTCTTAGTGATTGACTGGGCGGGGCCCAGCCTGTGGTGTGTGGTGCTATCTCTGGCTGGTGGTCCTGGGCTCTATAAGAAAACAGGCAGAGAGAACCATAGAGAGCAATCCAGTAAGAGACACTCTTCTATGGCCTCTGCATCAGCTCCTGCTCCCAGGTTCCAGGCCTGTTTGAGTTTCTGTCTTGACTTCTTTCAGTGATGGATAGTGCTGTGGAACTGTAAGCCGAAAACTTCCCCTTGAAGTTTCTTTGGTCATAGTTTCTCCTCGCAGCAACAGAAACCCTAACTTAGATATACCCAGGGCCAACATACAGGACAAGTTGGCAATTTTAGTGTCAGCTGATAAGCAACCTCAATTCCATTTGCAACTATAATTCCATTTTGCCATGTAAGACAACACTGGTATGTCTGGGAAGCAGAAAATGGAAGTCTTTGGGGAGCCATAATTCTGCCTATCACAGTCATCATTATCAAAGGCTGAAATGCACCATTCTGGTATACTCACTCACTGTTTCTGGACTCCTGATCCATTTTCCTTACAACTTTCGAAGGGCCTTAGGAGCAGGCTCAGTGGATCATAGGACCATTTATTATCTCATTCGCAGCAGCTAAGGGATCCTGGGAAACAAAACATGACTATTCCCACCCAAATATTTATGATACTTTTCAAATGTCCCTCCTTTTACTAGATGGTATTTCCTGTCTCTGTCTGCACTGAGTGTCCAGTAAGCAAATAAAAATGCAACAAACATACCAGAATGTGAAATTACATTTCTAGAGAAGTAGGCAGAGTTTCTCAGGCTCACAGAAAGCAATGGAACTCTTCCTAGAGTCACACACACACAAAAAGGAGTTAAGACTAAACAGCATGTAAACAAGATGAACTGCCAAGAATCCTGCTGCCTTATGGAAGGCTCGGAGAGACTGATGCAGCAAGCGTCACCTCTCAGCTACCACATCTTTATGCCACAAAAGGGAAGCTGAAGTGAGGAGGTGGTGCCATGGCTTGCCACCTGATCTGATTGACGTGGGACTCGTTCTTTCATTATCCCAAGAATTGGTGAATTGCCACATCTCTACTGTCAACTTTTAAAACATAGCCTGCCTGCTCTTTCAGAAGTTTCCCAGGACTCCACCTCACATCTGGAATAAAGCACAAACTCCTTATTTGGACCTGTGAGGCCCCACCTGTTTGCCCTCCCTACCCTCATCTCCTCCACTCTCCAGTCTGCCACGCCATCCCTCCAGCCACCCACCTCACTTTTGGTTTGCTTGTCCTGACAGCCGTAATATTCTTTCTGAGAATGGTGGCATTGTTTAGTTCCTCTTGTCACTGAGAACTTGGGTTAAATGTTGATGTGAGTCCTTTGTCACTTATCTTCCTCACACCTCACAAAGCTTATCCCCCGGAGCTGTCTTGGTAGTGGATCAATTCCACAATACTACAGAAAGTACCACCCTGGCTAACTGCTTGCCCATCCCTTGTGTTCCAAACAGAGCAAGGCAGAGGTCAGGAACTCAAAACATATGTATGGTGCCAAAGAATAGACAATTAGCTTTGCAATAGTGTCATTTGGGTTGGTATCCTTTCCAGTTCAAACCCAATTTAAAATGTCTCCAAGTGTCCTCTGCTCTCTGACATTCATAGTCAATATTCACATAACAAATCAGTTCAATGAACCATTTGGTTTTTGTAAATGAACACCTGGATTTGAAAAAGAATTGGGTAAACCCTCTGTATTTTAAACATTATTTCACAATGTTTTTTCAGTATTGTCTAGATGAACAAAAAAGATGGGATAATAATAATGAATTAAGACTGGTTGTTTCAACTAAGGAACAGATAAAATTTCACTAAGATGTTTGCTCTCTCCGCACTCTGTTCATACGTCTATACTTTTGTCCCTCTCTCCCTCCCTATTCATGTGTATTTCTCCATGTGGCCCTCAACTCAACTGTCTTTGTATGCTCTGTGATCTCCATGAAGACTTGTTTATCCTGTTCATTATCATGTCCCTACCAGTTTGTCACTTTGTCACATATATATATGTGCACATATAAACTTGTGAGTGTGTGCGTGTGTGTGTGTGTGTGTGTGTGTGTGTGTATTTACACAGCTATCTAGTGCTACTTTTTGTGAAAAGTATTTTTATTAATTTTTAGTCTGAATTTCGTTAACACTTGTTTCCATGTGTGTTAAAATAGATAGGAGTCCTTATCTGTAACTAAAATATCTTCAAGCATGAAATGCATAAAGTCTAGGTGATAAAACACTCAACAGAGCTGGAAAGAACAAATCAACACTGTATTTTCTACCCCATGCTGGAATGGAAATAAATTCAGTGTAATAGTACTCAGGACATGAAATATATTCATTATGCCTACAGAGTAAAATGATGAGTGTGAAATTTTTTAATAAGCAGAATAAATGTCAGTCTAGATAAATCCATCACAAAAAGCAAACAATCTCGTTATAAATAGCAAATCATATCACACCACGGCTACCTTTTGTGTGTGTGTTTTTGACCTTGCATAAACCTTCCCCCTTTGGTCAGTTCTCAGTTCTAAATCACACACATTCATCACCCTAAGGTCAAAGCAAATTTTCCGGCTGTGCAGTAGTCCAGGACAAAATCATTATCTGTTCCCAAGGGCTGCTCAGCTGACACTGCCCGGTGCACAGTTCCAGAAGCAGAATTTTGTTGTGGCTGGTTCCTTAAGCACATTTCCTGCTTTTAAAGGTAAATTTGCATACTTGTTTAAACAGTAATCAGATTTAATCGGAAACCTAATGACCACATGTTCAGAGCTGTAAGACAATGGAAAATTTGCACAGACAATACATTCTTAAAAGAAAATAAACAAGGAACAAGTGACATGAGGGAGTAGGTGAGGGCTAGAGTTAACAGCTCTTGGCTAGCTCATGAGTTTCCGACACTGGTTCAGATCCTGGCTCTGCCACTTTGCAGCTACATAAAACTTGGACAAGCTATGTAAGTGCAGGGAAAATGAGTTTTCTCATGCATGAGATAGGGATACTGACTGACAGATTCTTTGATTCCTGAGGGTGATGTGTGTGAAACACTAGTTTATGTCAACACTTAAAAAGTGGTCCCAGATTATCTCAGAAAAGCCAGTTTACTTTTGCAAAACTAAGAAAAACAAAGATGACTCCCTGGGAGGCCACAGGACACATCACCCAGAGAAGCAGTGGCCACGCCTACCGGGATCCCAGAAGAACTTCCTATCAGGCAACACACAGCTAGCACACTCTCCTATAAACTGGAGATGCCAACAGAATGCGAAGAATGGGATATTCACCCAACGAAGACAGGACCAGATATCAGCACTTACAATTACAATCTTCCCAAACCCACATTTTTGATTAAGAAGCCAAAATACAGATTGGCAAAACACAGCATCTTCAACAAATGGTACTAGTCAACCTGGATGGTTGCATGTAGAAAAATCAAAATAGATCCATACTTATAACCCTGCACAAAACTTCTTTTCCACATGGATCAGAGATTTTAACATAAACCAGATACACTAAACCTGAAAGAAGAGAAAGTGAGGAATAGTCTTGAACTTATTGACATAGGAAAAGACTTTCGGGAACAGAAAACTATTAGTATAGGCACTAAGATCAACAATAAATAAACGGGGCCTCATGAAACTGAAAAGCTTCTACATAGCAAAGGACACCAGCATTTGGACAAACCAGTAGCCTACAGAATGAGAAAAGATCTTTACCAACTACATATCTAACAGAGTACTAATATCTAAAATATATAAAGAACTAAAATACATAAATATATAAAGAACTCATAAAACTGAATATCAAGAAAACAAATAACACAATAAAAATGCAGTACAGATTTAAACAGGGAATTGAGGAAACTCAAATGGCTGAGAAACACTTAAATGTTCAACATTGTCAGCCACCAGGGAAGTGAAAATCAAAGTACTTTGAGATTTCATCTTATATTAGTCAGAATGGCTAGGATGAATAACACAAGTGACAGCTCATACTGGTGAGGATGTGGAGCAAGGGGAACCCTCCTCCATTGCTGGTGGGAGTGCAAACTTATACAGTCACTACAAAAATCAGTGTGGTGGTTCCTCAGGAGGGTGGCAATCATTATATTCCAAGATCCAGCTATACCACTCTTTGGCACATACCCCAAGGATGCTTCATCCTGCCGCAGAGACACTTTCTTAACTGTGTTCATTGCTTCTCTATTTGTAATAGCTAGAATTTGAAAATAACCTAGATGTCCCCTGACAGGAGAATGGATAAAGAAAAATGTGGCACATTTATACTATGGAGTATTACTCAACTGTTAAAAAAGTAACTTCATGAAATTTGCAGGCAAATGAGTGAAACTGGAAAAAAAGGCTTTCTGAGTGAGGTACCCAGACACAGAAAGAAAAATGTGCTGTGTATTCACTTATATGAGGATATTAGTTCTCAAGCCAATGAGAATCAAGCTACAATCTCTAGAATCACAGAGGTAAGGTATATAGTAAGGAACTATGGCGGCAGATGGCTCTCCGTACAAAAGGGAAATAGAATAGATAGTTATGGGTGGACAAGCCAGGGCTAGGGGCCTGGAATTGAAGGAGAAAACACGGAGGGGGAGGAAAATGTGGGATGAGGATGGGAATGTGGGGAGAGACAGCTAAAGTTGATGGTAGTAGGGACTTTAATATAGAAGCTTCCTAAAATATATACATATATGAAGGCAATCTAACTGAATTGGGGGAGACAGAACCCTAACTGGTCATCTCTTGTCACCAAATGAAACTTCCAGTCCCAGGAGTGTGTTACCTTAAATTGAGTTGTTGGCCAAATGGTCCCACGGGAATCCACAAACAACCCGACCTGTTGCAACTATAGGTTGTGCTCTACAAACTGACAGCTAGGTCTCATTGTCTAAGAAAACACCTACCCAACTCATTGAACACGGAGAGGTTGATCTGACGCCTACTTAGAGCCTTCAACCTTATGTTCTATAGTCTTTGGTACAGAAATGTACTCTGCAATGCCACCAAGAGAGAAATGTAGCCACCCGCCCTGCCACAAACTCTTGGATCGACAATGGTGTCCTGCCTGCAAGATAAACTATGGCACTGGTGTCACTGTAGAGTAACCAACCTTAAATCAGTAAATATCTGATTTAAGGCCCACTCCACAAGATAGAACCCATAACCGGCACTGCTCAGTAACTCAGACTGGATAGCTCAGAGACCCAGAGTAAAACCAAATACTACAGTTCTACCAAAAAAAAAAAAAAAAAAAAGGAATAAAATGACTCCTACTAACATTCTGTTATGTCCATAGATAAGTGCCCTGCTCACCATCAGAGAAGTTTCCTCCTGCAGATGGGAACAAATACAGAGAACCATAATGCAGAGAGTTAAGAGATGTTGGACCACTTAGTACTAAATGGGACCGCTCCATCAATTCCCTTCCCTTAGGGCTCAGGGAACCCTGGAGAGATGAGGTGGAAAGAGTGCAAGAGCCCGAGGGGATGGAGAACACCAAGAAAACAAGGTTAACTAACGCAGCATGAGCAAAACTCACAAGAACTCACAGAGGCTGAAGCAGCATACACAGGAGCTGCATGGGTTGGCTCCGTGGTCCAGGTCCTCTGCTAATATAATGCATATGATGGCTTACAGTTTAGAGTTTTTATGGGATTCTTGAATGTAGGAACAAGCAGATCTCTGTTTTCTCTGTCTTCTCTTGGACTCTTCCTTCTGTTTGTTTGTTTTAGCTGATTCCAACGTGTTAGCTTTTGTTTTATCTTATTATATTTTATTTTACTTAAAAACAAAAAGAAAAGGGAAAAGCAAAGATCAAGTAGGCTCCCCTGCTTTTAATTTGCTGTGAGGTTGTTTTTGGTCTTTTTAAATGGTGGCTCAACCACAAACCCCTCTTTGCCCTGTGATCACTTGTGGAATGATCACACACAGACAAACACACAAACACACACAAACCTGCTCTTCCTCTTCCTTGGACTCAAAAGGCATGTCCTGTACTTCAGGTATCAAGTAGAGAGAGCTCAAGAGTGGGACAGTGTGAACAGAATACTTCCCAGTGGAAGGGTTTAAGATGGAAGCCTGTCAAAGCCAGGGAGAAGCTTCAGGTTTTCTGTTAATTTCAACTAGCAGTGATGGGATGGGATCAACTAGCAGGGATGGGATAAAACCAAGTCTGCTGGAATGATATCTTGGGCATTCCCCATCATCTAGATGCTCTTCACACGTGTGGCAACCAGTGTGGCCTACTTGTGAGCATCTCAAATTCTCTTCTTTCTACTGCCACCATCACAATCCCATTTGACTTTGTATCTATCATGAAGACGACACAGTTGTTCACATGAAGGAATAGTGGATGATAGAGAGTATGACATGGTAACTCTTCCAAGGTTACTGCTAGTTAAAAAACAATCTGAGATACATTCTACCCAGAGCCACAGGAATAGGCTGGTGTGTCAAACTCTGCCCGAGTCTCAGAAAATTTCGTACCTGTGGATCTGTAGGCTGAGGCAAGAAGACTTCCCAGCCAGCCCAAGCTACAGCTGAGGCACTTATCTGAAAAAAGAAAAACATCCCCAAAATAAATTATCGTACGGCAGAGGCAGGCAGATCTCTTGTGAGGTCGAGGCCAGCCTGGTCTACAGAGCGAGTCCGGGACAATCAACACTACACAGAGAAACTCTGTCTCAGAAAAGCAAAAATCAAAACAAACAAAAAAACAAACAGAAATGGCAAAAACCAACCAAACAAACAAAAAAACCCAAAATAAATATCATGACAATTTTTAAAATCACGAATGAATGAAATCACCCATTCTGTCATCCACTGAACTTTATGGTATAGGTGTTATACATATGTACATTTTATGTGTGTGTGTGTGTGTGTGTGTGTGTGTGTGTGTGTGTGTGTGTGTGTGTGTGTTGCAACAGATCCCAAGACCTGGGTAGTCTGAACCTTGAGACTTGGTTTTCTTGATACAGACACTGAAAAGCAGTCAGTGCATCTACAGTTTAAGCCGGATGGTTACTGTATCATTGTAAAGACAGTCATTAAACTGTAAGCTCTTACACCATAGAAAGTAAGTGACCATCTCAGACCCTCCTCTTGAATCATGTGATACACATGAGTAGTCTTCCTACATGAATTCATTGGCCCCAAGAGATCCTGCGTTATGCTAAGTTATCTTGCAATTGGAGATCAACTCCTGGTCTTTCTGAGGATCCTTCTCTGTTGCCTTTCTAAACTATCCTCAGGGAAACATTCTGGTGCATGTCAATTTTGCCCCATAGATTGCAGTCTCCAGGGAAGAACATTTTTGTGACTAGAAAGCAGCAGGGTCATCTTGCATCGAGTTGGCCAGACAGCGTTTCTGAGACAGAAAGAGTGAAGCTCTAGAATACACTGGCAGAAACATGGAGTCTGAGGCAGACTCTGCCCTTTTCCTTCTTACTGTCTGACACTGGTATTACTTGGCTTCTCTAAGATTCAGCGTTCTCATCTGGAAAGCGGGTTTGTGAGGAAGGCTAATGCAATTTATACCCTCTGTAGAAGAATGGATGCTCAGAGTTCATATGCGCCCATTGCTGCTGGTTCCCGCGGTGAATCAGGGGTGGAAACAGGTGAGGTGGGTGCTTTTAGGTTAGTATGTTTTCCTGGGAAAGTGACCTGAGCTTTTCAGGTACAAGCAACCCTGTATTAGTGGTCTGAGACCACTATTCTATTGTGTCTCCTAAGCCCTGGTGTTCGTTTTGGCCCTGTCCACCATTTGCCTTGCCTCTCGACATGCTTTCCCTGCCTCATCTTTTCATCTTTGTAGGTTTGGTGCCAGTTACACTGGGAGAAGGAATGGAAGGAGGTTTAGGTATTTTCTTATGGAGTGCTGGTTCATCTGAATATGCTAGAAATTTAGCATCTGAATATGACCTTTCGGCAGGTGAGTGAACATCGCGGTCCTCCTTGCTCTTTGTTCTTCCTATTTCAAAGCCTAGAAATAAAGAATGAACAACGGCGGGGCTTGTTTAGCTGCTAAGAGTTTTGAGCTGGCCATTCCTTTCAAGTTATTGGGCATTTTTATTTTCTCTTCTCGATTATAGTGGTGTTACCTCTCTGAATGAGACAGTGTGAAAATGGATCTTCTTGCCTCAATCCATGGAATCCTTGAACTCTGTAAGTATTCAGTCTCAGGGAGGAGAGGTTCCTTTTAGCTGCACCATGAAGCTCTCTGCACAACACGAAGTGTTTTGAAGAGTGTTTCGTGTGGTGTTTTGCAATACCTAGTAGAAATAGCTCTCCTCTTCGCTTTGCCCCAAGAGGCTTGTGCAGGATCTGTCAGATGCTGGGGGAAGCCCTGCAGAAAACAGGCTTATATTGAGCCACAGAGCTTTCCAAAGCAATCCAGAATATCTCCCTCAGGTTACAGATCCTGCCATAGGTTTTCCGAGTCCCAGAGTTAGTGTTACACAAACTGCCATTTGTGAATCCCACATTTCACAAGAGCAGCAGCAGCAGATGGCAAAAATACATTTCTAATTCATTTAAAATCTGCTCCAAGAAATGAGCTCTCCCTGTACTCTGCATACTTTCACTGCTCTATATGTCTCTTCTATGGCTGCTAAATAAAATTATTATGAAAAAGAATGCCTGGCTGAGGTTCCTCACTACTGAGAGGCAGCAGCGGTTTATGTCTTCTACTTGTGCTGGGGAATCATAAAATAAACCCCGATGACTAAGGAACAAGGGCCTTAATTTTACTGTTTTTCATATCTGAGGCTCTTGAAAGGGCAAGCTGCTCCACAGAATTCACCTTTATTTGTATAGATGCTTCCTTATTTTGAAATGCATAGCAGCCTCCCACCCAAGTACTAACCAGTCTCAATTCTGCTTAGCTTCCAAGATCAGGTGGTATTCATGGGCCCATTCATGGTGGTATGGCAGTAGACATGAGGGCACCAAATCTCATTATAGATGGTTATGAGACACCATGTGGTTGCTGGGAGTTGAACTCAGGAGCTTTGGAAGAATAGACAGTGCTCTTAACCTCTGAGCCATCTCTCCAGCCCCAATATAATACAGGATAAATTCACTAAAATCTATAGTCCCAAAGAAGCTAAACAACACAGAGGAACCTAGGGAAAAGCCTGAAACCTCACTCGGAAGAGCAAACAGGATAGATATAGGAAGTAGGAGAAGACAAGGAACAGGACAGGAGCCTTCCACAGGGGACCTCTGAAAGATTCTATCCATCAGGGTATTAAAGGAGATGCTGGCACTCATAACCAAACTTTGGGCAGAGTGCAAGAAACCTTATAGAAGAAGGGGATATAGAAAGACCTGGAGGGGACTGAAGCTCTACAAGGAGAGCAACAGAATAAAAAAAAAAAAACTGGGCCCAGGGTTTTTTTCTGAGACTGATAATTCCAACCAAGGACCATGCATGGGAAGGACATAGACCCTATGCTCAGAGGAAGCCCTTGGGCTGCTCAGTTTTCAAGTGGGTTCCCTAGTAAGGGGAACAGGGGCTGTCTCTGACATGAACTCAGTGGCTGGCTCTTTGATCACCTACCCCTGGGGGGTGCAGCCTTGCCAGGCCACAGAGGAAGATAAGGCAGCTAGTTGTGATGAGACTTGATAGGCTAGTGTCTGATAGAAGGGGAGGAGGTCCTCCCCATCAGTGGACTAAGGAAGGGGCATAGATGGAGAAGAGGGAGGGAGGGCAGGACTGGGAGGAGATGAGGGAGGGGGCTACAGCTGGGATACAAAGTAAATAAATTGAAACAAACAAACAAATAAATAAATAATAAATGCATAGCAGTGTCAAGAGCAACCAGCAGCTTGACTCAGAGATTTGTGGAATGTACTTAAGACTTGGTTCTCCACCACTTTTTGTATCAAAAGCAAAGTTATTATAGCTTTAAAACATGCCTTTGAGACTTAAAAGTATGATCACAGATATAAAAGACAGAGTAAACAAGATTAACTGGCTAGAAATCAATGGAGGAATCTTTACATGGAGACCACACTATATAAATGCTCATGCTTTTCTGAGAGTAACATCTCACGGGGACAAGACACTCACATGGCACAAGAAGCCTGTGTCTAATGGAACTATTTTCTACTTGGGGCCAGGGACACAGTATAATTAGAACTGTGTGTATGTCTTCCCCATATCAGGTCTGTCCACAACCAATCTCCACTCTGGGCAGGAAAAATGTCACAATCCTGGTATCAAGTGGGGATGAGGGCTGGGCTCCATGAGTAAAGGTGTGTGAGGAAGCCTTGGTTAGGTCCTGCCACTGAAGCAGATAGAGAAAAAAGTCAATGGACAACTAGACAGATTAATAAAATACCTAGGAAAATAGAGCACTGAAAAACCAGGGAGTACAAATTTGCTTTGAAGAGGAGCCTTTGAAGAAGCCTATAGTTCCCCCTGTATACTGGACGGCATAAGAATCCACCAAGTCACTTTAGATGGAGAGACTGTTGATCTGAAGTTCCAGACCCATTTCTGACTAGAGACTGGGTAAACCTGAAAAACCCCAGTTGGGATTGTGAGATGATTCAGGAAACTCAGGAACCATGCTTCGAATTTACCTAAGCATCTGCGACCCTAAACTTATCATACATTTTAGCCAAGTTCCTTCACTCTATATTTTAAAGCAACAGTCTCTGTCCCATTTTAATCTTTAGAAGGATGCTCGCTATCAAATCCATCTCCGACATGGTCAGTTTAAGGCATGAGACATGATCCTGGACTGTTCTTGCAATAGATAAATGGGCCATCGAGGGGTGTGCGTGAGGCATTTGTAAGTGCTGTGATTTCATCTCATGCTCCACAGTCTGACCCAGCCCCACCCTTACAAGCTCTAGGAATGATGATTGAAAGTTCTCACCAAGTTAGTTTAAGGAATCCTTACCACTGTGTATTCACACTGAAGCTTATGCAGAACACATCCTATGTCCTGGAGAGAATGGCTTGTGGAAGGGAAATGCTTTCTGGCTATGAGCAGATTCTCTTGGAAGGGGTTGCTGTTGATTGGAGCCATGTGCCATCCCTTGAAGACTAGGACAACCCAGTGACTGTTGAGTGTGACCTTGGGTAAGCCATTAGATTAAGATGTTTACCTCTCTTCTGCGCCACTGGGCAGTTCTTGATGAATATTAACTGAATGTTCCCAGCGTGCCAGCTGCCACTGTGATGAAAAAAGCTGATGAGCTGTTTAAATTGCTGCTGTCTGTTGGTCTGAATGAGTCGGGGGCATGAGATACTTGTTGAGGCTGTGTGTGACTATCACTGCCAGACTTAGTGTCACGGGAAGTAACATGACCAGGGCTGGGGCCAATGCCAGGCTCGGTGAAGCATGACAAAGGCATGAGGAAGGGAAGCGAGGAAAATACTTTGTTTCTTCCCCTTCCGCTCTTTCCCCTTCCAGCCTTCCCTCCCTCTCCTTCCATAGTTCCTTCTTTCTTTGACACTGGAAATTGAACCCACTGCTTCAGTAACACTAGGCAAGGACTTTACCACTGAGTGGTATCACAGACTGAAACTTCCTCTTTCTGACCAGGGAAAAGTGGGTGGTGAATGTTGATGCTCTCCAGAGAGGAAGATACTTGATGCTCCATTCAGTTTGGAATGGGACACTCGGTGTCAGGAGAGAAAACAGAGATCTTTGGAAGTAGAATTTTGGCTTAGATTCAGAAGGCTGTCACAGGAATGCTTGTGTGTGGGATGTTTCTTCTCTCTCTGTTCTTGTTTTCTCTCTGGTATCTGGGAAACCACAAGACTAAGATCAAGGCAGATCAACCTTTGGCACAACAGGAAAACACATAGTTGGGGAAGCAAGCCCGTACTCTTCTGAGGTGGCATTGCTCAGCTGAAGGGAGGGGCCAGGTCAGAGAGCAGGTTCCCAGGTTAGGGAGAGGGTCAAGGCTGTTCTTGGGGAAGTCTAGCTTCTCAGAAGCACACAGAAGAATATGTGTAAAGAAGCATTCTTTCTTTCTTTCTTTCTTTCTTTCTTTCTTTCTTTCTTTCTTTC
>NW_026587216.1:24811062-24828682 GCF_907164565.1 Psammomys obesus
TGTGTGTGTGTGTGTGTGTGTGTGTGTGTGTGTGTGTGTGTGTGTGTTTGCTGCATACTATACCCAAATCCATGCACTTAGAAATCACCCCATATATGTCCCAGACATCAATTGTAATTTTAACATTTCATCAAAAGAAATTACTTCTTAAAGTTAACCTTTGTGATGGTGTGTGTAAATGAAAAAAAATAAAAAGGCAGGAGAAAGGGTAGATGAATAGGAGATGGAGAAACAAATAATAATAGAAAAAAGTATATAAATTGGAAAAGGTTATCAATTACAAATAATGCAGGAATTTGTAAATATTACAGTACACTGTTCATCTTTATATATAATGTTAAATACAAATAAGCAGCAGATGATCCTAGAAAGCAACAAATTAATAAGCTGCCTCAATAGACAGAGTCCAAATATACCACCAAGGAGTTAAGAAGCTGAGTCACTATTTAAGTCTAAACATTCCCCAATACAAAGCCTGAGTGCTTTTGTACATGAGGCTTGACAAATCTTCAGGGAACAAACAATCCCTTTATTATCCAAATGGTTTCAGAGAAAGGAAAAAGAGTGCAACTTCTCCAGCTGCTAACTGAAAGTGTTTAGGAAAGTGTAAAACATTGGGCTAGTCTCATTAGAGAATATAAACTAAGAAATTTAATTTATCAGTAGTAAATTAGTTTAGTGCGGTGAATGCCCATGGGGTATTTATTCAAAGAAAACAATCTATGTATGTATGCAAGTACGTATGTACCTACGTATCTATCTTTCTATCTATCTATCTATCTATCTATCTATCTATCTATCTATCTATCTATCTGTAAATACAAATCAATCAATCTATCTATCTATCTATCTATCTATCTATCTATCTATCTATCTATCTATCTATCTGCCTGTAAATACAAGGTCTCACTATGTAGCTCAGGCCTCAATCTTGTGATCTTCCTGCTTCTGCCTCCCGAATGCTGGGATTGCAGGTATATGTCACTCATTACCTTTGGCTACTATTTTAAAATCTATTAATTAAACTATTCTCAAAAGGGTACAGATAATGATGTCATAAACTATGGGATCATATTAGCTGACATAGAAAAGTGTTTGATGAAATCCAAAACTTGAAAGTAGAGTTAAGAATTCCTACTAAATTACAAGCAGAAAAAAATTTTCTTTTTCTTTTTCTTTTCTTTGATTTTGGTTTTGGATTTTTTGAGACAAGGTTTTTCTGTGTATCCCTGACTATCCTGGAATTCTCTCTGTAGACCAGATTTTCCTTGAACTTACAGAGATCCGCCTGCCTCTGCTTCCCAAGTACTGGGATCAAAGGTATGTGTCACCATGCCTGGCTGAAAAAAAAAATGTGTTTTTTTTTTTAATTTAGTAGAATATATCTTTTTAAAAAGAAATCACAAGCCAATATGTAATAATGTAATCCCAATCAAAATCCCACAGACACACTCATGATGCTAGGTGATTGCAGAGGTTACACAGAATAGCAAAAAATTAAGCAGAGCAAAGGTAAATCCAAAGACAGGGGCTGGAACCTGGCAGCATCAGGAGGACCTAGTGATTAAAATGAGAATTTGGGTGGAATAGATGACAAAGAAAAAAAATGACACAGAGCAGAGTTCTTAAGCAGTGTGAAACATGTATAAAAATACATGAACGACAGTGGCAACGCTGTAGACCGCTATGGAAACACTTGTCTTTAAGAAAGATGAGAAACAAGCTGGGAGTCATACTCACGCCTACCATCCCAGAACTTTCAAGCCTAGTGCAAGCAGATCTCTGTGAGTTCCAGGCCAGCCAGGACTACATAGTGAGACCTTGCCAAAAAGTGAGGGGTGGGAATAAGGAGATCCCCTTATTCCATCACCTACAGGGGGATCAGTAATTTAATTGCGAAAAGCAAAAGAAAACTTGAAAACCTTTACAAACTAACATAGAAAAAAAATGCACTTATGCCTGCAAGATAGGGAAATATTTGTTAAACTAGACACAGAAAGCATAAGACATGAAAATATTAACAATCTGCTCCACATTAAGACCCAAAACTTCCATAAAACAAACGACTTCCTCATTTCCAATTATCTAACCTTCAATGTCTGTTATTAAAGAATGGGCCTATAAATCAGTACAAGAGAGGGAAAAAAAACCCACAAAATAATGAGATTGGCAATTCATAGCATGGGAAATCCCATGGGGGGGTGTCCAGGAACATGTGAAAAGATTTGTAACCCGGTATTGGAGGGATGCTCAGTGGTTAAGAAGATCGTGCAGAGGATCTGAGTTCATTGCCCAGCATCCACATTAGGCAGCTCACTGCCACCTGTAACCCCAGCTCCTTGGGCACCTGCACTCACATGTATGCGTGCACATGGATGAGCACACACACAATCAAATTATATAATCTTATAAGTACAAATATATATTTATATATGATGTATTTTTAAAAGGTGCTAAGTACCAGTTAAAAAGTGAGCACTTAAATGATGCTGTGATGCCTTTTCATCATGTTGTATTGGCCTAAATCAAAAGCTTCTATAATGTCAAGGGAAGGCTGAGAGGAAACAAAACCCTTGTACATTGCTCCTCAGAAAGCTATAGCAATGACATTATTTTGGAGAAGATCTGGCAATAAAATACAAGTATGAAAATGCTGTCTTGTGACTCATAATTCCACTTGCAGGTGTAGAAAGAGATTCGTGCCCACATGTGAAATATAGGAATAGTCACTTCAGTGTCAGTAATGAGAAAAAAAAAAAGTCAGACACTGTCTACTTGTCCTTTAGAAAAGCAAGAGCTGAAGGCAGTCATGAAGCATTCTGCAGGGGTTTGGCGCTTAAACGTGAACCTGTATCTGACGGCTAAAGCTAAGAATGGCATTTGATAAGATGGAAGAGGAAGGTAATTTAGGCTGATGGTAACCTCAAAAAGTTAGGGAAGGGCATGCAATCTGGAGAGAATATGTGGAGAATCTCAAATACATCATAGCTCTTTGTTCTCAGGAGGAAGCAAGTGGAGAAGGAGTGCAAAACTCGAGGTTCCAGGAAAGCCAGGAAGTGCATGCATTCTTGAGGAGTGGTCTGAGCCACAATGCTGTTCAGGTGGGTGGACAGTGATGCCGAGTCCTCCAGGGACTGCCTCAGGCCAGTGCTGGCTGGTGCCGCTCTGAAGAACAGCCACAGAGTCTGTCTGCACAGGGGCCTCCTTTCCTTCGTGGTGCACCCATTCTTATTTTTATCTGACATGCTGCGATAAAGGATCATCCAGCTGCTTTCTAAGCGAATCTGATTGCAGCCAGATGTGATAGGGGCAAGCAATGGAGTCCAGAGGGGGCAGTGGCCGTAACTTTAGCTAGCTGTTGCCATGTAGAAATGGAGACGTCATCAGCTCTTCAGCTCGAAGGAAGCCAGAAATTTGGATTTTTTTTTTCAACAAAGAGAGGTGAAATTTCATGACTTTTAAATATTTCACAAATTTGAAAGTTTCTTAAAATACTGCGTAGAGGAAAGCGTCAAGAAGAAGCAGTTGATGGCAGAGTTCTGCCTGCAGGCTGTCATCTTGCTTGCAATAAATAAGGAAGCAACATGACCAGGGTCCTATGGCAATTCTTATTAGTGCCCTATTGCTCAGAAACTCACAGTGAAGAGCAGGATTGAACACACTCATATGAACACACACACACACACACACACACTACACCACATCTTCCCCACTACATACATTCTACACACTACACAACATACACACTGCAGGTTTTCTCTCTCTTTCTGGGGTAGTCCTTACCCCCCAAAATGTTTGAGTTTCTGAGCCCCCATATAACAGTTGCTGATTGCATGTTGGAGGCAGAGCCGGTCTGTGTTGGGCACAGGTGTGTCTTGAGGCTCTCTTTATAAACAAACAACTCCTGGCTGCTTTATTAATGTTTGTTTTCCTGATAAAGAGAGAAGATTGCGGACTCAGAAGAAATTTAAAATTGTTACGGAATTCTCTTATTCAGCTATAATAAAAGAACTGTACATTTCCCCGGCCTAGCGAAATGATAATTCTAGAGTTTATTTTTGGAAAAAGTACTTCTCATGTTGTAAAAATTTAATGGCCTCTTGAGTGATAAGGGAAGTTCCAAATGGTTTCCACTGGCTGTTTCCTGGCTGTGAGGACATGGCCCTCCTTGCTCCTTGGGAATTATAGGAAACAACGCCTCCCCCCTCCCCCCCATTCGATGGGTGCTGATACAAACAGGGCACCTACATGGATTTTCTTCTCTCATCTCTGATCGGGAGGCGGGGCAGAGTGGACAGACCCAGGTAACACTGCTAAGATTAACAGCTTTGGTGGTGCCCAGGTTTTCTGCCTCACGCATGTCAGCACTTTCATCCCTTTCACAGTGTGATTTTTACAGAAGCAATTTCCTTCAACTTGTTCATTTAAAGCAAAGCATCTGATTATTATCTTCAGCCACAGGGAGGGCAGGGTGACTCTCTAAACAATGTGCAAACAAATCACCCAGGGTTTAAGATGCAGACACTGCTGCTCTGGGTGGAGGAGGGTGTGAGCAGCTGCTGGCAAGCTCCCAGGTGGTTCTGGGGTTGCTTGTCTCTGTCCCCATGTGCTACATCTGGAGAAGCAGGGGAGGCCTATGCATAAAACGAGGGAAGATGCGGCTTCCCCTTTTACTCTGAGGAGGTGCTTCTTTCCCGTTCACTTGGGACAGTACTTTATCACCTGGGCCTTGCTGAAGTGAAGGCTTGGCTGCAGAGGCCCAGAGGGAGGACTCCAGTGCAAGTCTTTGTCACAGCCCACATTGTTCTCAGAGCTGCAGCCCTGGCTCTTCAGGGCCCTGTCAAGTATTCTCTGGGCTCCAAAGCAGCAGCAGCTGAAGGCTGGAGGAGGGTGTGGGAGAGCAGAGGGTTTTGGTGGAAAGCAGCTCCGTGGGCTCCTGAACATGGCAAATTAGCAGTTGTGTGCTTCCGGTGAGATTGGGGCAGATCAGGTAAGTGAGGATGAAGAGACTGCTGCCGGTCGGTTCCAAGGTTTCTCGTGATGCAGCCTGGATGGCGAGAAATTAAGCCTTCCGGTGGCAGGCCATTTGGCTTGAGTCCTTGGCACACAGATGGTGTCACAGTCAGGCTGGCCCCCTCCTGCTTCCGACAGGGAGGTGATGAGAACCTTTGGGCCTCACAGGGCCCCAACAGATGTTGTTTGGTTCTGGCAGCTGAACGAGAGCCTCGCCCGCAGTGTAAACATTTCATCTGCTCAGCCTGCTGTCCCCGCTCTGCCTTTGAACATCGGTCTTCCTCTCCAAGGCTGTATGTACTTTTCCATGCTTGAGCTAATCAGGGAGTGTGGGCCAAGGCCTGGCGTGCATGGGTTCCTGGATCTCGACATGCTGCTGCCTCTGCACAGTGGGGACTAGACACAAACCCAGGCAGAAATCAGATTCACCGGCAGCCAGGTTGCCAGGGCCTGAGAATTCCACTCAAGAGAGGCTCTGGTGATGAGCCAGGGCTCATCACCGGCAGAGTAAAATCAAGCCTAAGGCTTTCACCTTAAGATAGCATTGAAAATTCTGGAAACCCTCTGGCGAACGTGTATCAGTCCCTGGAGCAAAGCTACATTACTGAAGATGGCTTTTAAGTAATTTGGGGATACAGGAGTGATTTTTTTTTTTTTTTGAAAATTGAAATTATGTCTCATTCAAATTTAAAAACAGGAAGAGTCCCCTAGTGAAAAAAAAAAAAAAAGAGCAAGTCACAGTTAATCCGCTTTTACATTGCAGATCTGAGTGGGCAGGAGTAGGCACATGTGCCTCTTGGTGTCCCTTCTGGAAATGAGAAAAAGACTGCACAGTGAGAGAGAGAGAGAGAGAGATGGCCAGGTCTCACCGAAGCAAGAAACACTCTGCTCTCAGGGAACAGGAACTTCTGGTTGTAGTTCAGCTCAGTAGGCGAAGGGCTGACCTAACACACCTGAAATCCATGGCCAGTGCCCAGCACTGCGCAAAGTGGACACAGTTGCTTCTACCCAATAATCCCGGCACTCAGAAGTTAGAGGCAACAGCATGATTACGTTCAAGGTAATCCTTGGCTGCGCCACAAGTAAGAGGCCAGCCTGTGCTAAACCTTGAGACTGTGCTTCAAACACCAAACTATCCCCCCTGACAAGCAAGAAGGCCCTGGAAGTTCTAGAAAAAAAAATCTATTTCTAGGGAAGGAGTGTGACAGGTCCCTGGACCTTTAGCACCACTGACACCATGGCCTTGGAACTCAGCATGTAGGCAGCAACACCCGCCAAAACTAGAACAAATACCTAATCCATCAAAATCCGTCATTCTGGGAAAGGCCCTGAACGCATTAACCTTTGACTTTATAGTTCCACTTCTGGCTGTTTTTGCTAATTGAGGTGTGTCAATCCGTGTAATATGGATTATTTGCTTAGAAGTTCACCCCAAGGAAGGCTTGGGCCCACACTTGTGGGCAGAAGCTACAATCGCATAGAGGAGGGACAGGTCTGATCATTCTGTCTCTCCATTGCTATCCCAACAAGGAAGGGAAGAGCATGCTTACTCTCTGGCCACCCTCCTTTCACTTAGAGAGTTTAGGTACTTTTTCCTGTATTGGACAGCACGGTCCTGGCAGAGGCTCTGTGGATGGCAACTAACATTGTTGGGCAGGCAGCACACTGCTTTTTAATCTTTCCAACTTTGGAAGAGCCAAAACGTGGATTAAGTTTCTATTATTGTTTTTTAAAATCAAACCTTCGTGGCCTATGTCTTAGCCAGGA
The DNA here is from genome assembly GCF_907164565.1 of Psammomys obesus. Classification (NCBI taxonomy): domain Eukaryota; kingdom Metazoa; phylum Chordata; class Mammalia; order Rodentia; family Muridae; genus Psammomys; species Psammomys obesus. Next base: position 24,817,843 of record NW_026587216.1, read on the forward strand.
GTTGAGGTTGTGTTGGGTCCGTGTCCTTGCTGTAGTTGTTGCTTGGGTGGGCGCAGCACAGAACTGTTGGCTGTCTACAGTTGGCACCGACCTTTGTGCTTGCCCTCCAAGCACGTCTGTTTGAAAAGCTCTTTTCTCTCATATGGACTCCTTGCCATTGTGAGTACCGTGTGCCACTGATGGCTAATTACTCAGCACTTAGTGACAGGGCACTTCCAAGACAGCTGTTAGAGTCACAGAAATCTTCTCAACATGTACGTGAAAATACAAAGACTTTCTTCCGATTTTTCTTTTCTCCCAGAAAAAAAAATAGTAACATTAAAAAGACTCTCCAGGGATCCTACTGTGTATGGAGGATCACACTGGAACTGATGGAGAAAGGAGAAAACATCATAGGTGATGGATGCTCAGAGCTATGCTGTTTAAAGGCAGACTGGGGCATGCTGGGAAGGAATGGAGGCTCTTCTGACAGGGCTCTAAGCCTGAGAAACATGGTCACTGTCCTTTCTGCTCAGAATGACAGTCACTTAATAGTCATAGCTGCACGGCTGAGACGCCAGGTCATAACCAGATGCTGCCAAAAGGAGCAATTTCCTTAAGACAATTTCTTCAAACATTCTCCCGAGACACTGTCCATTGAGCAAGCAAGCATCCACAGGTCCGGTGGGTCATCAGCCCACGGTGGGAGGGTGCCAAGCTTGCAGGAGCTTGAGGCTTCTTTCTATCTGAGCAGGCTGTTCTTAACCATCGAAGGGCCACTTTCCTAACCTGAGGAAAAACTATAGTTGGTCTCCTGATGAGTAATGCCTACATTTGGTCCCAATTCTCTGCTAAACTGCAGAGGACTTGTATGAGGAAATAGTTCTCTTGAACAAGTCTCATTAGCGAAATTCTGATTTAAGGCACTACGTGAGATTAGACACTTCCACCTCACATCATAGGAAGAAAGCTTTTCTAGTATATCTCCTATGATACAAACTGTACTTTCTTAAGCATTTGCTGGCTACGGGGTGAGCAGATGTCTTTAAAATAAAAGCACAGGGGATACTTATTAATTTTTCATTCAAATAATATGTGATGTAAGTCAGTGTGTGTGTGTGTACATGTGTGTGTTACTGGAAATTGACCCAAAGATATACTCATGGGAGGCAAGTGTTCTACCACTGAGTTTCATGCCCGACTCCGACATAAGTCATTACATTTTTAAAAACTGTTGTCGTCGGATGAGCAGATGTGTGGACACAAGACATGTGTGAGGGGCGTCTGTATCATGGTGAAGTTCAGAGAATAGCTCTGTGGGGTTAGTGCTCTCTGTCCATCTTTACATGGGTTCCAGGGCTCAAACTCAGGCCTTTAAGTCATTTTTTAAATAAAAGTTAATATATATATATATATAATTTAATATATATATTCACACTATATTTTATGTGAGTGGGTATATTGGCTGCATGTATGTTGTGTACTATACGCGTGTCTGGTCCCTGCAGAGGCCAGAGGGCATGTTATATCCCCGAGGCTTGGAGTTACAGGCAATTGTGAGCAGTGACCTGGGTGCTGGAAGTTGAACCCAGATGCTATGGAATAGCAGCCAGCGGGCCTGACTGCTGAGCCATCTCTCTGGTCCCTTGTAAGTCATTTTTAACCCTAGTGTTTGACTGAAACAAAGAGGAAGAGTGTTGAGAAAATCTATAGCAAGTAAGAATGTTTCAGTGTGAAGGCAGACTCTGACCAGTTTCAAGAGCAAGGGCTCCTGGGTAAATTGCATTTGTCTCACCGCCCACTGAGTGGGATGGGAAATGCAAGGGAATCCAATGGCAGCTTGTAGTCTATGACACACGAGCAGAATTCAAGCTATGAATTATTAGCTATCATCTAGCATATGAAACATTTGCCACCTCTGTTCTGGCTGCCTCCGTGATGTTTTCTCTATGAAAGTCAGCAATCAAGAGCTTAGTATTTCACGTGAAAGGGGCTTTTTGAGGCATCATTCCCTCATTCATTCATGATCTACTAGATAGCTTTTATCTGTGTATGCCCTCCATATTTTTCATCTTCTTTAGCAGTATTTCCTATCATGCAAAGCGCTTAGTTAAGAAACACTCTTCTGACTATGTCACCTCACTTGACCCTTTGGTAATTCTGTGAGGTTGTCAGATCCAATATTATTACAGATGGTGACACTAGTCCCCAGAAAGTTCAGGGCCTGGCTCAAGTTCATACAGCTATTGTGAGGAAACACAAACAAACAAGCCCAAGCTAGACGCCATCTTGTTTGACTTCATTTCAAATATTCTATTTATTTATTTTTAACTGTATTGTTATTTATTCGGTGTGCATGTGTATAGGTCTGCAGTGCCAAAGTGTGCAGGTGGAGGTCACAGGTCAACCTGTGGGAATCGCTTCTCTCTTCCTGAAGAGTGGGTCCCTGGGATTGAACTTGAATCCTCAGGCTTGGTGCCTGACACCTTTACCTGCTGGCCCCTCAAACACTGTTTCTATTGCATGGCTGCCGCACTACTGGCAGCCCCATTTGCCTAGGGCTTTGGCACAGGTCTCTCAGGTACAGATGTCACAAGAGGAACGCTTAAGCCCTTTAATGATTTAATTCATCTAAGATCAGCCATCACTGCTAACACAGTCAGGTTGTTGCTATCTGTCCTACCCTAGCAGTAAAATCTTCACCTTATCTTTTTGTCTCCCACATCCCAAGGAGGGGAACTAGAGGCACATGCCACCCTTCTCAGCTTCATTTATTTAAAAAATAAGAAATAACAAATTGATGATGACAAGAACAACTAGCCTGGATTATATTCACCTCTATTTCAATGCACCCATTATACAGGACTTAATTTGTTGCTGGCTTTTTTTCCTCTCTCTCTCTGTGAGGCTGCTTAGCCAGCAGATTGCAGCAGTCCTCCTGTCTGTCTCCTACACCCTCTCCTAGCCCCTGAGGTTGACACACCTGGCACTGACAAGTGTGCTGGAGATCTGAACCCAGGTCCTCGGTGTGTACAGCAAGTGCTCTTACTCACCGAGCCGTCTCCTCAGCCTTAGAAATGTATGCTTACTGTGGGGACAACACTGGAGATCAGTCCTCTTACAGCATTACTACGTACCTGGCGCAGATTATGACGTAGTGACAGACCGTCTCACATCAGCTCACTGGAATACCCATTTTCTACAACTGAAACTTTAATCCCATCAACAGGACACGCCTACTTTCCCCTCTTCAGTCTCAGGAAACTGTTATTTTCTGTGTCTGGGGATTACTGTTCTGCATGAACACAGACATAGAACTGTGTAGTATTTATCCCACGAGACTAGCTTATCTCTAGTCATTATATCTACTATAATGTCTTACCCGTCGATGATGCCACATATGATAGCGTTTCTTTCCTTTTTAAGGCTGAATAATATTCTAGTTATGTAGCTACTGTAGTTATTTTTTTTTTTCCATTGATGGACCTGTTGGTTGTCTTATGCTTTGCCTATTGTGGTAAGAGTGCCATGAATGTGGGTGGGAAAAGAGCACTTTGAGATCTTGATACCAATTCTTTTGGATATGTTCTTTGACACAAGATTGTTTAATCATATGATAGTTCTGTTTTCAGTTTTCTGAGAAAATTCCACACTGTTTCTCATGGTGGTTGTCCTAACTGACATTTTCCATGACAGGTAACAGGTTTCTGTATTCTCCACAACTTAACAATAATTTACCATTCCTTTGCTGGTCATGGATGTCCCACTAGGCTTTTCCATGGCCGTGATAAACACCGTGACTAATATGAATTTGAAAAGTCAAGGTAATGACTGACAGAAACCAGAGAGGAAGCTGCTCACTGGCTTGCTCCCTCTGGCTTGCTCAGCTATCTTTTCCCCATATCCCAGGCCCACCTGTCCAGAGCTGGGACAGCCCACAGTGTCACCATCAATCGTCCATCAAGAAAACACCCCCACAGACATCCCAAAGGCTAATTTCATGGAAACAATTCCTCAGTCGAGAGTCCCTCCTAGCCGGGTGTATCTAGGTTTGTGTCAAGTTGACAAAAACTGAAAGGCACAGTAGTCATCTGAACAGGCATGTCACAGTGCAGTCTCAGTTTGCCTTTCTCTGATACTTAGCAGTGCTGCCAAGTCTGAGGACCTGAGTTTGAGTCCTATATGGTATGGTAGAATGAAAAAACTAACTTCTGCAGATGGCCTTTCATCTCCCCATGTGTGCCAAGGCATGTGTGTGCATATGCCCCCTAACCCCCACAAACACAAACAAATAAATAAAACATTTTAACATGTCTAATTGTTTTGCCAGTTCTAAAGCCGAGTCACGTGTTTTCGTTTTGCCCTTGAGCTGGGTCTGCCATCCTTCTCGCACACGGGTACTGTGCTGTACATCGCTCGACAACACAGCAGGTAAATTTAGGAGCTCCTTATATAATTTGAAAACATCTCCTCCTCTTCACAAAGGTACACATTCCCAAATCAGTGACAGTCTTGATTTAGTCCAGGTCATTTGTCCCCTTCACAATGTGAACGCACTATGAAGTGGGTCTATAAGTTTCTCTTTGTTTACTCCTCTTCCCATCCCCGGGTACACAGACACATCTCCTTGCCTCCCAGGGGCTTTAACCTCTTGTATTTGCCCACAGGGCAGGTGACCAAACAGAGTCTGTTTCTGTCTCTAAGCTCTTCCTAAACTAGCTTTTGGTCTCAATAGAAGTGAGAGAACCGGTGTTGGCTTGGGGCTTCCTGGGGGCTAGCCCAGTGTCTTCTCCATCAATAACCCCTTCCATCCCAATTCTGATTACATACCTGGTTCTTGTTTTGATAAGTGAGGACTTTAGAGAAAAGATAGACTCTGTTTTGTGGGACACATGGGGAAGTGAATGATTAGAAGTGATACTGAGACATTTTCAGGGACTACATTTTAATCTTACGAGATCAAGAAGGAACCTCTGTTGACATTGTTATGCAGTTTGGCGCAAGGTTACTCTACGGTGAGATTTTCTTTTTTTTTTTTTTTTTTTTTGATCAAATCAACTCAGAACATTTTGTTTCACATCGTCTAGTCTGGCTCAACTATAACTAATGCAAGTAAGGGAGGATTCTGTTTGTTTGAGACAGGATTTTATGTAGTCCAGATTAACCCTGAACTCAATATGTGTGGAAGTGGCCTTCAGCTCTTACTCCTCCTCCACTTCCAAGTTCATTGATTATAGGCTTCATAGTGTCTTTTTAAAGAGGGAGTCCTTTCCTGAGGGCCATGAACTGGAATTGGCGTGAATGTCCCGAGGACTAGTGTTTTTGGTATCAGGAGGAACCATTCAAGAGTTCAAAGGAGGGAGTCAACCAACAATCCTACCCATCTTTGATGCCTATGAACCACATCAGTGACCAGCGTGGTATGATAACCCTAGAGGTGCCAGTGGCACGTATACCTTGGCTATAACCAACAGTTCTACAATTGGATTTAGGCCTGCTCAACAAGAGGGATGCCATGCCTGTTCTGAAAACTTAACTTACTCAGTGCTAGTGAAGTCATGGTTACTGCAGAATCTACAACTGCTAATTTACTAAGCCAGCATAATCTCTAACAACAGTCTATAAACATTTGTTCTTATACCCACAGATAAGTGTAGTCTTCATCAAAGAAACTTCTTTTTGCAACAGACAAAGACCATTATATAAAACCACAACTGATCAAAACGCAGAGGGGTGGAGGAAGTCCTAATGGATACATCTACAAAACGTTTCCATGTAAGGCCCACGGAACATTTGGAAGAGGAAAAATGGCAAGAGTGTAAGAACCAGAGGCTCAAGGAGTTTGCTGTGAATAACACCAGAAGCTACACCTGTAAAGTCTCACCAACATGACTGGCCAAACAGGAGCTGAACAAAGAAGACACCAACCAAGGTGCTAAACTGGGTGGGGAAAAGCCCATAATGCCTCAACCCTAAATAAAGCACTATAGCAAGTGAGTATACCAGGGAGCAGAAAAGGCGGTCCTTCCCAGGAAAGAACACATGAATTCATTGTCCAGTGCCAAATGGCCAGCCCTAAAAACAAACATACAAATAACATTAAATGGGCTCAACAGGGCGTATATGTGTATGTATATGTATATGTATATGTATATGTATATGTATATGTATATGTATATGTATATGTATATGCATGTACTAACAACTGGTGAAAGAAGAGGCCATGAATCTGAAGGAGAATAGGAAGGGGTATATGGGAGCATTTGAGGAAGGAAAGGGAAGGGAAAATGTTGCAGTTAAAATACAATATAAAAGATAAACAAAAACAACAAAAGAATAAGAGAATTATGAGAACGGGAAATCACTTACTGGAACAAGAAGTAATTGAAGGTCAAAACCAAGAATACCCAATGCATTCAACTGGCTTCTAGACTATTTTTTCGGTGATGAATGACATTATTATCTGCTGTGTTTATAGCATTTATCTCAATAAATTAGACAACATGGTCCTGTGAGTGTACGTGTCACCTTGGGAAGTAAAATGTCAAGAGGAAGAAATAACCAAGTAATGTTGGAACGTGCCCAAGCAGTCATTGACTATCACTCCATTCTTGAAAATGATCCCAGCAATGTCAGTTCACAAAGGGATGCTGTCACGGGATGGGGCATTTAGAGCATCCTGCCTACTGTAGGCTCAAGGCTCACTTTAAGTGTGAGTAGATTCACGGGGCATGCCCCCAGTAAGCAGGAGAAAAGCAAAAAGAATATGCTAAATCACTAATTAGAGTCATGGCAGATGAGTGTACCATGGGCCACTTTTTACGAAGGTCTCCTTAGATTAGACTCATCTGACTGAATTTTGACAAGAGCTGGTAGATATTATCAACAAGGAAATCTCCATCCCGTGGTTCTAAGACACGCTCAACATGGGGCTGATTTCTCAGAGCAAAGGTGGCAACACTTTCCTGAGTCAATATCCACACCTAGAACTACCTGATTTCTCTTACCAGGACAGATGTTTCACAATATGGTATCTAGTGATATGTTAATTAGGTGTTACTTGCGTGACTAGCCAGGTCTAAAGCAGAGGGTTATAAATGGTTGAGCAATTGGCTAGTGCATCTGCAAACCCATTGCTACTCTACAGCGTAAATAAACCAAACCGACACTGAGCTCGTGGTGTACTTATGGGCTAGCAACCCAGAGATGCCCTCACTGGAGTCAGTTTCACCTGCAATCTGCTTGACCTGCAATTAATTTAAGCACAGGTCCAACACTTTTTAAAAATAGAATGCTTTGCCATTTACTTTAAAATAGTGCATTAAATAAAACAAGAATTTTCATTTTCTTTTAAAAATATCTTGTAGCCAGGCACAGTGGCATGTACCCAAAATCCCAGCACTCAAGGAGGCAGAGGCAGGCAGATCTCTGTGAGTTTGAGGCCACCTTGGTCTATAAAAGTGACTCCAGGATAGTCAAGGGTACACAGGGAAACCCTATCTTGAAAAACCTAAAAACAAAACAACAACAACAAAAAGAATAACTTATAAAGTGGAATTTCCAAACCATGGACATCATGTATAAGAAGCATCCTTACACCTCTCAAAGTCCCCAATGTGGCTCCCAAGGAGTCCCAGGATGCCACCTCGGTAACTAACACCTCCAGGGATTGCACTGTGCAAGGTTTGTTCAAACAGAGTGGCTGTCTTGACAGCCATCTTAGGGCTTTTCACTCTGAAAGTCAAGTACTTCTGGGATGGAGCAGCTGGCAGTTTCAGGGTCCTGTGTCTACTGTATTGTACTTGCTTTGTGAAGGAGTTCAGTAGACATTTTGACTGGGTAACAGGACATGTGGTTAGAACAAATCTGTGCACCCAAACTTAAAAGACAGTTTCTCATCTTAAAGATGCTTCTGTGACTCCACCAGGGTTCTTTACTGGATGGCCTTTGGAGAAAGAACAGTTTCTGTTTGCTAGGGGGATGCTGTAATTATTCAATGGCACTGGTTAGCACTCGTCAACTCACACATAGAAAGAATGATGAGAGCACATTCTAAGGCTATGCTTTTGGGAAAGTTATGATACTCAGGTATTTCCTTTCTGTTACCAAAAGCTCTTTGCAACCCTCTCCCTTACCATCTGAATAGAAATTTGTAAAGGCTGGAAACAGATGGCCAAGGGAACAAGTATTCATTGGGTGACCATAAGGAGGACGGTCTCATGCCAGGAGCTAGGATGACTTGGTGCTGAAGAATTCCAACCTTTGGTTTCTTTCATGGACCTGAAAGCACAGCCTGAGAGTTGGGTGCTGCTGTACCCAAAGGGATAGAGTATAGTTGGGATGTTGGCGGACTCTTGAGGGCAGCTAAAGCTTGCTTCATTGAGGGGACATTCACAAGAGACCAGAATGATAATCAAGAGACAATGGTCAGGAAAATGAGTATTTTATAGACAGAGCTGAATCTTCAGAGCAGGAGAGAGAGTATGCTGGAAATTCTGACCCTTCTGAAGAGGAAGCCATTTTACATGTAAGTTAATAAGGAGGGGGAAGATTAGCATTTATTTGCAATTATTATGAGATTATTCCATGTGAGTAGGTAATGATGATGATCGTCATTATTATCTTTGTTTAGTAACTACTTGGTGAGAGCTAAGTACTAACACTGTATGCACTCAAAATACATGTTCTCAAGAAACCCACACCAAAAAAATATGTCCTTAAACTTTCGGGAGCATACTACTTTCTCTGAAACAGGATAATAAAAAAATAAGCAGAGATGAAAAGAAGCTGAGGCTCAGGCCTGGAAGTAGGGGCTTTGGAACAATTCTTATAACTGTTGTCCAGAGAAAAGAGAATGGATCCAGGTGGGGCATGAGCCCTGGCTCCCTGGCTGGGGCATGAAGGCAGGACTGGCCGGGAATTCCAGGCACTTCTCAGGAAATGCCAGCCTGCTCCGTGTTTCTTCTTCTTTTCTTTAAATTTAAATTTATTTTCATAATTTATTCACTTTACATTCTGATTGTAGCCCCCTCACTCATCTTCTCCCGGTCCCACCCTCCATCTCTCTACCCCCCCCCCATCTCCCTACCCTAGTCCTCAGAAAGGGGGAGCCTTCCTCCACTATCATCTGACCCTAGCCTATCAAGTTTCATCAGGACTGCCTGGATCCTCTTCCTCCGTGGCCTGGTAAGGCTTCCTCTCCAGGGGGAATTGATCAAAGAGTGGGCAACAGAGTCTATGTCAGAGACAGTCCCTGCTCCCCTTACTCGGGAGCCCATATAGAGACTGAGCTGCCTTTGGGCTACATCTGAGCTTGGAGCCTAGGTCCTCTCCATGCATGGTCCTTGGTTGGTGCATCAGTCTCTGCAGGGGCTTCTGGACCCAGATTTGTTTGCTCTGTTTGTTTCCTTGTAGAGTTCCTGTCCCCTCCCAGTCCTTCTATTCCCCCACCCTTTCCTACGACTCCCTGAGTTCTGCAATCCAAAACATGAAGTAGAAAAAGCTCAAAGTGATCCTTAGTGTGAGGCGAGGCCTGTAGGAACGCTTTTGAGGAGGGACTCCAAAGGCTTTGCTTGGAGGTGGCTGTGAGTGGAGGGGAAGAGACATAGATGAACTTGCTGGAGGGCAATCACAGCCAGAGCAGGAGCTGTGGGCTAAAGATGCATTCTCTATTAGAGAATTTGAATGAATGTGAGCTGTCCACAAGCCAAGCACACTTCATAAGTAATGAGCGCTGGTTCTGACTCCTTCTCACACGCATTCCCAAACCAAGCAGAAGCCCTTGCTTCAGATTTAATTAACCAGAACGCTCATGCAGCATGGCCAGGATAATTTGTATTCTCTCACAAACACTCTTGAAGGACCATCCGATGGCTAATCAAGCTATGAGAAAGAGTCAGAGCTGGGAGTGACGCCATGTGAAGGGCTGCCTGTAGATCCTAGCAGTTATTCTCTGTCTTTCTGTTATTTTCCACATCTGTATCAGTCAGTTACGGGTCAGGACATGCCTGGATTCAGAGGACAAAGCTCCAACTCCCTTGCCTCGATCCTGGATCATTAGCTCCGGCTCAGCCTCCCCGCCGCACCACACTGTAGGTAATATACACTCTGGCTGACCCTAATGGAAATTCAATCAATTATTCATGCCTCCTCTACAGCAGGCAGAGGGTGTCAACTAGCGGAACTCCCAGAGGAGTTTCTGCTCCGGTTTTTGTTTCTGATTTTAAAAACCAGATGAAAGATAAGAAAACATTTTTCCGAATAAAAGGTGCATTTAAAAAAATATAAATGCAGGGAGGCAGAATGAAACCACTTTGCATTTTCATGCACTTAGTGCTGAGTTTTCTTACTAAGGAGCATGAAGGAGAGTGGTGGGTCTTCAGGTAGAGAGAGGGGTACAGGGCTCTTCAGTCTGGAACCATTTTGCACTTAATGGCTTCTGTGTCACCGAAGCTTTGACAACAGCCTTTGCCACACACAGCTAGCCCACAAGGGGTGTAACTGGTTTTGAGTTAGGATTAGATCAAGGGAGCATTCACAAGGCAGGCTGCAGTCTGGTTTTAGAGAACAAGGGAATTTTCTACCTGGATGTGTGCAGAAAGGAAACATACCCTTTATACACACTTGGTCTCGTTTTCACAAGTCGGAAGGTTACTATCAGGGTCCAGCTGCCGGAGAGAGGTAAAGAATGCCCTTTGTGTACACACGCTGACACTTAGGTTACTGCACTAATGGCAACTGGGATGAGGGCTCCTTGTGGGAGGACAGCTCAAAGGACCCTGAGCTGATGAGGAAACTGACACAAATACAGTCTTCTTCCTTCCTTCCTTCCTTCCTTCCTTCCTTCCTTCCTTCCTTCCTT
>NW_026587216.1:24828692-24989559 GCF_907164565.1 Psammomys obesus
CTTCCTTCCTTCCTTCCTTCCTTCCTTCCTTCCTTCCTTCCTTCCTTCCTTCCTTCCTTCCTTCCTTCTCTCTGTCCCTCCCTCCTTCCCTTTTTGCCTTTCTTTCCTTTTTTTTTTTTTCCTCTTAGAGATATATTAGCTGACTTGAAGATTTGGGTAATTATCTGGTGTGAATTCTGAAATCCATTAAAATGTTTTTTTAAGAAAAACCTAATAAAAATTCCACTAATTTAAAACGCATTATCATTTTGACAGGCCCAAGCTGGGAAGGCTTACTTTTGCTTGGTAAACGCATTCTTAATAGTGCGAAATTAATAGTGCAAACCAGATTGCAGAGGGAATGTTTGAAATACTTAAAGGACAAATTGTTTCCAGCATTGACAAGCCCTGTAGGAGTGCTGTTTACACAGAAACAAATGGCTGATGCTTACAAACTATTAGAATTTACTAATGAAATCAGATCTCCCCTAGTAAGCTACCGAGGTAACTTAATTTGACTTACTGTACGGTTTTTGTTTCTGTTTTGATTTTGGGGGACAGAATTTAATTGTGTCGCCAGGGCTGGCCTCAAACTCACAATCCATCTACCTCAGTGTACTAACACGTGCCACCTTGCAAAGTTAGCGTATGTTTTCAGAGAGTTAAAAAACACTCCTATACTTCGTAACATTCTACTGTAATGAAAAAGTACTTGGAATAGTGCAAATCCATGTCTCTGTAATGAAAGCAACCTGGATTTATGTCATGGCCTCTCATTTAACTGTCATTGTGACTTTGGGTACCTGCATGGCTTAACCTCTGTGAACCTGAGCAATGTCAGAGATGAAGTAAGAATTATATTCTTTGTGGGTTATTGTGAAGGTGCTACAATCGTGTGTCAAGTAACCAGGTCCTTCCCTGACATTGCAAGAATGAATTCGTATTTCCACCCAAGGTGTCTAATGAGCTGGAAAAGAAGTATGCCGCCTGCACAATACAGTGTTAGTTCACAGATCATGAGCAAAAATGGTGACCCTTGGAACTACAGGAGCAGTTAGGACAGAACCTTTAATGACTGAGAATAAGGTATTACTCAACCCATTTTTCATAAATAAGAAGATCGGAAATCCCCACCCTTTGTAACTTCTGTGTCAAAACCTAAGATTTATGATTAATAGCAATCATTTTCAATAAAAACAGGATTTGAGGGCTGGGGATAGAGCTTGACAGTGGAACGCTTGCTTGTCATGTACTGAGCTTTGCAGAAACACAGGATGACAATATGACCCCAAATTTTAAAAGTCTTTACACTTTTTAGTGTTAAGTATGGTGGAAATTTTCACATACTCTAAATTTTAGTCACAGTTCAAAACTTTATAGGCCTCAGGTTTTATAGAAATGGTGATGACACATGTCTTTAATTCCAGACAGAGGCAGGTGGATCTCTGAGTTTGAGGCCAACCTTGTCTGCACAGTGAGTTCTGAGATAGTCAGTGCTACAAAGAGAAACCAAGGGAAATAAAAGTCATAGGGAGAAATTTAACTGACTAGAGAGAGAGAGAGAGAGAGAGACTATTAGACAAAGACCACTTTTAATTAATGGCCATGAGAAAATACTAGCAAGTTCACAACTTTTTTCATTTTACTTGGAAATGAATTATGTTCTGGGTTTCATTGATACTGAAAATTAAGTATTGTTTGACTTACTACATTAAAGTTAGCTTGCAGAAACTAAAAATGGAGCCAGGCACAGTGGCACACGCCAGTAATCCCAGTCCTTGGGGTGACAGAAGCAGGTGGATCTCTGTGAGTTCAAGGCCAGCCTGGTCTACCAAAGTGAGTCCAGGACAGCCAGGCTATACAAGAAAACCCTGTCTCGAGAAACAACAAAACTAGACAAAAACTAAAAGAGAAATTAAAGATGGTGCTTTGACTTTCCAAAGCCTAGTATTTCTCAAAGAAACCCACCTGAGCACCTCAAGTTGGTAACAAATCTTACAAGAACAGGGACTGCCATTGGTCACAGGTGACATACTATTCCAGTTGTTGTGAATGAGGAATGTCCCCATAAGCACAAGGGTTTTAACACTTGCTCCCCAGTTAGTGGGTCTTGTGCCTCTGCTGGCAGGCTCTGAGAAGGTACAACGTGGCCGTTTTTCCATTCATTCTCTCTGCTCTGAGTTTGTTGTTAATGTGATCGCTGAGCCCTCTGCCTGCCCTTGCTGCCATGCCTCCGTGCCATGATACAGTCATATCCCCATGAAGCCATACACACAAATAATCTCCTCTTTTCTGTATGCTGCCGTGGTCATGGTATTTCAGCACATTTTAAAACTGAAGAGTATCTAATAGAAGCAGGACCAAGCTTTCCGTACTGTTTATTTTAACAAGAGTCAGGATCTTCTGTGAATCAGATGTTACGTTGCTTTGGGGGCCTGAGGGTCAGTTAAATTGAGATTAACCAGAGATGACCTAGTCCAGGCCTGGTGCAGGCTGGGAGAAGTACTTACTGAGGACTGCCACCGAAGTCACTGATGACAACAGGTTGAGTCCCTTCATTGCAGCTTTGTGTGTGAAGACATTCTTGGTCCTAAGCAGTTGAGTCTCAAGGACTGGCTCTTTATGTTGTGTTTAGTGTTTTGACCTACTCTTGCGTTGGCTGCAGCCTCTGGTGGACAATCAGCTCTCAGGACCCTCTCTAGGGAGTGGAGCTATAATCACAGTCTGAAAGACTGTCAAGGAAAATAAAGAAGCAAGAGCACTTCTTGACTGTAGGATGCACAGCTATGAGCAACACCTTATTCTTTACTAAAATTACATTATAGCAAATTACATTACAGCTTTGAGGTTAGACACACACAGAAAAATCATAATTTACAAATTTGAACCTTTTGATGTGCTTCTGCAAATGTATAGAGGCTCAACATCCACAAATGGACGGTTTTCAGACCAGACAAGTGCATCGGCTGAAAAGCAAGTGCTGCCTCTCTTCTTATTACTATTTCAAGAGCAAAGAGATGAACAGGTACCATAATCACCCCATGACCTTCCAGGTTTTGACAGGGGTTCAATGTGTGTATTTCTTTAAGATAGACACCCCAGTTCCTAACATATTTATTCATGTGAAGTAAATGATAGCGACTATACTACAGTAACCATTTATGTCATACCTCCTTGGGAGTCACTGATGTCCAACTAACAGTTGCAACATGCTTCAGTGCCATTACACAGGAAAGACACAAGTGTTGATTTGAAGTAGTTAATACTTAGTAAACATGAATATAGGTTTGACAGAAATAATGACAAATATCATGGATAAACTATCACAAAATAACCATATCGTAGAATACAGGAAAAATTTTACATTCATCCCTGGCTTCCTTTTCTGAGAATGACTTAAAAGAAATTCAATTTATTAGGGGTTCTGTAGACCCTAAGATTTCACCTTGCACCCATCAGAATGGCTAAGATCAAAAAACTCAAGAGACAACACATGCTGGAGAGGTTGTGGAGAAAGGGGAACCCTCCTACACTGCTGGTGGGAATGTAAACTTGTACAACCACTCTGGAAAACAATCTGGTGCTTTCTCAGACAATTAGGAATAGCGTTTCCTCAAGATCCAGCCATAGCACTCCTAGGCATATACCCAAAAGAGTCTTAAGTACACAATAAGGACATTTGCTCAACCATGTTTGTAGCAGCAGCTTTATTTGTAATAGCCAGAAGCTGGAAACAGCCCAGATGCCTCTCAGTGGAAGAATGGATGCACAAATTGTGGTATATCTACACAATGGAATACTACTCAGCAATAAAAAAACAAGGAAATCATGAAATTTGCAGGTAAATGGTGGGATCTGGAAAAGATCATCCTGAGTGAGCTATCCCAGCAGCAGAGGGATGCACATGGTATATACTCACTCATATATATAGACATATAATATAGGATAAACCTACTAAAATCTGTACACGTAAAGAAACTAATCAAGAGGGAGGACTCTTGCTAAAATTCTCAACTCCTATCCAGAAAGGCAAAGAGAATGGACATCAGAAGAAGGAGAAAAGAGGGAACAAGTCAGGATCCTAACACAGAGGACCTCTGAAAGGCTCTGCCCTGCAGACTATCAATGTAGATGCTGAGACTTATGGGCAACCTTTGGGCAGAGTGCAGGGAATCTTAGGAAAGAAGTGGGAAACAGTTAAGATCTGGAGAGGACAGGAACTCCACAAGGAGAGCAACAGAACCAAAAAGTCTGAGCACAGGGGTCTTTCCTGAGACTGATAGTCTAACCAAGGACTATGCATGGAGATAACCTAAGACCCCTGCACAGATGTAGCTCATGGCAGTTCAGTATCCAAGTGGGTTCCATTGTAATAGGAACAGGGACTGTCTCTGACATGAACTGATTGGCCTGCTCTTTAATTACCTCCCCCTGAGGGGGAAGCAGCATTACCAGGCCACAGAAGAAGACAATGCAGCCACTCCTGATGAGACCTACTTGACTAGAATCAGAAGGAAGGAAAAGAAGACCTCCCCTATCAGTGGACTTGGGGAGGGGCATGCATGCAGAGGGTAGAGGGAGGGATTGGGACGGGAGGAGGGAGGGAACCACAGGGGGGATACAAAGTGAATAAAGTGTAATTAATAAAGAATTTTAAAAAAAAGAAATCCAAATTCACCACCGTTAACAAAAATCAACACATTTATACATGTGCAAGCTATGCAAAAACAAGGAAGTACATTACATCGAAATGAAAGCACAAGAAAGAGGCCGCCTAAGAGTTAGCTGGGAGTTCTTTGCAAACCACCTGTCGAGCAAGAGGTTAATGTCTAAAAGCCATGAGGAGCCCAAACAGTTCTACAGGAGGGAATGATCCAGTTAAACAGGCAGGGGTCTGAGTAAGCTTAGAAGAAGGCCAGTTCCACAATGAAAAAAAAAAATCACTGTTATGCATTATAATGGTTAGGACACCCCCCATCAAAAAAAAAAAAAAAAGAATCTTTGTGAAGTCTTGGCTGGAATGTCACTTAGTATAGCATCCACTAAAAAAACAGGCGAGGTTCACAAAAGACCAAGATGGAATTGTTTTATAGCATCCTACACTCTAGGCAAGCACCCCACTCGCAGACCCAGCTCTCAAAGAAAAGAGGATCCTCAGTGGCTCAGCAGCATGTGGACAATATTTACCCAAAAGATCTAGACTCACTGCACTTTTCACAACAGCCGAGCAAGGGAGCCAAGATCAGTGTCCAAAGAGGGAAGAGTGGGTAGAAACCGTAAGGACTAATATCCGGCCTTAATGAAGAAGACATTCTGTTGTTTGTGACAGTATGGCTGGAACTGGAGGAAAACATCCCGAACCAATTCAGCCAAACACCAAAAGACAAGAAGCCCACACTTGGGAGCGCGCAGCACGTGATCTCTAAGGGTTTGTGGAGCTGGAGCAGCAGCGAGCCTAGCCTCAGTGAGTTTCAGTCCGCCAGCAGAGAAAGCAACCAGAGAGAAGCTGGAACTCCCAACGACCTCATTCTGTAGTCTTCGTGCATGGCCACGCCGGTGGCCGCAGCAGGCTCCACTGGAGATTTATAGAAACAGCCCCCGTGAGATGTACGTATTACCTACCTCATTTCCAAATCTTTCTCTCTTTGAAGGTTTTTTTTTTTTTTTTTCCCATTAGAGGGACATGACCCCAGTGTCATGTGATAGAGAAAAGCCAATGCGTGCAGGCGATTTAACTATGCAACTAGGGAAGGCTGCTTGGTGTCCTTGCTTTGCACACTGAAAACTGCAGTTATGCATAATTATTTAACAAACTGCAGTAGAAAGCAGCTAGCTGGCACATTAGAGAGGTAAAGTTACTCCCTGCTTGGAATGCAATTTTTTTTTCTTGCGAAAGCACTCCCTTTGAAAGAACTAAAACTAAAAACGTGCTGTTTTTAAAGGCTGTGGTTTCCTTTTAAGACATATGTTTAAAGTCCAAGTCTAGTATGATGACTAGATCAAAGCTGTTAAAATTGGCTGATCCTGTTCGATGATTTTTGACTGTTTATAACATTATAGAAATGAGGACTATATGAACTAGATATGAACGATAAATGTGGTTTGGTGTGTGCCATCTTCCTGCTAGCTCAGGGCACGGTAGGTGTGTTCTTTATGATTGACACTTGTGGGAAGGTGACAGCAATAATGAAATGCTCTGTGTCAACATTAAGACATGGCATAGCAACCTTTCCCAAGGAACTTTCAAGGGTACAACCGTATTAACTTTAAAACTTAAGTTTCCCCCACCTTTATTCTCTCCTTTCTCTCTCTTCTCCTGCCTTCTTCCATCTCTCCCTCCATTTACTTATTTGTGCTGGAGACGGGAATTAGGTAGGCCCATATGCATTCTGGGCAAGTGCACCACATTCTCTGGGAAGCTAAGATTTCCTTTTGTGATTGGCTGAGTGGAAAGAGCTTTGGCACTCCGGCTTGGCAGTTTAGGTGTGCTTATCCCTCAGGCACCCTTTCTCCACAGGGACTGTAGACAACCACTCCAACCCCATCCCTTGCCTTTTGCTTCTTTACTTCAGAATACACAATTTGGAGAGCCAGTCAAGGCAATATGCAAAGGCCTGCCAACCAGATTGTTCACGGAGTGGGTCTCCTTTCCTGCTTACTGGCATTGTCATCAAGGATCCGAACCAGGCAGTCATCATCTATGACAGTGGTTCTCAACCTGTGGGTCACAACCCTTTGGGGGGTCATCTAACCTTTCACAGGGGTCACCTAAGACCATAGGAAAACACAGACATTTACATTATGATCCATGACAGTAGCAAAATTACAGCTATGAAGTACAACAAAAAGAATTTTATGGTTGGGAGTCAACCCAACATGAAGAACTGTATGAAAGGGTCGCAGTATTAGGGAGGTTGAGAACCACTGATCTTTGCTGATTAACAAAGTAATCTAAATTTCTGCTCTTCAGGTCGTATAATTATTTTGCCTTTTACTATTTTGCCCCTCTTCATTCTTCCCCTTTTGTCATCCCCCATCTTCTCTCTGTTAGTTCTTTCTCTCTGTGAAGTGACTCCGAAGCCTTCTTCCTCAGACTGAGTCACACCACATCACCCTTCAGTTCTATCCCCACTCATGGTAGACGATGGACTCCTGCTTCCTGGAGAGCCTTGCTTCCTGATGCTCAAATCACAACATCCCATGTTTAAATGTCTGTCTTAGACGGGTTCCCAAGCTCCTCAGCTGGCCAGCTCCTGCCCCTCCCTCGGCTCGCTCTCACAGGAAGGCTTTCAGTAGCCCACGTCCAGGCCTCAGGCCTCTTCCACCTTTACCCTCACAGATCACAGGCACCGTCCACATTTCACTTCTCCACGGGCCTGTACACTCCTTGAAGTCCAGGCTGATGAAATCTCTGAGCCCGGGATAAGGCCTGGAACCTAGTAAGTGCATATAAGCAGCCTCTGAAAAACTGACTCAGAGAAGGAATGGCCCAGGTTTGTGTTTCTCCATAAATACGCACGAATACCCCAGTTAGTTGTAAAAGATGAGTGAGCATGCTAAAGTTTTTCTAGCTGCGTAGTTTACTTTTGCTACTTCCGGCTTTCCATGTTTCTGTGGCTGAGCGGGAGATGCTTGGATGCGGAATTCTTGTTGAATCTCATTCACTCAGTGATACTTTTATACAAATTGATCAACTGAGAAAAACTGATTCTGGAGGCAAAAAAAAAAAAAAGTTGCTAGGCAACAATATACCAGTTATCTGTTTTTCCTCCTGAAATATAAAATGGTAGTCTTAAACATTTTTAAAAATTATTTTACAGTGCTCTTTAACTCGGTGCATCTGACTAGCTCACATATGCCTAAATTTTGAATCAAGAAAAAGCGAACTATGAAGAACAGAAGAAATGTGTGCTGCCTTTTAATACATGATAATACCAAAGCTGTCTACAGATATGTGGAAATGGGTAAGGGCATTTTAGTCCATCCACAACCAAATGAGACAATTAAACCCTCTACACTCAACGGACCTCTCCAAAGTCTGTGCAGTGAGGCCTATATTGATTTTCCTTAGCTCCTCTTAGGCATTTTGTTTTGTGTGGATACTGGTCTTAACCTGGATGCCAATCACCTAAATCCTACCCAATATAGTGGCCATCAGCCACAGATGACCTTGAGATACGAGGAGCACCAGCTGCAATCTGTCACTAAAACCAAATTTAGGGGGGGGGGAAACATGGAGGGTTTAGTAATTTTAATCTTAATCACATGTTGAAATGATAGCTTATTCACCTGCATGTGTTAAGAAAATGACACTGAAGTTAACTACACCTGTTTATATTTACTTTTTTATATTTATTTACTTATTTTGTTTTTGTTTTTTTGAAACAGAGTTTCTCTGAGTATCCCTGGCTGGCCTGGAACTCGCTCTGTAGACCAGGCTGGCCTCAAATTGCCTGCCTCTACCTCCGGAGTGCTGGAATTAAAGGTGTGTGCCACTATTGCCCAGTTACATTTACCTTTTAGATATGGCAACTTGGAAGTTGAAGAAATGGCTTGTATTATTGTGTTTCCCTTTGACACTCCCAACCCGCATTCCAGATTCCATTTAAACAGTCTGGAAGTCTGAAATACGAAAGAACAAGAACTTGAAGCATTACGGTTTATGCCAATTCTGATGAAAACATTCATGCCAGAAAATAAAAGAGCGGCCTGGAGTTGTTGGAATGTAATGATTCAGGGAGGCATGAGATGGGGCAAACAGGCCATTCTTGGAGGATGCCGCATACAGAGTAACAGTTTGTCTTGAAGACGAGGGAGAGAACATCTAGGGAGTACAAGGTAGGACTCTGTCAGGCATATACCCAGAGCACTGCACTGGGTAAGTCTCAAAACCATTTGGCTCCGTGTTAGAGGCTATAGTCCATCTTAGACAAATAACATAAGGTTCTGGTTGCTTTTAGGATCCTTGGTATAAAGGCAGCTCAAGGTCATCCAAGGATAGCTTTGTCAGGCATATGTGTAGAAGGATGGAGTCCAGTGGAACTGAGAGGTATGGCAAGGATCCCCTTGAGGCAGGCTTCCTAGATCTGAATCAAGCACAGTCCTTACTTACAGTGGACATAAAACATACTCCGATTGGAGCTGGAGAGAAGCTCAGTGGGTAAGAGCACTGGCTGCTCTTCCAGAGGATGCAGGTTTGATTCCCAGCACCCATATGTGGCTTACAACCACCTGTTGCTGTGCTTTCTTGTGATCCAATACCCTCGTCTGGTTTTTGAGGGTTCTGCAAACATGTGGTGCACAGACATGCAGGCAAAACGCCCTTACACACACAAAAAAGTAACAGGGATAATTTTAAAACTATTTTGATTGGATTGAGAGATGTAGAGGCATTTAAAGCCAGCCACAAGGCTGCTCTGGCAAGGGTCCACATCCCAAGATCTAGTAGGTCTGTATGATCCAGACATGGATCTGGAATACAGAGGTACCCTTAATACTCACCTTTAATCCCACTGGATGGAATTTAGTACACATCTTTAATCCCAAACAATGACATCTATTGAGGGACAGACAAAGTGATGAATCACAGAAGGACATGAAAGAATGAGTCAGAGATAGGATACATCCAACTCCCATCCAAGAGGACAAAAAAGAGAAGCTACTTAAGAGCAGTGCAGAGAGAGAGAGACAGAGACAGAGACAGAGACAGAGAGACAGTTTATGGAGACAGTACAGTTCAGTGCAGCTGAGTTTATACAGTTCCATTCATGGAGTTCAGAGGCAGTTTTTACAAGCAGTGAGAAGCAGAGAGAATCCAGTTTGAATAAGTCATCTTGGAAAGGAGTTTTGAGCTGAGATGAACCAGCCATGCACAGTTCAGAAATAACTAGAAAGGGTGAGCTTATTTAGCAGTAAGTCTCAGAGGCTGAAAACATTCTGGCCTAAGTTAGCATGTGGAGCCTGGAAGCTGAATTCTTCAAGGTCTGGGTTTGCAGATGGTTGTATGGAGGCTAGAAGCTTCTAGGCCGAGGCCCAGGGACAGTTATATAAAAATGCTCTGGGTTTAGCCCAAGCCATGTATTCGTAAAGCTTGAGTATGGCTCTCATCTCATTCCCATTCCTGAGGAAATAAAAACTACATTTACAGAGAGATTAGTTCTGTTTAGGCAACTGTTCCTTTTGTCAGCTTTGGTCATCTTTTCTGGGATGTTGCTCTCAGCTTTAATGTTCACCTTATTACCTTAGACAGCTAACTGCCTGTCACAGTTGGCCATGCCCTCTTCCTGCCACAGGATCTTTGCACTAATCTCATCATGGAAGGCTCTTCCTCATTGTATTTCCTTCTAGTATCCCTACAGTGCCAATGTCGTGACTGGGTTCTCTGGAAGCCTGTTCTGATAACTTGGAGCTGACCATGATCTAAGGGTATGAAGATGCCCTTTGTAATTATATTCACACATTCGTTTATTAAAACGTCTTGCCAGCTATACAGTACTTGAAGGGACAAGGGACACTGTATGTTTTGGTTCTCCTTTGTGTTATCCACAGCTTCTCAGCCTAGTGGTTGGTGCCCAATAATCCTCAACAAACATCTATCAGTCAAGTGGATGAGTTCTTACCATCCCAAGCATTGTGGAATTCTGATAGAACAGGGTCAGCATGATGGACCATGACAATCCCTGGGTTGACAATGGACAAAACCTAAACTTTAAGTATCTGCCAGCCATGTCAAACACATTTCTGACACTCGGGTGTTGTCTCAGATGTCATTTCCCTGTGCTTGTCAGAACATAGGATTTACTTGTTGTACTTTTATTTTGACTTTATAAAACAAACAAACAAACAAACAAACAAAAAACCCAAATGCAAAGTGTTTACAGAGTACCAAGATCCAGTTTTGGAAATGTCCTATGATAGCTTTCTTAGTTAGGACAGATTAGTCCAGGAAACAATTAGATCTCATAATAGGTAAATGAACACCCTACAGACAAGCACCTCATAAGAGTAGAACACAGCCCTAAGTGGTCCCAATTTAATTGTGAGGAATTGTCTTAGACTTGCAGATGAGTCACCAGTATTGTTTTAATTTATACTAGTCAAGAGATTGACAGTATCACAGGTAGGAGGTTCAGAGAGTAGAGCTATACATTACAGCAACACCTCCGTGCCTGCACGGGAAATGTCGTTCAGGATTTCAGAATAAGCAGACCAGAACAAAACAGCAAGGGAACTCTCCATTCTAGTTATACTGATGTGAAGAGCCAAAGAAAGGCTTGCCACATCCTGCTTATTCGAAAGGACAGGTGTGGCATTCGCTGAGGGAGGGTAAGTAGTGAGTCCCAGACAGCTACACAGGTCTGCTCGCTGTAGTAATATTAGCAGTAAGACTGAAGGCAGGAAGAATGAACAGAGCATCTTCACACCACCGTCCATCATTTATTCTCATAGTGATCCCATGCAGCACTAGTGGTATTCTTACAGATAAAGAAAGTAAGCCGTAAACGCTGGGTGCTATCTCAGGCCGGCTGGCTGAAGTCAAAGCCGAGGCTGAGATTCTTGTTCAATGATGTGCAAGCCCAGCCCGAAAGGAGCCCAGGATCGAGAGCAGCACTGGTGAAAAAGTACTCCCAAAGCACGGAGCTGCTGGAGGGCAGACTTCCCTCATCTCCGAGGACCCTGGAGCACTCAGCCACAGAGTTGGTCTCCCATGTGGGGAGACCTTTGTGCCATCCCCACTGGCTGCTGCTGCATGGAACGTCCCCCAGGTCTAAGAACCTCCATGTTTGGAGAAACCCACAGCTCTGTTCTGTCAGGAGCCTGAACTCAAAATGGTGGAAGAACGTACACAGTAAGCAGGCATATGAGGTTGCCAGGGCGGCAATGAAATGGTAAATGGCCAGTTGAGAGAGTCCAGATGGTGAGGATAAACTCTGCTTTGGTTTTAAGCCTTCTTATAGCAAGGGTAGTTAGTACTTGTGTGTGTGTGTGTGTGTGTGTGTGTGTGTGTGTGTGTGTGTGTGTGAGATAGCCATGTGTTTTTGTGTGTGGTATAGATAAATCTTCACGTGAATGTGTGTGTGTGTTTATGTCTGTATATGTGTGGTATATCTATATGTTTTTGTGTGTGGTACACACAGGTGTTCACATGAGTGTATATGTGTCTGTGTGGTATATTTATGTGTTTTTATGTGTGGTTATACATAGGTGTTCCCATGTGTGTATATGTGTATTTGTGTGTATGCATGTTAAGGTCGCAGTTCAATATTAGGTGTCTCAATCCATTTCTCTCTGCCACATTTTTTTGAGACACAGTCTGAGAGACTGCTCAGCGGACCTGGAGTTCACTGATTCAGCTAGGCTGGCTGGCCATTGACTTCCAGCCATCTGTCTGGCTCCATGGCCCAGATGACGGGGTTACTGCGGCACATGGTTCCCGTGCTCAGCTTTCATGTGGAGGCTGAGGATCTGAACTCAGGTCCTCATGCTTGAGAGGGAAGTGTTTTTCCAGCTGAGCTGCCTTCTTAGCCCCTCTAATATGTTTTTTTAACACAGCTAATAGAAAGTAATAGAAACAGAAACAAAAAGGAAAAGCAAACAGCCGATGGGTCTGTGAGGAGGTAGGGATTGCTAGCCCCTCCCCCACACCGTACATGTCCTCCGACAGCGTGTTAGTGCTTTTGTTTACATTGTCTCAACGGCAAAGCACATCATCATAGATTCATTATTTTGAGTTTTTAATAGGTGACAGCCAAAAGTGAAGAATTCATATCACCCAAATCACTCCTGATTACGTACAGAAAGCATTAGAATTGATAAGGGACCAAACTCTAATGATGGCTGATTATTTGGTCAGTTTTGGCATCTGCTGTTTCACTCATTTATAGGACACTTTTACATGGAGAAACAAAGCTGAGAGGTTAGTTATATCCTGTCAGAGTGCCTCCCCCAGGCCTGCAGAGAATGATGATATCAAAACCCACTTGGTTCTGTATTATCCACTGTGGAATATGGCTATCGACTGCTTTCATAATCCACATAAATATTTAATACTGTGTTCTGCTATAAACCAAAGATTAATGTAATAGAACTATGGTGCCTGCAATACTTCAACTCTAGTTAGCATCATTTCTGTACAAATACAAACAAGGGCATAAATAAAGTGAAACATGCAAAAGTCATCTGTTTAGATTGGTGAATGAACATTATCAGTGGTCACAGAGAGAAGAATGCTCCTCTCTGTGCCTTTTAAAAGTTGTATCTGGGAAGAAAATTCCAAAATACTTTCAAAATAGTTATTACCCTCAAGGAGAAACTTTAAAATCCTTGGTGTGTGTGTGTGTGTGTGTGTGTGTGTGTGTGTGTGTGTGTGTGTCTGTCTGTGTGTCTGTCTGTGGACTACAGAGGCTATAGGGGGGTGTCAGATGCCTTGGAGCTGGAGTTACAGGTGGTTGTGACCCAGACATGGGCATATAGAACCAAAGTGGGCTCCTCTGCAAGAACAGCAATTTCTTTTAACTGTTGAGCCATCTCTCCACTACTTTAAAATGGACTCAAAGTTAAAATTGTAATACGACTAGCAATTAAAAATTTTAAGTTGATGCAATTTACTTAATCCTACTATACTTCCAAACTTTGAGTGAATCATGATAATGTGTTCTTTTTTTAAAGATACAGTTCTTTCATTTAGTTTTAAAAGACAGATTTATTTATTTTATTTAACCTGTATCAACATTTTACCTGCATATATTTAAAATCTGAGTTTATATGTCTATTGACTGTAGAGGCCAGAAGAGGGCATTGGATCTCCTGGAACTGACATTACAGTTGTAAGCCTTCTACATAGATGCTGGGAACCAAACCTGGGTCTCCTGAAAGTTCTCGAAGCCGCACAGCCACTGCTTCAGTTCCAATTTTTATTTAGTGTTAAATCAATTTTGATTTTGAGAATAAAAAAGTTTGAAGGTGCACACAAATATATTGCATTGTTAACAAAATTAATGTTTTTTTTTCTGATGGTGTCCCTGACTTTCTCTCAATAACAAAGACATTTTGAGATGGTAAAATCTTTTCAGAGCAAATTCTGTATCAATTAAGACTAGTGAAAGGGGCACTGTGGAGGAGCAGCGCTGTGAGCCGCAAGTGTGGTTAGAATTTCTGGTAGTCCCATTAAAAAGGACACAAGCAAAAATGATAAAATTAATTTCAGCAACATATTTTGTGTAACCCGGTGTAAATAAAAAATATTATCACTTAAATATCTATCTAATAATGTCAAGTTTATTAAAGGAATTTCATGCATCCTCTTGTATTTTTATTTTTATTTTTTTGCTTTTGTTTTTTTAAATTTAGTTTTATTTTATTAATTACACTTTATTCACTTTGTATCCCCCCATAAGCCCCTCACTCCTCCCCTCCCGGTCCCACCCTCCCTTCCCCTTCTTCACGCATGCCCCTCCCCAAGTCCACTGATAGGGGAGGTCCTCCTCTCCTTCCTTCTGATCTTAGTCTATCAGATCACATCAGGAGTGGCTGCATTGTCATCTTCTGTGGCCTGGTAAGGCTGCTCTTCCCTCAGGGGGAGGTGATCAAAGAGCAGGCCTACCAGATTATGTCAGAGGCAGTCCCTCTTCCCATTGCTATGTAACCCACTTGGACACTAAACTGCCATGGGCTACATCTGTTCAGGGGTTCTAAGTTATCTCCATGCCTGGTACTTGGTTGGAGTCTCTGGGAAGACCCCTGTGTTCAAATTTTCTGGTTCTGTTGCTCTCCTTGTGGAGTTCCTGTCCTCTCCAGATCTTACTATTTCCTACTTCTTACATAAGATTCCATCCACACTGTCCAACACTTGGCCATAAGTCTCAGTGTCTGCTTTGATAGTCTGCAGGGCAGAGCCTTTCAGAGGCCCTCTGTGGCAGGATCCTAGGTTGTTTCCTGTTTTCTTCTTCTTCTGATGTCCATCCTCTTTGCCTTTCGGGATGGGGATTGAGCGTTTTAGTCAGGGTCCTCTCTCTTGATTAGTTTCTTTAAATGTACAGATTTTAGTAGGTTTATCCTATGTTATATGTCTATATGAGTGAGTATATACTGTGTGTGTCTTTCTGCTTCAGCACACTCAGGATGATCCTTTCCAGGTCCCACCATTTACCTGCGAATTTCATGATCTTCTTATTTTTCATTGCAGAGTAATACTCCAGTGTGTAGATGTACCACAATTTCTGCATCCATTCTTCAGTTGAGGGGCATCTGGGCTGTTTCCAGCTTCTGGCTATTACAAATAAAGCTGCTACAAACATGGTTATGCAAATGTCCTTATTGTGTACTTGAGCCTCTTTTGGATATATGCCTAGGAGTGGTATGACTGGATCTTGAGGAAGCGCTATTCCTAGTTGTCTGAGAAAGCTCCAGATTGCTTTCCAGAGTGGTTGTACAAGTTTACATTCCCACCAGCAGTGTAGGAGGGTTCCCCTTTCTCCACAACCTCTCCAGCATGTGTTGTCACTTGAGAGTTTCATCTTGGCCATTCTGATGGGTGTAAGGTGAAATCTCAGGGTCGTTTTGATTTGCATTTCTCTACTGGCTACCTCTTGTATTTTTAATATCATCACTAATTATTATTGCTGTGTCACTATTATCATTGATGTGCACATTCTTGTAGTGTATGTGCATGAGGGCAGGTGGCCAGAAGAGAGGATCAGATTCTCTGGATGGATAACAAGCATTCTTTAGATCTAGTCACTGATTCATCTGTTAAAAAAGTACTATTCAAAGTGCTTGGGCCAGACAAAGCTGCCACTGACACTAACTCATAGCAAGAGAAGATCAGAAATTAAAAGAGATCATTTAGAAGAATAATTATTATCTCAATTTTTGTTTTTGATTCAAGTAGCTCCATGTAGTCCATGTTGGCCTTGAACTCGAGGTCCTCTGCCTCTCAAGTGCTGGCATTATCAGTCTGTACCGTACCACCTCTTTCAGCTAGAATTTGTTTTTATAACAGTTGACAATGCTCCGATAGTCAAGGCCATGGTTACATTTATCCTGATGTATTTACCATTATTGTTTACAAAAGTATCTGTCCAGAACAAATTGAGAGAAGAAGAAAAGAGGAGGAAGCATTCCTTCACTAGAGTTTTAGAAGCGCTGTTCCAAGCTTGCAACCCCCACCTCACAGATGGAATCAGATCAGTGATTGGAGCAGCCAGGGCTGGGATAGCTGGAGGGGGCCCTTTCTTATCTGGGAAACAGACGTATCTTTTTGGGTAAGCTCTGGATTTTATCACCCATTCTTACTGGCAAACATGAAAACAGAAAGCATCTGCCCATTTTTTCTGTATTTCAATGCAAACTGGGCCTTAATGGTGTAAATAATGGTATCCCCCGGCAGGCAGTTTTAGTTAGGAATCTGCCAGAAATAGTAGGTGCAAGAAAGAAACAGCTACAAAGAGTGAATACAACAGGGCTTTATCCACTGGGGCAAGCCTGGTTGGGGTCTGTGGAGAGGAGAACCAGTTTTAGGGCAAGCGCAAGGTTAAGTACTTCTCACATACTCCCCTCCTTTCCCCTTTCTTTTCCTCCCCTCCTCCCTCCCCTTCCATGCACTACCATTCCAGGAGCCAGCTTCCTTTTGCAGTGAGTTGGAGAACTGAGAGGACCAGCTGGGCTCTGGGGACAGAGATGCCGGTTACAGAACATCTGCTGATTTGCCCAGAGGATCTAGAACGCTGTAGCTGTTTGTTTGGTGTTCTGTGCTGTCCCTTATTTGGTTCATTGGTTTTGCAGAGTTTCCTTCATCTTTCAGGTTGATAGCAGCAGATTTAACGAATGATGGTAAAATGTTTTACATATTCAAAATTATCTTTTATCCTTGACTGGTTATATAAATGCTAGGGGAAGTATTTGACCTGGGCGCAAGAACCTTAGAATTTATGAATGCCTTCACAAATGTTCTGGAAATCAAATAACTATTAAATAGCAATGGAGGAATGAGAGACATTAAGGAACCTGTTTGCGGCTTTTTGTCCCATTCTAAGTGATTAAGATTAAAGACCCCTAGAAGAGGCCAGGCATGGTGGTTAGCACATGGTTGTGATCAGAGCACTCAGGAGGCTGAGGCAAGAGGATCATGAGATCATGAGTTTGAAGCCAGCACATGCTACTTACCCTGCCTTGTCTCAAAACAATCAATCAATCAAACAAACTAGATCTTGGATGGCCTGGGAGGTCTGGTGTTTAGGCAGAAGCTGGAAGGCCACTTGGGGGCGATGTTGTACAGTGCACTCGGACAATGTTTATCCACCATGAGAGAACACTGAAGTTTGCTTTAACCACAAATCTTCCCCAGAAAGTGAGCTTTTAGTTGTTTCTTGAGTGAACTCTTCATCCAAATGTGTGAAGCCATCCCACATTTAAAAGAGAAGGTTCAAATGCAACCCAGGAATCTCTTTGCCTTTGGTCCCCTTTACTGGGATGTGAAACATGCTTGGGGATTATTGAACACGCTTTGCTGGTGCATTTCTGCATTTGCTCAGGGAGAGTTTCTTTCATCTTCCTGTGGAATACATAATTGCGGGGCATCCAACTGGTGCTCCAAAGCTGCAATGGAATGGTAGTGGATCTGCGTTCTACAAGACAGAAGGCATGGAGTATAAAGTTCCTTTTCACTGGGACATTTAAATAACATTTTAGTTGTTTAACGTTAAAAATAAAATACCAGTAAAATCGTTGGAAAAGCTTATAGAATAAAAAGGGAATATAAAATACTATGTAAATTACGAGTTAATTAGAAAATATAGACATTTGGTAAGGAGAAAAAGAGAAGTAGGTGCAAAGGGAAAATAGTTGTGTTTGAGTGACATGTGTCTTATTGTGCTGGGTGATCTTTTACTATACCACAATTGCTGTTATTACATTCAATTAACTACCTTTTGAACAAAAATAACGAAACATTTCTAGGTTAACGCTGAGAAGATGCTTACTTACTTAGAATAGTAACTGGTGGCTAATGTTGTCATAGAAAAGTGTCCCCGTCCCCCCAGCACCTGAAAAGGTGAGAGGATTATCATGCTCATACAGTACCCTAATCCACACTGGCCTTAACAGCCGAAAAATTCCATACAATTGAACATCTTTTTCTTTAGTCAAAGTTTCAGAAGATGACAGATAGAAAACTTCCTTCATGTTACATATTATCTAGTTTATGGAACATGTAGAACATTTACTGTGTTTATAAACATGTATCTTCTAATTTAGTTATAAAAACTAAAAAATTTTAAACTTATGTGTGTGTGTACATGTGTGTGCTGTATGTACGTGGGTGTCCTTGGAAGCCAGGAGAGGGGGTTGGATCCCCCAGAGCTAGAGGTACCTGATGTGGGTGCTGGGAACCAAACTTGGGTTCTCCGCAAGAACAGAGAACTCCTGAGCTGCCTCTCCAGGTCCTGCAATATGTATGTATTCCAATGTGAAGTTTTCACCCTGAAAATAGCTGCAATGAAAACCTACAGACCCTTCTGTCAAATCCTCAGATAACTAATACTTAAGAGACCATCTTTCATAAGGGCAACAATATTTGTATAAATTATTACAAAGAGGTTAGATTGGCATGACTGTGTTAACCAAAGCTGACAAATATTTCTAAGAACACAGAGCTTTGCTGTGTAGGGAGCAATCTGAACCTACACTTTGCCGATCAAATACTTTACTTTTAAAAACTGTTTCTCTGGCACCGATGAGCAAAACCCAGGGCCTTATATATGTTAGATAAATATTTTACCATTTACATTCCTAACTTCCAAATATTTTATAGTCTCTGATGGGTCCTTAAGGAACTACTTCTTTAGCAAATAAACTGGAAATAAATAAGGTTTGAAACTGCCATCGAAAATGATATAGTATACTTGAAATTTTTTGTTTTCCAGAGTCTCTGACATTTCTTTTGGCTGTGGATTAATTGCCATGGTATTAGTAAACCTTGCTCTGCTACTAATTGGCTCATCAGAAAACTATCGAGGAGGTATGGCTATTTTGAAATGAACTCATCAATGAGATCATTATTTTTAAACATTCAATTCATATCCTGAAAGTCATGGGTTCGCTTAACAATATAACATTTTAATCTACTCTTTGAGAAGTTCATACATGTATTTGACCATAGTTGTTTTACATTCCTAACTCCATTTTCACTCCCTAATTCTTCCCAGATCCAACCCCATCTCTCCATCTCCCGACGCTATGTCTTCTCTTTTTAAAATGGCCAATGTTGTGTCCAATTTGTGCTGCCCCTATACTCACGGACGTGAGGGACTGTCTACCAGGGCAACACCCTTAGAGAAAACTGAAATGTTGTTACGGGTTCTAAGTTGGCGGGATTCTGGGGGAGCAGACTTTATGTAATCAGCTGGTTCCCTTCAAATATCTCTGTATCAGAGAACACTGAGAGGGAAGAGAGAAATTATCCTCTGGCCAACGATAATTTCCAAAGATGGCTTAAGAATCTATAAATGGACCAGAGGATTCTAATGTGGAAGACTGTTGGCCGTTGTTAAAGATCAGATCTTCAAGAAGTATCTTTGGAAGCCAAGAGGGCCTGAAGTTGCCCAACTGTCATAGAAGGTAGGTTTTCCAGCCTGGAGGAGAGGGGGCAAGAGTTTCCAAAAACATGAGGGTCTCTTGAGGCATTCCAGCTGACAGAAGGGACATGGCTGTTCTGAAATGGACTCATGGACCTCAGTGGCCCTTGTGCCTAAATCAGGTACAAACAGACAGTGTTCTTGACAGCTGGATCCCAGGGAACAACCCGTGACAATTTCTCTGGTTCCTTGCGCAGGGTCTGCATTCACTTGAAACATATTGGATTGATAAAACAGAGCTCACACTCATTTTGGGAGAACTCAAACAACCATGTATAAAAGCACTCATATCTCAACACAGGGGGTGCTGTGGAGCATCTTGTTGAACCCTGAATCAGCAATACCTGAAAACCAGGAGAAAGGTGTTGGTTATGCTTTGTGAAGGTAGATTAAGGGCTGAGCGTGCAAAGGAGTAACTTCCAGATTCTGTGGCATGGAGTGCCTGTTTGTATAAGGGATGCCCGAGCTTATACATTTTCCAGGAACTGGCTAAAATTCCAAGAACCTTTAGGCTGGTACTCTAGAATGCAGCAAGCATCAACTATCTCCTGGATCACTTTGTATTTACTTCACTTCTAAAGAGCTGTGTGTGACTTTTCTCTACCATTGCTATTTCATTTATCAGAAGCTCGTTTTTAAAACAGTCATATTGTAAATTGTGACCTATTTCATTTTTATTTTTTTAAAGAAATGAGGATCATCAATGTGTAAATTTTGAGTAATGCCAAGTTAATAAATCTTTTCTGCTATTACTCCCACCTTTAAGTTTTTGAAAAATTCAAAAGAAAGTAAACAGAAGTGAAATTAAGCTGGTAATTTGTTTCTTTTTCATTCTCTCTGTCTTTCTTTCTCCCTCTTCCTCCTACTATTTTGTTGTTGTTGTTTCTGGTGATTGAATTCAGGGCCTCCCACACCTTCAACAAGAGCTCTACCAATGACAAACTTTCCCAAACCAAAAAATTTAGCTTAAATTGTGAGAATAATTTGAGTAAAACATCTCACTTTCAAGTTTTCTGTCTTCCACCAAAACTTGTGAAGGATGAGGTAATAAAAACAAATAGTTACAAAAAGACAAATCAAAGGTAGCTAGGCCATGCCTGACAGGACACACCTTGAGAAGGTCAAATGTTGATAACCTATGTGCTCTGTCAGTCAACCTTTTAGGTGGCACAGCAGCTGTGAATGCAGGGAGCGAACAGGACTGCTGAAGGAATGATTATTTTCTAGTAGATTCCTACTAGTTAGCAGAGGAGTTCTGTGTTTGGTGTGATTTATCCACTTTGGTTCTCCACACTATTCCACATGTCAGATAATTGTGAATTTTCAGCTCGCGTCAGCTGTGATTTGTGCTTTTGACTTCGCTTACACCTTCAGGGCCTTGGAAATTACACATCAGGGAGCTCTTCACACGGAAAAAAAAACTTCAGAGTAAGAGCAGGTCTTTATTTTGAAGTGCTGTAAGTACTGTCAAGTCCAGTTCCCACAACTCTCAGTACCAGCATTAAAAGACAGGCGACTTGTTTCGGAGGCTCCTACTATAGAACACACGCTTCTCAGAGCTCTCAGCACCAGGCAGGTTCTATCTCTACGCTCATGCTTGTCTTTTTCTTTCTTTCTCTTTCTTTAATTTTTATTTTTTTACAATTTAGTCATTTTATATCCTGATTGTAGCTCCCTCCCTTATTTCCTCCCAGCCCCATCCTTCCTCCCTCTTTCCCCCTAGTCCACTGAAAAGGGGAAGTCCTCCTCCCCTGCCATCTTACCCTAGTCTATCAAGTCTCATCAGGACTGGCTGTACTGTCTTCCTCTGTGTCCTGGTAAAGCTGCTCTCCCCTAAGGGGGAGGTGATCAAAGAGCAGGCAACTGAGTTCATGACATAGGCAACCCCTGCTCCCCTTACTCAGGGACCCACATGGAGACTGAGCTGCCTTTAGGTTACATCTGAGCATGGGGTCTAGGTCCTCTTTATGCATAGGCCTTGGTTGATGCATCAGTCTCTGCAGAACCCCATGGGCCCCAAATTTTTGGCTTTGTTGGTTACCTTGTGGAACTCCTGTCCCTTCCAGGTCAAATGGCTGTGATTCCCTGCATCTGCTTTGATCCCCTGGTGAGTGGATTCTTTCAGAGGACCTCTATGGTAGACTCCTATCATGTTCCCTCTCTTCCACTGCTTCTGGTGTCTATCCTGTTTGCCATTATGAATGAGATTTAGGCATCCTCCCCAAGGTCCTCCTTGTTTAGCTTCTTTAGGTCTGTAAAGTTTAGTATGTTTATCCTGTATTGTATGACTAATACCTGCTTATGAGTGAGTATATACCATGTGTGTCTTTTTGGTTCTGGGTTATTTTACTGAGGATGATCTTTTTGTTTATAGCATTTTTATCTGTAATAGCCAGAATCTGGAAACAGTCTAGATGTCCCTCAGTAGAAAACAGAAAGTGTGGCACATTTACACAATGGAATACTACTCAGCTATTAAAAAAAGGAAAATCATGAAATTTTCAGGGAAATGGATGGAACTAGAACATCTCTCACTTCTTTATTTTCCATTGCTTTATTTTTCCTGGCGAGGCAAAGGAAGCATCACCCGCACAAGTACAACTGGGTTTGGTTTAATTTTGAGGACAGAGAGGCATACTATTTCTTTCATAATAAAACACTGTACTTATAACTGTGATCACTCAAAGACACCACTGCACTCAATAAAGGTGAGGTCTGACAAATTACCCATCAACTATTACAGCAGAGTGGTTTGGGTAAGCAACATTGTTCTGGTTTACATGCTTGCTTCTCTTTGTCTGTTTGTTTCTTCCTCCCTTCCTCCCTCTCTCCTTCTCTCTTTCAGTCCTGTGCAAACTCCAAGTTCCTTGTTAAAGGCAAATGGCTATTGTACGCCACAGAATGAACCTTCCTAGAGGGGTAGCCACTCAACGACTTGTCTCGTTGGCAATTCCCTGCTGCTCCTTGGTCCCACTTGAAGAGACCAGCTGCACTCTGTACTGGAGGGGTGCAGAGCGATGCAATCAAGGAGCCGTGGCATCTCTCCAGCAATTCTCCGAGTTGCTTGTGTTCAAAGGTAGTGATCAACTTACAATTTATTCTTACGTAGCCCTTTCTTTCCTTCTCATGTTCTACCTAGGAACAACTCCCTCTCCTCTCTGAAATCAACATTCTCTTCAATGCTTTTATTGTAGGTCTTGATTCTGGCTCTTGGTGCTCTTTAGAACCTTTGCTATTAAATATCTTTCATTAGACTTAGTATTCCTAGTCACTGTTGAGAAACAATTCTTCACAGGTCTCCTGTATTCATGTATGCCTCTGAGCAGAACTTTGTTCGGTCTTTGAATTGGTCTGTTATCCCAAGGATGTGTGAATTCAGTAGATACCTTACAAGAGTGAGGCAACTATCTCCCCTACCAAAGCAGGGTGCGCTTACCATTGTTTATCATTTATCATAATGTTGTCACATGACGCCACACTTTGAACACATTACAGACTGACAGATGCTTTAATAACGGTTCAGTGCTCTTACACTATGCCTCGCACTTTAAGAATAGGCTTGCACTTTGTGTTCATTGCAATCGTGTGTATCTCCGGCATTGGTGGTCTCATGAAACCGTGATGGAATATCCCATGTCTGGACCATTCAGCATGTGAATAAGCCTCGGTCAACATGATTACTGGGAGAAAAAGAAGATTAGGGATGAGCTACTCCAGCAGAAAAAGTCGGAGTGGGCATCCAGAGTGTTTAAATTTTATTTTTAATATGATGTTGGTTTGTAGGGAGGAAAACAAAAGATAATTCTTAAATTGCAAAAGCAAATAACTCAGCCTTGAATAAGAACTTTGCTAATCCTGGGCTTTTATGTGACATCACAGTCACAGAATATATCCGCCTGGGTTCTCTCTGAAGGAAGCCCTGGAATCTCATACTTCCATTCAAATTTTCTCTGCCCAGGACAAAGTTTCATGCAGATAGAAGATGCCGCCTGGGCAGGTTAACACGGCCTCCAAAGGGTAAACTAAGAGATGGAGTGTTGATGATGAGGATGTGGGGTTCTTTTCTCCTCCCCTTTCTCTCCTGGCA
This sequence comes from Psammomys obesus, assembly GCF_907164565.1. Classification (NCBI taxonomy): domain Eukaryota; kingdom Metazoa; phylum Chordata; class Mammalia; order Rodentia; family Muridae; genus Psammomys; species Psammomys obesus. Next base: position 24,852,390 of record NW_026587216.1, read on the forward strand.
AGTATATAAAGTTTTTTTGTTTTTTTGTTTTGTGAAGAATCTCTGCCGTCACAGCAGCAGGGTGTGTCATTGGAAGTCAAGGATACTGGCTATAATGCCATAGGCTGTGTCACTAAAAGCAGAAGAAATAATGAAGAGCTGAGTAAACACGGTGCCGATGGGCACTGTATACGCTCCATAGAGAAGCAGCAATTTTTAGCCACCAATTATGAAGCCTTTTTCTTTGAAGAAATAATAATTTTTTCATCACTTTCTTCCATTATGCCCCCATTCCTCCCAACAAATGATAACTTCTGTTGCAATCTCACTTTCTGCCTCAGTGTTCATGTGAGGACAGAGCTGTAGCCACGGTTACAAAGGCCAGCCACATGAAAATAACCCTTTGAACGCTTTAATTTAAGATACGTTGTTTTTTGTCGTGTTTACTCTTATCAAGGCCTTGAAAAGGGCTTAAAGAGCAGTATGCGGAGACATTTTTAAAAACAGGATGTGGAATCTACACGCCAGAAAGCAGAGGACCAGAGCTTGCTACCGGTCCCGAACCACCTTTAGTGTTACTGTGGCCTGAGGCGAGCAACCTCCTTTCTTGGGTCTCCCTCTCCATATCTGTGATGTTGCAAAAACAAGACCTCCCTTAGAGAAGCGCTGAAGAACAATGTGGACATGTTTTCTCCAAGCCTTGGGAGCCCAAGAAGTGCTGCCAGGCATTCATTCTTCCCCTTATTCTATGCACTCTCTACTCTGAAGCTGTCTTATCACTGCCCAGGGGACATGTTTCAGAAAACAACGGGGCCTTTCTGTGCATTCTGAGGGTTTCAAATGGACCCAGAGTGATAAAATCCTCCTCTTTTTGTTGTGTGGTGCCAGGGATTGAACCTAGGGCCTCCTGCAAGCCAGGCAAGTGCTCTCCACTAAGCCATATACGCAGCCTGGAAGAATGTTTTGTAGTCAAAGCCGCTTTCTAACATGATGTGTAAAGTGGAGTAATTACTGAATTCATCTCAGTGTGCCACATTTCATGAGCTTCCTCATGCATTTACAAACTAGATGACAGTGTCTTCATGAATATAATACAGGCCTCTAACATTCTTAAGCTTGGAGAATGAGTTTTGGGCAGTATAATCTAAAGTGAATTACTGATTCAACTATTCATTTCAACAGACTGAATTCTGTCTTTATGGGCAGATATTCAGACTCTTGTCTGGGCAGAACCATGACAAAGCAGATGAAATTACACTGAACCACAGGAGGAGGCTTGCCTGAAGGGGTCTCTAAGTTGAAGCTGAAAAGAGAGAAATAGGCTGAGTAAGAAATACAAGAGGCTATTTCGAGCTGTCAAGAATGCCAAGCTTTTCCTGAGTGCTGGGACTGAAAGCTCACCACCCTTGTTTTCAGTTCACACTTTACTTTGGGGACTTTGGGTAAAGCACTGTCCCAGCATCCCCATTCTTAGAGGGCTTGAAAATGAACGATCTTAGCTTGGCTTGAAAACCATAGAATAGAATATATTTTTAGCATAATAGATCTCTTCAATCTGCTCAAAAAATAGATCCACAGAAAGAGCAAACAGATGGAAGGCCATGTGTTGTTTTGTCACAAGTCCAGGGTTTTAAACTAGATAAACACTGAAACCCTGCAGCCACAAATCTGTCCTTTCTCTAACAAAATCCTATGAGATTATCAGAACTGCTCTGATCAAATATGCACACGAAACAATTCGGGAAGGCCTGCCAAACTCTTTGCTCATGTCATAGAATAAATGGCCTTGGTACACAGACATTAACCCATTTCTTATTGATAAAATGCACATAAGTATGTCTACGATGCAGTGTTGATTACTTCAAGTACCCAGATCCTCAGGACATTTGGCCAGTTAGAAAACCATGCTGAGCTACTGTACACACTGAGTTCTTCCTACAGGCATTTATACCATCTACCAAGACTTGATAATAAGTTCAGGCTCTGATCCAACTGGGTTGTGTTTTTTCCAATAAATAAGCTGGGTCCTCATGAAAGAATCTGTTAGATATTAATTTTTCTAGCCTTGTCTTTTCCTTGTATATTTCATGTTATTACCCATAAGCACATTTCCCCTTTTGCTGCGTGATTGCAATTACAATTAGAAAGGCATTTTGTTGAAGAAAGAATAGAATTCCTTGGAACTGAAGGCCCAGAACAAAAATGAGCCCACCTAGAGAAGAAATGAAGCTTCTTTGAGGCTTCTCACGCCAACAGTGGACTTTGGTGTTTTTTGTTTAGTGAGTAGGCATGTGTTAATATTTTCTGAATGAATTAGTGAACAAGTGAGTGTAAGTTGGCAATTAGACTTTTTACAACTCTCAGCTGCTGTCTTAGAAATTACAGCATTTTTTTCTTGCTTGTCTTTTATGTATTCAGTCTTTATAATAAAGGGATGGCTTAAGTAAAAATTTTATCACTATCTTTTGCCATAGCAGAGTATCTGGATTTAAAGTGCACTCTACCTATTTCAAAAGGTAGGTTTAGTTTCCTTGTCTAAAACAACCCTGTTAATTCTTGCTTAAATACTTTGGGAATGCTAGTTGATACTGGGATGATCAAGTATTCATTTAACCACCACAAACACTTGCATGTTTTATACAGAGGCCCCAGGTCTGACCATTTCCTATCCCTTCTACCGGGAAGCTCAGAGGGTGAGGATTAGGACAGGTGAGTATATATATAACTGCAAGGATTTAGGTTCCATGATAGGATGGCCAGGACATTGTGAAAAAAATAATTACTCTACCTTGTGGTTAAAGGGAAAAAAGCCGGAAGACACTCTAGGATACTATCACTGCCTTGAAGGAGTGTGGGTTATGCAGAAAGGGGTTCTTAGAGGGCTGTTGGGAAAGGTGGGGATTCATGTCTAGGAACAGACTGGGACCAAGGCAGAGGGGAGAAAGTGACAGGAAGTTGCAGCGAGGCAGGAGATCTTTTACAGCCAGGAGAAAAAGTCTACTGAAACTATGCAAAGTGCGAGGGTTCCTTGACTGTAGTACACAGAACTCAAGGTACCGTAGTGGCAGAACTGTCTGTGACATACACCTCACAGACAAAGCACAATTGGATCCTCTAGGAAAACAACAAAGGCCTCCAATCGAAAGTGTTAGCAGGTCAGCTCACACATCAATGGATTTAATGGGCTACTTGTGGGAAAAAATCCACTGTCAATCCGACTTCCTAGGCTAGGTCAAAATCACCCCTGCCTTTTCTCTCAGCCTCCTGAGCATTGGTGTGTGTTCAGAGTATGAAAGCTGATTGTACTAATAGCTGGCTTTCCCACCCTTCATCAGCCTAGGAAGGTCAGCTTCTGCTTGCTTATCAGGTGGCAGACTCTAAAACCAAACAGAAGTTAAGTCTTGGATTATTTGATGTTGCAGATTTTGTAAGTCAACATCCCCTCTAAGCCAACAGTGGCCAGCCAGTTAGTACCCTGATAGCAAAAATCAGAGCTGAATGCTGTTCAGTGCTTCCTTCCCGTGTTCAAAAGGCACATAAATGAGGATTAAAACTAACACAAAGCTGTTATGTAGTCATTATTGTTGTTTGTAGTCAAGTGATCATGAGTGGCACAGGAATTGTGTAAAGGGAAGAAGTGGCAACAGATGTGAGGGTCACAGCTGGGAGTGCTTTCAGTTTTAATTCATAATGCTCAAAGTTACTACAGACTAGCCAGGCAAGGAAACTGACTGATTTCAAAATATGGATTTTCTTCTGTAATATCATTTTTCCAACTGAGAAGACTAAGGAGTCAATTTATTTACCCTCCCTCCTTTATTTTATCTAAGTAGGAAAGAATCTCTAAACAGCGAGACTTAGCATCCATGGTAACCTAGATACACATTCTCAGGAAATACCTAAATTAATCTCTCATCCTGCAAGTGGAAGCTATTTTTTTTCTTTACCCTATGAAGTAAGGAAACAGCTGTCCACAGTCTTTGTCATATGCCTGCAAACTGTTCTTACCGTACCTCAGCTCTCCCATCTTCAGGTTGGATACATCTATTTCCTTTCCTTACTGTTGACTGAAATCACAGTGTCTGTCAGTGATTCACCTTTGCTAGGTTGAGAATCTTTACCATATCAACCTGCGATGCTAGTAGAACTTATGCCCTGTGGGACCTAGTGAGAACACAGCAGATAACTTGCATTTCCTACATCTTGTGTTCCCATTATATAGATGTTAGAGTTAGATTCTTCATGCCTCAACTCTGACTTGGGTACCAATATGATGGGTAACCAACACCAAAGCAATAATAACAAAATTTCTAAAAAAAAAAAAAAGAAAAGAAAAAATCGATACTAATAGGATATGGATCCTTCTAGGAAGGAGTAAGAGCTCTGAGCATAAGAAATAAAATCTAAGTCGATGTTAAGAAAACAGAAAAACATCCTTGTGTGAGGTTGGGTTCAGTAATGACACCAAAATCATAGGCAGAAAATTTAAAACAAAATAGATGTTGTTCTGTGGCAAAATTGGAATTGCATCACAGGACACTATTTCAGATTCATAATTGACCAAAAAGTATAGGGAGAGGTGCTCAGCCTCACTAGTCAGTGGGAAATGCAAACAGAACTACCATATCATTTTACTTTACTCCCATTAATATAGTCATTACCTAGAAAATACAAAATACACGGTGGGATGGATGTAGAGAATTTGGAATCTTGTGCACTGTTAGAGGGAACATACAATGGCACCGCTACTGTGGAAAATGGTAAGAGAATTCTCCAAGTCATTAGACAAAGAATTCAGTGCATAATCCTGAAGTACCCTTCTAGTTACTTATTCCAAAGAATACAAAGCAGGGGTACATGGCAAAAGCATCACCCGTGACAGTCAAGAGATTGAAACAACGTGGTGTTTGTTGGACGAATGGATTAACAAAATGTGACACATATGGATAGTGGAATATTTAAAAGAGAGGAAATCTCATGTTTCTAAGATAAGATAGTTGTAGAAGGACAGATAGTGATTGATGTGAGGACCTAGGAATACAGAAAAATCACTAACAGGCTAAAGGAAGTATGAGTTCATGGGTGTGGGGAGATAGTGTGTTTAGAGCTTCCGTCTTGGAAGATGAAATCATCCTGAAGATGGAAGTGGGTGATGATTGCGCAGCAGTGTGAATACACTTCATGCCACAGAACTCAGCTCCAACAATGAGCTCATAACATGGTGAGAGCTATTATCCGTATCTTACCACAGTGAAATATAAAAGAACCCCGAGTGTAGAAGGCAGAATGGGCTGTAGGGGGCTGACTGGAGGAAGCTTTGCAGGAAGGGGTCAGTGGTGGCCGTCACCTCACCCATTGCCAGCCTGAGGCAAGTTCTGGATGTGAGGCACCAGTAAGACTGAATCTGCATAGGGAATGCATGGGCTAGCGCATCTAGACCAAGGAAAGCTGCGTGCTTCAGGCTCATGACCAGGACTGCTGCTTTGCAATGAGCCCACTTGTGTAGACTTTTAGAAAAGAATGCAAGGGTGGTGCTTGTAGGCCAGGCAGAAGAGAGTCATTCTCAGATTTTCAAAGTATCACGAAAAAGGCATATTTCAAGGGCAGGGGGATCTCAGCTAGAACAGCATGGAGCATACCTTAGGAGACTGGGTAGAGAGCTGTGAGGAGGGAGCTAGAAGTGATCACCTGGCTACTGCAGGAGAGACAGGGCAATGCGGGGGAAGAACCCAGCAGGGACAGACTGCAGGAGAGTCATCTTTCAGACCTGTGCCAGACTAGGGCCCAGGAGGCAGATGATGGCAAGGGGAGGGGCAGAAGGAGCCCACAGTAAGGCAAACTGAGAGAGCAGAGAGCTGGCCTTCAATTAGGCTCCAACTTTTGCACAATGAAAACTGCTCATTTGAATATTACTGTTTAATTGTTGCTGGGCATAGCGGCACATTTCCATAGTTCCAGCATGTGGGAGAAGGATAGCTGTGAATCTAAGGCCAGCCTAGGCTACTCAGTGTGTTTGAAGTAAGCCTGAGCTACAAAATGAGACCCTGCCTCAAACAAAACAAGGCGCTTGCGTGCACACACACAAACAACAACACCACGACCAAATAAAACAAAACACAACAAACAAATAAAGACTGTCTTTGCCATAGAACACTTATCTCTGATTGTGTCTGTGCAGAAGAACATAGCCTAGATGTCTAGAGTGTCAAAATTGGGAAGACAGAAGCAAACGGTGATGAAAAAAATTTTTAAAGATTTATTATTATCACTTGTTATGTATGTGTGTCTGTATATGGGTCTATGTGGAGGTAGGCGCATGACAGTGGACGTCCTCAGAAGCCAGGGTGTTGGATCCCCTGGAGCTGGAGTCACAGGTTGCTGTGAGCCACTCCATGTGGTTGCTGAGTACTGAACTCTGGTCTTTTGCGACCACTGAGCCATCTCTTCAGCTCCCAAAAGAGTGCATTTTTGTTAATCACCAACCACTATCCATACTTGTTGTGTATACCAGCTCTAACCCTCAGGGTTCCCAGTAGGTGCCCTACTTTGAAGAGCCAAAGTAGGTTTCCCTGGAAACCCTGTACAGGTGAAAGCAAAGTCCATGGCCTCCAGGGCTGGTTTCTCATCTGTCTCAGTATTAGCCCTTGCAAGGATCCATTCGGCCTCTTTCAGCCCTGTTTCTTCGCTTGTAAAGTGGATCTAATAACACCATCTGCCACCTAGATGCTCTTAGCGTTACGTGAGACAATGAAAAGAAGTGCTTCTCCATGTGGGCTCTAATTGTTGTTATGGGTTGAAAATTACAGATGTTTGCCTTCTGAGGATTGTGTTTCCAACAAAGAATGTTGTGTTTTCTCTACAAGAGCCTGGGAAAATGGCATTTGATGAGGAGCTTGGCAGTGGAGCGTAGTAGCAGTCAAAGTCTCAGCTCAATTTAGCTCAGATCTAGATTAACGAAGACCCTGCCCTGAGCGATGCCCTTGGCAGGGTCCACTCAGGAGCTAGTGTCGGGGCAGAGGCTCCAGAAGCATTGAGAAGCTCCCTCTCTGGCGGGATTTGCTTCATAAAGCCTTTACCATGGCAACAGGGAAACACTTGCAGAAGCCTGCAGCTGACACTGTGAAAAATATCACCTGTTCTCAAGGTACTCAAAATTGCACAGCATGACTCAGAGCAGCTTCCTCATTCTGCTTATTGGCTGGGTCATAAATGCTGAGCAAATACAGGGCTTTAAAGCTGGGTAGGATTTGGGAGGAGTCAGGGGATGGGAAACCATGATCAAAATATATTGTATGAAAAAATTACTTTCAAATATGTGCGTGCATGCATGCGTGAGTGTGTGTGTGTGTGTGTGTGTGTGTGTGTGTGTGTGTGTGCACGCGCTGGCACATTTAAGCTACAAATGACCTTAAGAGAGAGGAGATGTGAAGAAGAAGCCACACGGCCAGGTGCCTTATTCTCAGAAAGATAATAAGGTCAAGGTTAGGGTGAAGGCTGAAATGACAACTCTCGTGAGCCTTCAGGTGGCCAAGAAAATGAAGCGGTGGCACTTGAGCTGAGATTTAAATGACAGGAATGAGATGGGTCTTGGACAGAGCTCAGTAAATATGACCCCAGCCACACAGACAAGCCAGAGGTCAGAGAACTAGAAAGGCAACCCTGTTCTGACTATGTGTGTGTGTTTCCACAGCACAAGCGTCAAGGTTAGAGGACAGCGTTCAGGCCTCAGTTTTCTTCTTCCACAATATGAGTCTCAGGGATTAAACTCTGGTTGTCAGGATTGTTAGGCAAGTGCTTTAACCTGATGAGCCATCTTGCTGGTCCCATTCAGGAGTTTTAAATGTGGAGTGATGACGTGCTGCTGAAGACTAGACAGGGTAGGAGGTTAAGGGAAGCAGAAAGAGACTGATCTACAGGGGTAGTGAATCATGATGGCTGGACTAGGGGAGAAGAGCAGAGAGAAGGAAGGTGAGAGGGGCTGACTGTGAGGTCCGTGGGGTCAAGAGAACTCACTCCACACCCAGGTCAACAGCACATAGCACAAGAGCTGTGGACACTCACTGCCTCAGACTTACTCCTCACTCTTGTTTCTGTGTGTTGTCTTTGCAGTTAGATTGCTGCCTGGTTCAGCACAGAGATGCCAAGTATGTGCTATGCTTGAGGCACTGGCCTTCCTGTGACAGAAGGGAAGGAACACATTTCAAACACACAGTTAACCGTGAGGCCACGGCAAGTGCCAGAGCTACAGTGTGTCTTGTTGAAAGACACACTGGCCTTTTCACACATTCAAAGTGATAGTTTAATCCCCCACTTCAAATAGCTAATTCCTGAGAAGAGTCTCTCTGAAGTGAGACTGAAAGTCACTGAAAAGAATTGCACCTTCCACCTGACCTCCTGCAAAGTGGATTCATTTGATTAGAACTTCAATAATGTGGAGAGGTTGAAACGTTCAAGTCCAGAGCCCAATGATCTTGAGGTATTGTTAGCCCCCTTAATTGCCATTTATTTCTTTCCTCTGCATTTGGCCTACCTTTTTCTTGACCATTGAGTAAGTATTTTGAAATTCATGAAGACATCCTTTTATTTTTGTGTCTCCTGTGATAAACACCATGACCCAAACCAAGTCTTTGCAGGACAGCCTCTGATTGGCCTATACTTTTAGGTTATATAGTCCACCACTGGCAGACAGCATGTTAAAACTTAAAGCTGGAACTCGAAGCAGGAACCATGGAGGCATGCTGTGGCATACTGGTTTGCTCAGCTAGTTTTCTTATACAGGCCAGAACCAGCTGCCCACAATAGGCTAGGCTCTCTCCCGTCAGTCATCAATCAAGACAGTTCTTCATGCATAAACAAATTTGACCTGGGCCATCCCACCATGAAGGCTCCCTCACATGACTTTGGGCTGTCCCAACCTGACAGCAGAAGCTAACAAGAACTATCCCTCTAGTTTCCAACCAACCAAAGGGCTAGGAATGCTGTCACACAGCACCCAAGCCCGACAGCAGAACTTTTCCTGTTTTGCTGTAACCTGCCTACGTAATGTCTCCAACAGTGTATTTGAAAAGCACCTCGACTTTCTCATTCTGTTACTATAAAAACTCAAGACACTGTCCCCACCTTGGAACATGGAGTTTCGGGTAACTTGAATCTGCGTTCTTGGGTCACTCATGTTTGCCTCCAGAATAAATGATCTCTTCTCCCCTTTGAGGGGAGCACTGTACTTTTGAATGGCCACTGTCAAGTAGGGTGATGAGATGGTTAGAGCACAGGGGAGGCAGAGGTGAAAAAGCATGGGTGTGGCAGGAAAGGATGAAGTGAAGGAAGCAGAAGTGAGGGTGGAGATAGCAAGAGGGGGCGAGGGAAGATACACCAAGGAGCGGGAGTCACTCAACTTGGTACCTGACTGCAACCGTTGTGGGGATGAGTGGGTGGGGGAAAGCAAGAGGGAAAGGAAGACAATCTCTTTCTCTCCCTCCTTTCATGCATGCACATATATGTGCACTGTCATCTGTCTATCTATCTATCTATCTATCTATCTATCTATCTATCTATCATCTATCACTTATCTGTCTATCTATCATCTATCAATCTATCATCTATCAATCATCTATCTATCAATCTATCTATCTATCTATCTATCATCTATCTATCTATCTATCTATCTATCTATCTATCTATCTATCTATCATCTATCTACCTGTCTATCATCTATCAATCTATCATCTATCAATCAATCATCTATCTATCATCTATCTATCTATCTATCTATCTATCTATCTATCTATCTATCTATCATCTACCTACCATCTATTTATTTATAGCTATTCCTTAATCTGACTCCCCTCCCTTCCCTTTCACTTTTGTTGCAAAGAAACAAACTAAACAGCAAGAAAACCATCTTTTCTGTAAGTGCCCACAGAAGGTGAATTAACTAGCCCTCCATTCCTTTAATCACCATCCACTTTTTAAAAAGCTCACACAGTTAAGACTCAATGTGTGCAGCTCATTGAGTGCATATGTGTGTGCTCATGTTTGAGTGTGTATGTGTGTGTGGTGCTTGGGTATGTACTTGTGTGTAGATGTATATGTAAGTGCTCAGTGAGTGAGCATGTGTGTACCCATATGTATGTGTATGAATGGGTTCAGTGAGAATGTGTGTTCACATGTATGTGTGTACATATGTTTGTACATGTGCATGTGTGTGTATGGGCTCTGCAAGAGTGCATGTGTACAGGCACATATGTGTGCTCACTGGACAGTCAGCATAGTGACAGTTAGGAATGTATTTAGAATGAATATTCTAAAAAAATCTTTAGTTGCCATTGTTTTAAAAATGCTAATGGCCAGCCGGGCATGGTGGCGCACGCCTGTAATCCCAGCACTCAGGGAGGCGGAGGCAGGTGGATCTCTGTGAGTTCGAGGCCAGCGAGGCCAGCCTGGTCTTCAAAGTGAGTCCAGGACAGCCAAGGCTACGCAGAGAAATCCTGTCTCAGAAACAAACAAATGCTAATGACCATTTCATATCTTCCTGTGTTCATAGCTGTGATTATCACACTGTACAGGGCAGCAGAGAGGAATGCAACGATCTCTGGGTCTAAAGGACTGTAGCTGTTGGCTTAGGTTCTTCTTTTTTTTTTAAAAAATGAATACATATTTTAAAGATTTATTTATTTATCTTGTGTATATGAGAGCTCTATCTGCACACCAAAAGGAGGCACCAGATCACATTACAGGTGGTTTTGAGCCACCATGTGGTTGCTGGGAATTGAACCTCTGGAAGAGCAGACAGTGCTCTTAACCATGGAGCCATCTCTCCAGCCCTTGGCTTAGGTTCTTACACCCAATTTGGTGTTCCTCTTCCTTTTCCACTCCTGTATACAGCTCCTTTATTTTCATTGTCTAAACACTAACAGACAATGCCTGACTAAGAACCAGACGTATGAGCAAATCCTCTATGCTTTTAATAATTTTTAAAAGCAGACGACAAGACTTAACAGCTAAACTCAGAAATTCTTCCAACACCTGATCAGGCACATAGGTCTTAGATTACCATGTGGCCATGTGGGCTAAGCCAAGTCAGCGTCACAGGTAACACGCAACAGGCTGGGATTCTTTATTTTGACAGTTAGATAATGTTTTTTTTGGGGGAGAGGAGTAATAAATGTTAAGTAAGAAATTATTTCTTAATTCATGAGAAACATCACAATAAAACATTAGTAGATTTTAGTAGAGACAAGAAAAAATGTGTTTGACTTCTATAAAAAGACAGAATAAGAATAGAAATGGACTTTGTAGAAGGAGAGAAAGAGTGTTGAAGGGAGGGAGATAATATTGAAGAGAAACTTCCTAAAAACCAATGAACTTTTAAAGAAGAAAGGTCTGTCTGAATAAGTTAAAGTGGGTGAAAAAATATGAAATGATTTGAGAGAGGGGTTTAAATAGGGCTGTATGATTGGAGTTGGGCAGATTTGAAAAATTCAAGAGGCAAGGACAATAGCACTCACTGAGAGGAGCAGAATGAGAATAGAGGTAATAAAAGACAATCTGGAAAGCTGTTTCATAATTCAAACGTGATGTTTCACATAGAAGTTTCATAGGGCAAACACGGGCAAGCCTAACAAGATACAACTCTGTGTCACGGAGACAATAAGGGCAAGGAGTAGGAATTAGATGATTAGACAGTCTACCCTGAAAGACATTTAGGTATGTCTTGCCTTTCTCCAGAACCTCAGTCTCCCCAGAATTCTCCTAAGGACTGTTTACCTCCAGGCTCCTTCATGTATTAAGCCATTAGAACTACAATAGTAATAGTTGCACATGTGGTAAACATGTACAGAACACTTTCTTGTCATTGCTTCCTGAACAATTTATTGCAGCAACACATACATTATATAGTAGGCATTATAGGCAATATAGAGATGGTTCCAAGTACATGAGAAGATTTGGATAGGTTATATGTAAACAGTAGGCCATTTTACGAAGAGAGTTGAACTTTAGTGGGCTGTCGTATCTATGGGAAACCTAGAACCAGTTCTTCATATGCTCTGAGCAACAGCTGTATTCACACCATCTCATTGAGTTCTTGAAGCATCCCTAGGGGAATTATACGATTAAGACAAATTACTAGTCATAGAACAATTACATAGTTTTTCTATTGGCGTTATTCTAGTCAACAAAGACAATTAGGACCACACACACAGTCCCACAAGAAAGTCCAGCTGTGAGGGATCCTACAGTAGCTTGGTTAGACGGTTTCTTGCAGAGTTTGTGTTTTGTTGCACAGTTCTGAGGAGGAGTTTAAGAGGGTAGCGATCCTCTCCAGATTGGGTGCTGTAGCTCAGGTAGGATGAACAGAAATTGGGACCAGCTCTCTGCTATTCCATTCTCTAAAGGGGAGGTAGTTTAGTAACTGGGTATCTCCATAAATCTCTTTCAGGAAACAAGAGGAACAAGACAAGAGAAGGTAAGATGACATGGCTGTACCATGACCTTGGCAGAATCATTGCTTTACATTGTCTCTGTGGTGGACTGGGTGGGACCAGGACACTCTCACTGTTCTAGAGATAATGAAGCTGGGACACAGAGCAACGGTTTTACATGACTGGTAAATAGGAGCAGGATTCATCTCACACTGTGAGGTTGGGAGTGTCTGAACTAGAGCCACAGTGGAAAGAAAGAAAAGCTGAGTAAAAAGAGTTGCCGATGAATGAAATGGGAGGAAGAAAAGAGGTTGCTAGATGAAATGAATCTTGCTCGCTGTAGGTGAACCAATGAAGACTCCAGGAGCAATTGAAGGATACTGAAGGGAAACATAAACCTGAAATATTAGCATATGATTAAGAAAGTAAGGCCAGATCATTCTGAAAATATCATCATAAGTGATATTCATTCTTGTCAATTAATTTTAAGAGTTACAGCATTATTATTGAAAAGGTTTTCCTACCAAGTTGTTATGGCATAGTGTTAGCTCATATTTCTTAGTCCTTAGACGAGCAGGCTGTGCCTGCTGTTACATTTACTAGGGGAAAGAAAGAAAGAAAGAAAGAAAGAAAGAAAGAAAGAAAGAAAGAGAGAAAGAAAGAGAGAGAGAAAGAAAGAGAAAGAAAGAAAGAGAGAAAGAAAGAAAGAGAAAGAGAGAGAGAAAGAGAGAAAGAAAAAGAGAGAAAGAAAGTAAGAGAGAAAGAAAAAGAGAGAAAGAAAAAGAGAGAAAGAAAGTAAGAGAGAAAGAAAGAAAGAGAGAAAAAGAGAGAGAGGGAGGGAGGGAGGGAAGGAAGGAAGGAAGGAAAGAAAGAAAGAGAAAGAAAGGAAGGAAGGAAGAAGGAAAGAAAAAGCAGAAGTGGTGCTTTCAGGGTTGCAGAGCTAGTTTGCAATAAAACTTGGACAGCGCTTGTTTTACTGGCTTATGCTATGTTGTCATTCTAAAACAAATTATCCTTTTAAGCAAAGAATTTGAACATGGAATGTGATAGGAGGATCACAGATTTATTTACAAAATTGTTTCAATATAGAAAAAATTTTCATATTAGTAAATAAGTTGTATAATTTTTTGCTATATATCAGAGTTATAGGGCAACATTTTATTTTATTTTATTTTATTTTATTTTATTTTATTTTATTTTATTTTTATTTTCACACTACTGAACCTTGAGTCTGTGTATGCTAGGCAAATGCTCTACCACTAAGAGGCTTCTCTCACTTAAAAGAAAACAAAAACAAAAACAAAAACCACCAGAAGTTTTATTCTGAGACAAGGTCTTACTAAGTTGACTAAGCTGGTGATGAATTTAGTATATAGTTCAGCTTGGCCTTGAACTATTGATACTGTTTACCCTAACCTTCCAGGTAGCAGAGATTTTTTTTTTTTTTTTTTTTTTTTTTGTGGTTGGAGTACGGTAAATTTCATTGTCTATTAATAGCATGATTCGAAGACCTTCTCCAGGGCTTAGAATGGGTAGAACATTTTAACAAAATCTAGAGGCATAAAATGTTGAGGTGAGAAATGTAAGGCCTTTGGTCGCCTTCATGTACATTGGCCATTGATGAATCCCCTTTGAATGGCAGACAGAGGGTCGGGCCACTTCAGTTCCTGCAGGCAAGGCTTTGAGTACGCCTGCTTCAATGGAAACAGCACAGGGTGAGGCCAGGTGAAGACTTTTCAACATGCAGCTGCCATACACAGCATTAGCAGGCATCTGCCCCTTGAGTCACCAACTCCTCCTTCAGAAATTGAAAACCACTGACAAGATGTCACAAGTACAAACCTTTGATTCATTCAAAACCCTCTGTACTCTTCTCCAAGGTCACTGTTTTTCTTTCCCCCTTGGAAGATTATTTTTCTACAGGGCTGTGCCCTTTCCTAGGATCTGTCACACAAGGGTGCACAAAAGGTAGATTTCAAAACTTCCCTGACTCTGGAAAAATCATTGATCTTTTTACTGCTCCCCAGAGATGGAGGGTAAGCCTTCCAAGAAACTTGGACATTCACAGTACCATCAAAGAACTGTTTGAAACACTTGGCTTCCAAAATTCATAGCTGGATGCCTCAGGATAAGATACTATGTGGAAGAAACAGCAGTGTAGGCTGATCATTGACCTGGTTTCTTTAAAGAGAGAAAAAGAGCCGACAAAATATCTAATTTTACAACTTCTTTAACAGAAGTTTCAAAAACGAAAATGGCCTTAAATTCTGAAGTGAGAAGCAAGACTTTTGAATTTAGGTGCATTAAGTAGGGTACTCCTTATTGGAAAGACATTATTTGTGAATTCATATTACAAAAATATATCCAGTCTGATTAAACTTACTGTGATGCATTGAATTCATCTGCTGTCAGGCTATTTGAGAAATTGCTGTGTTTTGCGCATGTTTTGGACTTAACTGCTTCAAAATCTTAACAATATGTTTCGTTTGCATAAATTAGGAAAAAACATATTTTGTTTTGTTCAGCAGGCTCTGAACTTTCACAGTTTTTTCATTATCTGTTCAGATGGTCCCTCAGCCTGCCTTCAACCCAAAGGGAAATTGTGAATGTTGTTAAAATAAAACAGGATTCAGAGACCTGGTTAAATCCAGGAAGCTGGTGTCATTAGCTTCTCACGTCGAAGAGCATCGCTAGGCAGTGTATTTGGTAGAAATCTGTTCAATACTCTCTCAAATTTGTTCTCTTTACAGCTGTTTAATTTTGAATTGCTTTATGAAGTTAACTTTTCATTGTTTCTTGTTTTACTGCTATCTTCTGCAGTTTTTTTTCAGCATTCAAATTTCTTTTTATTTTTTATATATTAATTACAGTTTATTCACTTTGTATCTCAGCTGTAGCCCCTTCCCTCATTCCCTCTTAATCCCACCTTTCATCTCTCATCTCCTCCCAGTTCACTCCTCTCCAAGTTCACTGACAGGGGTCCATCTGACCCTAGACTATCAGGTCTCATCAGGACTGGCTGCATTGTCTCCCTCTGTGTCCTGGTAAGGCTGCTCTCCCGTCAGGGGAAGGTGATGAAAGCGCCAGCCACTGAGTTCATTCTTCTGAAGTTTTGACATGAAATAGCTGCATCTTTTTCTTCCTTTTTTTTTTTTTATTATGTCACTATTTCTCTATGCTTTTGTTTAGTTCTCACAGTCTTTTCATATTAAAGTTTCAATCTTTGGGTTTGCTGTCTGGGTTTTAGGAAATTCTTTGTGCTCACTAAACCTTCCTCAAGAACACTTGTTCTCATGCTGTGGAATAGTTCCTACTAAATTTTCCACTCAGATAAGAAATATTCTATAATAGGCCAATATTTCTTTCTCTCTTCTTTCTTTTCTTGCTTCCTTCCTTCCTTCTTTCCTTCCTTCCTTCCTTTCTTTGTTTTTTCCCTGTAAGCATAAGCTATGAAAGATAAAATTTTGGGATCAAAGTCAATGAAAGACTAAGGAAAGTGTTAAGCCAGAGTTAGTGCCTCTTGGTTTGTTCATTTTTCCACTTTGTGACAAATATCATATTGTTTTACTGATATGGTAACCAATGGAGATTCAACTGAACAATAGTCTTCCTGCTTTCTTCATCTGTATATTCACAAAGAAAGACTGGTAGTGACAAGGATACATGCTATTTAAGAGAGAAAGCATATGATATGATATTCTATTTTAAAATGTGTGGTATATGCCTATTATCACAGCACTGAGGAGGTTGAGACAGGAAGACCAAAGCACTAGCCCAGACATCAAAACAAACAAACAAATTATCTTTAGGAATTAATAGAGAGGGAATAAAACAAAATATGTACCAATTTAAGGACATGCTGCAAGGTTCTTTGTAGAACCTTGAGCTAAAAAATTAAAATATCCCCTTTCTCTACATTCTTTCTAGCATGTGTTGTCACTTGAGTTTTTGATCTTAGCCATTCTGATGGGTGAAAGGTGAAACCTCAGAGTTGTTTTGATTTGCATTTCCCTGATGACTAAGGACACTGAGCATTTCTTTAAAGTATTTCTCTGCCATTTAATATTCCTCTATTGAGAATTCTCTGTTTAGCTCTGCACACCATTTTTAATTGGATTAATTGGTTTGTTGTTGTTTAATTTCTTGAGTTCTTTATATATTCTGGATATTAGCCTTTTGTCAGATATAAGGTTGGTGAAGATCCTTTCCCACTCTGTAGGCTGTCATTTTGTTCTGATGACAGTGTCCTTTGCTTTACAGAAGCTTTTCAGTTTCATGAGGTCCCATTTACTGATTGTTGATCTTAGAGCCTGTGCTGTTGGTATTCTGTTCAGGAAGTTGTTTCCCGTGCCAATGAGCTCAAGACTCTTTCCCACTGTCTAGTTTTATGTTGAGGTCTTTGATCCACTTGGACTTTAGTTTTGTGCAGGGTGATAAATATGAATCTATTTGCATTTTTCTACATGTAGACATCCAGTTAGACCAGCATCATTTGTTGAAGATGCTATCTTTTCCCCATTGTATGTTTTTGGCTTCTTTGTAAAAAATCAGGTGTCTATAGGTGTGTGAGTTTATTTCTGGGTCTTCGATTTGATTCCATTGATCCACCAGTCTGCTTCTATGCCAGGACCATGCTATTTTTATTACTGTTTCTCTATAGTATAGCTTGAGATCAGAGATAGATACCTCCAGAAAATATTTTATTGTACAGGGTTTTGTTTTTATCAATTATGCCATTGCTGGTGAAAAATGTAAACTTGTACAACTGATTTTTAAATCAATCTCACACTTTCTCAGAATATTAGGAATAGTGCTACCTCAAGATCCAGCTATACCATTCCTAGGCATATACCCGAAAGATGCTCAATCATACAACAAAAATATTTGATCAACCATGTGCATAGCAGCTTTGGAAACAACCTAGATGTCCTTCAGCCAAGGAATGGATACAGAAATTGTGGTGCATTTACACAATGGAATACTACTCAGCAACTAAAAACAAGGAAATCATGAAATTTGCAGGCAAATGGATGGAAGTAGAAAAGATCATCTGAGTAAGGTAAACCAGAAGCAGAAAGATACACATGGTATGTGCTCACTTATAAGTGGATATTAGCCATATACTATGAGATAAACATACTAAAATCTATAGTCCTAAAGAAGCTAAACACCAAGGAGGACCCTAAGGAAGATCTTAATCCTCATTCAGAAGGGAAAACAGGATAGACATCAAAAGTGGGAGAAGACAGGGAACAGGACGGAAGCCTTCCAGAGGGGGCCTCTGAAAGATTCTACCCAGCAGGGTATTGAAGTAGATGCTGAGCCTCAAAGCCAAACTTTGGGTTGAGTACAGGTAATTTTAGGGAAGAAGGTGGGTGGGTAGATAGACCTGTAGGGGACAGGAGCTCCACAAGGAGACCAACAGGGCCAAAAAATCTGGGCCCATGCGGGCCTGAAGAGACTGATGTTCAACCCAAGGACTATGCATGGAGAGGACCTAGACCCCCTGCCCACATGTAACCCATAGGCAGCTCAATCTCCAAGTGGGTTTCCTAGTAAGGGGAGCATGAGCTGTCTCTGACATGAACTCAGTGGCTGGCTCTTTGATCACCTCCCCATGGGTGGTGCAGCCTTGCCAGGCCACAGAGGAAGACAATTCAGCCAGTCCTGATGAGACCTGATAGGCTAGGGCCAGATTGGAAGGTAGGAGGACCTCCCCTATCAGTGGACTAGGGGATGGGCATAAGGAGAGAAGAGGGAAGGAGGGTGAGACAGGAAGGAGACAAGAGAGAGGGCTACAGCTGGGATATAAAGTGAATAAATTGTAATAAATAATAAACAAAATTAAAAAAAGAAAAAATTAAAATATCCAAGAAATAGACATTATTTCATGATCACAGGTCCTCAAAACTACTTGGGCCTTTCAACTGTCTTGTTGATGTCTCTTCCTTTCTTTAGAATGTAAGGAGCATGTGCCTAACCTAGTATTAATGAAGCTGAACATGATGGTAGAATTGACCATCAATCTTATTAGGGTAGATTTTGTTAACTAGCTTCTGAATGTTGTGGAGAAAAAGTCCTACAAGGAAGGTTTTTGCAACTCCTTCTCCACAGCTAGTCACTTGTTAGTCCACAAAGCATTGTCCAGCCTCAGTAATTTTCTTTGCTCTGATGCATTTTGTCTCTTTACCAAGCATTGACCTCTTAATTTCCCCAGTAATTACTGTAGCTCAGCCACTGTTTTCTCTGTAACTCTGGCCCTATTCTTTGGTCCATTGTCTTGAATAATTAATGTGGAACAATTATTATTCCACACACTTAGAGATGTTATTTACTAGAACTACAGTGTGCTGGAATAAAATGCCAACATGAGAACAGGAAGGTAATTAAAATCTAAAAGAGTGAGTGCCCTCAGTATTCGCTATGAATCTAGATGCAAATTTCCTCAGTAGGGTGATTTTAGCCTGTGAATGAATTAAATTTCTTGGCTACTTAAGAACTCTCTATTCCTTTCATTATTTATTAATTAATTAAAAAGAAGCTCTTTAATCTAAATTACTCAAAGGTTTGCTAAGCACTTAACTAACTTACAGAATGGCTAAAATGACAATGATGAAAATTACAAAGCATCAATGAAGGTATAAAGGCGGTTAAATTCTAATACATTGCAAGTTGTAAAATAAATTAGCACAATCCTTTCAGAAAACTGTTTAGGAGTTAAATACATGGCCATCTGATGATGTGTGTTATCATCTTTAGATACACCTGATAACTAGGGTAATGAGAACTCACAAACAAACACAACTATAGTAAGTAGTACAAGGATTCCTAAAAACTCAAACAGAGATTATCTAAATGTTAAAAAAAAAGCTAGCCATTGTGGTGGTGATCATTTGTAATTCCAGGCTAAGGAAGAGGGGAAGGCCTAGACCGGCTACTGAGAACCTATCTCAAAAACAAACAATAACCAAGGAACCAAAAAAGAAAACTGTGGTACTGTCTATAATATGATACTATACAGCAATGAGAATGAAATCCACATGTACCAGAAAGGTTGTATTACACAAATACAATATTGAACAGTGCAAAGTAGATACAAAAAGAAACATGAACTAGATGATCAATTATACAGAAAGTTCAAATCCAGGCAAACCAATTCATTGTAGTAGAAATCAGAAAAGTACTTCTTGGGAGTGGCTGGGGGGATTGATGTTTATATGAGTACATTTTAGTTGTGAAAATTAATCAAGTTACCCACTTCTTGTGTTTTTTGTATTTTTAAGTATGTGTGTAATTTTTTTCAATAAAAAATTACAAAGACAGATAAACAGAGGAAACAGGAAAAGAGCAAGGGAGGGCAAGGTGAGAGAAAGGAAAAGAAGGCAATAGAGAGAGAGACAGACAGAGAGACAGACAGAGAGAGCTTTGTAAAATAAAGGTAATCTAGTCATTGGTTAGTGCATCCTGGGTAGAGCCAGAAAAACACCAGCACATTTTCCCTTTGACAATCCTTTATTTCTCTTCTCCGATCTCCTCATTTTCAATTTTGTGAATCTGGGGACACTAAAATCATTACTCTTTCCAAGCTCCTCATTATTGTAACTTTCATAAACCTTGGAACATCACAATCCCTATTCTTTTCTTTTCTGAATGAAGGTCATCCTGGCGAGCCTGACCACAAATAGCCACTGTAACTAGAAGCAGGGCTCCCACCCCTCCAGTGGGAAGCTGCATTCTAACACCTAGACTGCTCCTAACACACACAAGTCTTTCGGCTTCCGCTCAGGAAACTTCAGCACCTGCTGCAGGTGTGAGGGACAGGGATCCTCAAGCTCCGGTTTGGGATTTTGCTTTTCAGTATCATGACAATGCCAATCCTGGTTGAGCACAGTGCTCTGTTCTTTATGAAGCTATCTTTTTGTACTGTCACAGATTTTCCTGAATTCTTCCACTACAGAAAATTAGTGTTCCTTTATGCAATATTCTCCTGACATTTTTAACCCCTAACATTAGAAATTAGGCTTCTCGAAGGCAGAGATGGCCTCATTCATTTCTGTATCTCCATGTGACCAAGCACAGGGTCTGGCTCAGTGTAGGCAATCAATCAAACCTTTTGGGAACCTGACTGGCACAGTAAAGGACATTTGATTTCCATGTCATTTATTCTTTGTCAAGACACAAAATAAGAAAACCTCAATTATTGGTGATGTCTGAACAACATGGATGACAGAATCCGAAATACTCCACACAAAGAAGAAAACTACAGGTCCAAAGAACTCATGTGTTCAAGATGAAAATTCATGTAAAGCCATAACAAGAAGAATCTGGAAACACATTAAAAACAACAACAGCAAATTAGGAGCAAGTACCTATTCCTGACATACAAGAATGTAATGATACTAGGTTCTATACTAACATAAGTTACAATAGCAAATATAGAGAAACCATATACCCTCTTCATAGAACTGGGAGTCTAAAACCCATCAACTATTTGTAATTAAAAATACCAATTCAAGTAGTAATGGATAGGTATTCCTTAAAATAATAAAATCCCTTTATATGTCCACCCATCCATTCTTCTATCTATCCTCTTATCTGTTATGTATATCATCTCCAAATAACATCAAAATTATGGGGAAACAAGGCGATCCCTCTTGGTGTTTGAGTGGAAACACGATTCCTGCTGTGAGCACTACTTTTTAACAAAAATTTTAAAAAACAAACACATCAGAAGCACAAAAATTACAAAGGAGGCAAATCTATTCGTATTAGTGCTTAGCACTTAGACAAGAGTGTTTACCTGAAAAACCCAAGATACATGCAAAGAATGAGAGAAATCAGGAAGACACAACCTCAATTAAGAAAGGTCAACAATTCTTTACACAAATGCAAGTTTGAAGGCGTAATTGGAAAAGACTCCATTAAGAATACAATCTCAAGACAAAACCTTAGCAAGCAAAGTGGATCCTTCACAACTTCTCAACATTTTTAAAGGCTACAAACTAAGACACACACACACAAGAGAAACCAGTCTACTTTTTGGATCAGAATAGAAGGCAAATAAAAATATTGTATCTCCCTAGAGGAATTTATTCGGACAATGTGATTTAAGGTAGATGATTATCAAGGAAGGATAGCTAGGAAAAGAAGAGAGAATTTAAAATAGATGGATGTTAAGGTCTTAACAATTAAATCAATGTGGCTTTTCCACATGAACAGACAGATAAATGAACAGGAAATGCTAAAAAGCAGCACAATCACTTAGAAGTCTATATTCATCTTTTAAACAGTGCGGTGAGTCATATGGATAAAAAGAGTTGGATCTACTTTTTATCTCAAAATAAATTCCAAATTATTGAAATATTTTTAAATGACACTATGAAAATTTGGGAAGTAACAAAAATGTATACATATCTTCAGAATGTGGAAAGACATCTTAAACGATCACTCCAAATCCAGAGGATAAAAGAGAAACAGTAAAAGAGATGCCATCTCCCTTGCGGGAATTGGTGCCTGAAAACTGAAACCTGTGCCTTTAATATGTCCACTGAGAAATAAATAGTTACACAGGAGATCATGGGGCAGAAGAGATGACTGAGTTGGTGAAGTGCTTGGGGTACAAGCATGAGGACTTAAGTAGGGGTCCTCATCACCCATCCAAAAAGCCAGGCATAGCATCACAAGTCTGGAATCCAAGAGCTGGGAAGGTGAATCCTTTGAGCTTGCTGTCCAGGCATTCAGTCTAAAGCAGTTACATCTAGGCTAAATAACTCACCCTGTCTCCAAAAGGAAGGTGAAAAGACATTGAGGAAGACCCTCAGTATTGACTTAAAAACATGCATACATATATATATGTGCATGTGCGTGCACACACACAGGTAGGGAGGGGGGATAATAAATCGTGTATATATGGTTTGAACATGTCTCTTCATGAGAAGATGACATTGTTCTCTTTATTTTTATGTTCCATCTTGACAGCCTTGAGAGCTATGCATCAAATTAGGCTGTGACTTGCTCCTTGATAGCTGACATGCTGATGCTATGTGCTTTGCTTGCCTCCATCGTGTCTTACACGAATCGTTCCTATTAGAGTTGCGGTGATAAAGATACAGTCATGCTGTCTTTCTTCTAAGTGCCCAACTTGTTTGGTATCAAACACAGGAATTTCTGAGAAACAGCACTTATTTTGTCATAGAAGTTTTTCTAATCAATACAGATGATCTCCAACAAAACGCTGGGAATTGGGATCCAGGTTGATAGCTCAGAGACAACATTTGCCTAGCCTATGTAAGACCTGGGAATTTTTTCCCTAGTACCACAAAACACGAGTCCTTGGGTAATAAAGGATTTAAGTGTGTTCTCTACTAATTGCTTTACTATGGCATTAGCACACAGCTAGTTCTATCAGGGACTTGCCTACATCACCATAAGGACTCTGTCACTGCAGAGATGAGAGTTAACCTTGAATGAAAAATATTTCCTCATCTAGACAAGAGAAGGGATTTGAATGGCAGTCAAAGAGGACAGTCAGCAATGGACACTTGGACAAAGGATGATAGAAAGTGAAGTCTCCACACAGTAGAGCCTGCTGGATTGATGTGGATCCTTTTCCCAACCTCAGAATGGAGCAGGAGTCTAGGATGGTTAAGGAAAATTCAGGTTTACATGTCTTGTTATCTATAGTATTGTTCATTTTCAAAAGAAAACAGCACCTGATTTTCTGGACTGCTCAGCTGTACATACTTTCCTATCTCTGTCCCCATGGCACAGAACCTTCTGTGCTGAATTTCTTCAAACTGGTTGGATGTTCTGCTGTGAATTTTTTTAAAATATTTTTTTTAAATTTTTGTTAATTACAATTTATTAACTTTGTATCTCCCCTGTAGCTCCATTCCCCTCTCTCCCAATCCCACCTTCCCTCTCCCTTCTCTACCCATGCCCCTCCCCCTGATCCTAGTCTATCAAATCTCATCAGGAGTGGCTGCTTTGTCTTCTTCTGTGTCCTGGTAAGGCTGCTCCCCCATCAGGGGATGGTGATCAAAGAGCCAGCCACTGAGTTCATGTCAGAGACAGTCCCTGTTCCTATTACTACGGAATCCACTTGGACACTGAACTGCCATGGGCTACATCTGTGCAGGGGTTCTAGGTTATCTCCATGAATGGTTCTTGGTTGGAGTATCAGTCTCAGAAAAGACCCCTGTGCTCAGAATTTTTTGGTTCTGTTGCTCTCCTTGTGGAGCTCCTGTTTTCTCCAGGTCTTACTATTTCCCACTTCTTTCATAAGATTCCCTGTACTCTGCCCAACAGTTGGCCATACGTCTCAGCACCTGCTTTGATAGTCTGCAGGGCCTTTCAGAGGCCCTCTCTGGCAGGCTCCTGTCCTGTACCCTGTTTTATCCCTCTTCTGATGTCCATCCTCTTTGCCTTTATGAATTGGGAATTGAGCATCTTAGCTCCTCCTCTTGACTAGTTTCTTTAGGTAACTTGCTAAGACATGCTCCCTCGTATGGCCTCTCCAATGTGAACGATGCACCTGTCACCCCTATAGACAGAGAGTGTGTGTGTGTGTGTGTGTGTGTGTGTGTGTGTGTGTTCAACTGACTGCACAGGTGAAACCATTCCAGTAGGGATTGAGGTTAAAAAAGATTTGAGGCTATTGGGTTTTTACTAGTTTGTTCCAACTGCCAGTATGTCAGAGAGACAAATTGTTGATGGGAACGAAGATTGAATGGGCTACCTCAAGATACAAATAAAAATAATGATACACAAAGCACCCTTTAAGCAATTACTAACTAGTTCTTTACTTGAGGAGATTCGTAACTTGATATTGTCACTTGGTTCTAATTTTAAGACAAGTCTGATCGCAGTTGTGGTAAGTACTGATACTTTGAAACTAGAGCATTTGGGATCTTTTGGGCTTCCTTGGAGACATTCATGTATATTAATGATATTTTCCAAAGAAATAATAGGGATGTATTTGAGAGTGATATTTGGATGGAGGCTTCAGTTCTAAAAGCATTTATCTAATAACATTGAAAGAAGATGTCTCAGATCGAGAAAGCAGTGTCCTTGAGCTAATCAGTATTGGTTCCTTTTAGTCCTCCAGGGTAATGGCAACTCTCTGTTGGTGTTCTCTGGGAGGCCAGCTATATTACTCCAAATTCCACATTTCTTTTTGTGTTTACTTTAATTTTAATTTGTAAATGTCATCGTACCACTAGGGAAATAAGACTTATTGGGAGAAGAGAACTAATTTCTATACATTAGAGAAGAAATTGGTTAGAAACTGGTTATGAAACATTTGTCTTGGTAAAGATAAATAACACACAGTATCTGGACTAACCTTCATTTGGAACAAGAGTCCCACCTCTATATTGTTATACAGAACTGAGCATTTAAGTGATGATGCACAAGTGTAATAGCTTATGATATTAAAAGGCTGTTTTGTTGTTGCTGGCTAAGATAAATTAATGGACCACACAGATCCAGGACACAAAAATCACTCTACACCATATTTAGTCAACAAATATTCATTGAACTCTTGGCTCTAGGCAGGCATAATGGTGTAATAATTAGGGGCATCTCTCATGGTCTCCAAACATTATCCTTTAGGACCAAGAAAGATAAAAATGGATTTAAAATTATAGTTGCAGGAATGGTAAGTGAATTTTAGTTTTGTGATGCTTTGAGTAGAATCCTCAACAAAGTACAATGAGGGTAAATTGGTGCTAAGAGCTTAGAAAAGATACAATATATATTTAGGGTCAGGGTCATTCTATGAAGAACTTTCTGGGCATGAAGGCTGGATGGGCATGAGGTGATGAGCTAAGGCTCAGACTGGGAACCCTATTACGTTCTCACTAAATGATGCAATCCTCAATGGTAATAAAAGATTTCCTTTGGGGGTTCTGTCTAATATTTTATAACTGCAGAATCTTTTGGTACTTCTCTTGTTTCTGAAAATTCCAGATGTGTTCTTGATGACATTAACATTATCATGGGTATTAGATTACAGTGACTTTGGAGACCCACTATTAGATAGCCTCACCCAAGAGACACATTCCAAGTTGCCCACTGTACGTGACACGCCATGCTATGTGCTGCTTTCCTCTTTATTTTATTAAACAGTTATATATTAGCAGCCAAAGATTTTTATAGGGATGTTTTAAAGATTCAAAATTACTACAGATGACTGTTATATAGATTTAGACATATTTTTTTAATGTTTTAGTAATTAATTTATCTATTTATGTCATTGCACACTATGGTGTGTGAATCTAGAGGTTAGAAGACAACTTTTGGGAACTGGTTCTCTGTCATGTGGGTTCTAGGAATCCAACTAAAGTTCTCAAGCTTGGTGGCATGCACCTTTACCTGCTAAGCCATTTCACTGGCCCTTCATATATTTCTCATCAAAACATGTTCGGACACATAACAATGAAATTGTTACATGCAGGAAATTGCTGATAGCTCTTCTCTTGCTGCATTAAACTGGAGCTCATATTAAAGCAGGACAGTGTTTCATAGTGAAAATGATCTTTGGCTTGGTATATAATGTATTCAACGGAGGGATATATTTGGCCAAACCAGAAAACACTGAAATATGAAGGTGTTTTGGTTGTGGTTGTTTGTTTGTTTGCTTGCTTTAAGACAGGATATTGCTATATAAGCCTACTCTGAAACCCTCAATCCTCTGTCCCAGCCTTCTCCTGAAGAATCTTGATTTTCCAGTAACTTGTATTGCGATTGGCATGAGCATGAGGAAAATGATCATAAACGGGAGGTGACCAGGCAGGCCTGCAGTTGAGTCTTTCAGTGACAGCTTTATCGGCTGGCTTTGTCCTGCGCTCTTTGCAGTTTATTTCTCAGAGCCTCCTTACATACTCAGCAATGAGCTTAGAAAGAAATGTCCACACTGTATGTTGGTGTTGTGTATATGTGAATTTGCCCACACCTCTCTCTTTCATTTATAACATTTGGGAGAAATATGTGACCTACGCAGAGAGGTGGGTTTATTCTTGCCTCACATGACACGGAAGTGGCTGTTTCTCCCCATTCACATGCTTTTTAAGAGAGTGCTTTTCCGTTCCACGGCTGAACAGTTTCTTGGGATGTGATGAGGTAGTCAAACACAATTTTCTGCGTAAACAGACAACCTAAGCTCAGACCTCACCATCGTGAACTTAGAGATCGGTCCTAAGCAAAGTTAGTCTGTTGGGCACAAAGGATGATAGGATCAGGAAAGAACAAAGATGTGCAGCGAGTCACTGAGTGTCCAGAAGTGAAGGGTGCCTCCAGGGGCCATCAATAAGGAAACACAGTAAGAACTCACACCTGCAGGGCAGGCAAGCTTATAAGAGCTTACTCACTTGAAATACCACACGTGGTTCTCACAACAACCTTGAATCACAAAAAGCAGCTTGCTTGCATTGGTCTGCAGCGTATGGTTCATATCCTTCATCTCCACAGCTCGCTGGGGAGCAGCCGTAATTTGAGATATAGGGCATCACAAACATGGTCTACATGCTGTGAAGCGATAACTCTGCAGACTCCCCGAGCAGACATAAAGAGCCCACCAGCTGGCAGTGTGTGCATTTTTAGGCCAGATAGTTGTGCTAAAAAATTTCAAATATTTTTCTTCCTTAGAGTTTTTATAGTAAGCTGTACTCTCCCTCTTCATTTACCTTTTTACCATTATGGCCAAAATTAAAGCTTGTCTGCATTTGTGTGTGTGTGTGTGTGTGTGGTGTGTAAGAGACATGGAGAAAGAGACATAGAGACAGAGACACAAAGGGAGAGACAGAGACACAGACACACAGAGAGACTTTCTATGAGGCTATGGTCATTAAGCATGCTCTTTGGCTATCCTTTTTCATTACGTGGTTGTTCCTTCAGAGCACCTATAATCACCTAAATTCATCTTGCTGGCTTCTTTATTTATTGTCACATTTACTGGAATAGAAGACGAGAGAGACTCATTCACAACCTCGGTGTGCCAGCACAGAATGTAGCAAAGGTACATGCTGGGCATTCGACACATATCCAAAAGGACTCTACCCAGGCATGTCTTTGATTAAAAGTAATTATCACTTTTAATTAATTGCTACCATAAAATAAAGCAACGAAGTTTTCTCTGGCCGTTGTGCAATCAACAATTGGAAGCTGCAGTATTGTGCTTTACTCAAGGTTGTGGCCAGGGGCTATAGCCAGGTCTCTTAACCACATTCACACCTAGTTCTCCTGCCAGTCCTTGACTCAACAAAAAGGTTACATCTGAAACATTCCCACTTACACTTAGACACTGAAAAGCACTTGTGAAGTGTAGAGTAAGCAAACACAACGGTGCGTGATGTTGGTGAGGTCATGTACGGTGAAAGCATCTGAAAGCATTTTTTTTTCTTTTTTGGTTATTACTTAAAGAACCAGACTAAAAATGAGCTTAAGGCCGAGAGAGGCATGAATCACTCTGGGTAATGAGGGGAAACGGGCTATGTTAAGACACCAGTGGGTCAAGGGACCGAGCAAACTCTGCTTATTATTGTTCCTCAAATCTTTACTTGCAGAAGGAATAACGCTTGGGAGCATGGCTGTAAGCAAGGAGACAGATTTATAGTCTAACATAGTGTTCTCAAAATCCATGCTTAAGCTCTGTATGGCGCCAAACTGCACTGTCACACTTTCCAAGAGAGGAAGCAAGAGTGAATAGCGACTTCTTTCTTAAGGTTGTCTCGCTTCAAAGAGTATTCCTGGATAAAATTGTGGCCCAGGCAGGAAGCATTTTCCCCCTGTTAATGGAGAACAGATGTTTTAGTTTGCTTTTTATTGTATAAGAAAATAACTAATATAAACACTTTACGGAAAGATTATTTTTATTGTTGTTGTAGATTATTATTATTATTATTATTATTATTATTATTATTATTATTACTTGGAAAATAGCTTCAATGGAGCTGGTCATAGTGGCACGGCTGAAGTACTTTGACAGTAGTTTATCATGGTGGCAAGAGCATATGGTGGAGGTTCTTCTGCACTTCTTGGCAGACAGGAATCAGAGAATGGACATACAGAAAGAGGGACAGGCCCATAGTGACTCACTTCCTCCTGCCATGCCTCGCCTCTTACCTTTCACCACCTCCCAATAACACCATCCTATCATGAATCCGTCCATCAAGCCACCGGATTCAAGACTGAATTGCCTCTGGAGACATCTTCAGAAACGCACCCAGAGGTGCACGCCACTAACCTAGACAGCTCTTAAACCAATGAGTCAACAATCAAGATTAGCCACCACAGTGACTGCCTAGCAAACTCATTTCTCCTTTGGCACAGTTTGTTATTGAGGCATGTTTTTCCACTTTTCTCTTGTATATTGTTCAGCTCCTGGTCCTAATATTGGTGAGGATGAATGGTGTGCATGACTCTGATCGACTTCTACACACGATTTGACCATTATGGTAACTGACGCTGGTCATCCTTTCAGATACTACAATGATGCAGGGATACTCGTCCTACCAGGAGGGAAACTGGGCTACGTGTGTGCAGCTGGTACTTAAATTGAGGCAATCTGGTACTAGTGGTCAGCATCAGTGTCATGGCAACATGCTGTCTGTCATCCAACACTCTAAGTCCACATTTTGATGTAACCTTCACTCTGGAGAGCAAATGGTCTACTGTTATGTAGAGCCTGGGCTCTAGCATTTTCAACACTTTCTCTAGACCAGATCCTTATCCTCCTCCCATGCTTCTGTTCCAGCTCCAAGAAACAGGGTAGTCTTTTCCATCTTGACATTCCCAACAGGGTTGTAGCCAACACATGAAGGTAACAGGTGTTCAGGGAATGCTTGATCAATGAGTTTTCAGAACTAATTGCCATTCAGTTCACTTTATTAATTATATAGCAAAGCCCCACAAGTAATTTCCAAATGTTATGTTTTAATCAGTAGTTAATTTGGCTTAATCCTTGGGGAAGGAGGTAGTCTGTAGAGGGAGGAAATATAAAAGGGAGGACAGTATTGATTAAAAGTTTTAAATTGCAAAACCACGATGGAAGTACAATTATACACCAATCTTAATCTTCAGCAACAGAAGCTTTATTTTATTAAATTGCCTTTGTGTGTGTGTTCCCAGGTACTCAGTCTTTGCGACTGGAATCCTGCCTTCCAATGTCATTAATAGTTTTCACATTCTGGTGACACCATATAGCTTAAAGCAGACTAATTTTCTCGACTGTGTCTAGTCACAAGTGAGTGAATAGGATAATGGCATTAACTTGGTGGTTAAAAAGGTCAGGGAAAGCATCGCTACTTGCTTTTGTTAGCTGCTACACTCTGGAGAAACTTCCTTTTTTTTTTTTTTTTTTTTTTTCCTTTCTGGCTTTTGTTCATTTTGCTGCACTTCTGCTAACAGAATTTGACCCTATCATCCTCTTATCTAAATTTGTTTTTGTGCATTTCCGCTGCCATGCACACAGGGATGCTCCCATGTAACTTGACAAACCTGACCCCCACACCACCAAATCCACTCACTCACACTCATTCTGACTATGCTGAACTGGTGTTTTTCTGGAACATGCCATTCTCCAGTGTCCTTTCTCTTGCATGTGCCCACATATGTTTTGGACATATGTGTGAGCTGGGCAAGATGACGCACACCTTTAATGGTAGCATTTGGGATATAGAGGTAGAAGGATCTCTGTGAGTTCAAGGTCATTATGGTCTCCACAGTGAATTCTAAACCAGTCAAGGTTACACAGTGAGACCCCGTCTCAAACAAACAACAACAACCTCCCCCACTCCCATCCCAAACAAAACCAAACAACAAACCAAACAAACAAAAACCAACCAACCAACCAACCAACCAACCAAAACCCTCTCAAGAATCATGGTTCTCATCTGCATTCCTTTCTGCATTGGGTCCATCTGTCATTATACCAAAATGATCCTGGAGAAATTCAATTCTTGTATCACTTTCTACAGGTTTTCAGAATTCACTCTCCTCTCTTTCAGACATGTGAACTCACGGAATTATAGAGGAATGAGAATAGTAAAATGTCTGCACTAGTCAGTAGTATAAACTCAGGTATTTCTGGGAGCTTCCAATGCCTTTCAGTTCTCACAGGCATGTGCTACAAGTCTTATGACAGTTTTATGAATGTAGTGTTGGCAATACCAGATGACGTTAGGAACAGAGTAGCTCCTAAGTATCTGGAATGGCTGTCATGAAACCTTTGTTTGTTTGTTTGTTTGTTTGTTTGTTTTTTCAGGTATTAGGAAAGTTTGGGGAAATGTTGGTGAGATGCTATGAGCAAAGAACAAGACACGAGGATCTAAAACAGGTATGGGGATACGTAGTTGTAAGTGACACAAAGAATAATCTAAAACATAACTTTCTGTGACCACTGAATCTGCTACCTTGAGGTAGCCTTAGTCCATGTCAGTAGTATCTACACCGTCTCCCCTGATACCAATGTTGATATATGTGATAACCTTGGTTGGTATACATCATTCCTCACAACCAAAATGAACAAGCTTCTGCCTTCTTTTCTTCCACGAATTGAAATCATGGACATAGAATTATAGTATCATAAGCAGTCAAGTTTCTCAAAGTTGCATGGCTTTTCAAAGGTGGCTAATGATTTCAAGGACAACTAGCACAATATTCTTACTGAGCATTGGTTTTCAGAAAAAAAAAAAAACTCTTGGTTTTGTCATAGCTTTCATCAAAAGAGCAAAGAAATACTTGATAAGAAGAAGAAGAAGAGGAGGAGGAGGAGGAGGTGGAGGAGGAGGAGGAGGAGGGAGGGGACCAACAGTTCTTCCAACTCATTCATTACTATTTACCCCGGGACAGAACTTCTATCATAAAGTGAGGCCCGTAATGGGTGGCAGAGAATGATGATCGAATTATGTACCCATCATCAAGCATGGCCTTTAACAGTAATAGTGGTAATAGTAGCAGCAGCAGCAGCAGCAGCAGCAGCTGCAGGATTATGGCTAATCCTAGGACTGAATTCATAAAAGTACTGAAGCTTCACAGTAGCTATTGGCTGTAAAAAACTTTCAAATCTTTCCATCTTTGTCACCCCAGTAAGACACACACAGACACAGGACTGATGGAAGGGAGACTGCCTGCGATCAAATTACCAAACACACAAATGACCAAATAGACTTCTAAGTTGATTAAAAAGTAAAATGAGCATCTGTTCTTGCACACTGCAGCACATATTTAATTAAAACCAACATGATATAAAAAAATAGAAGAATGAACCACACTTTGGCACGTATATCAACGCAGAGACACTATCTAAAGAAATAAGGAAAATAAGGATCACTCTCTGGGTATATGGTTTTGTTGACTAGAGACAGCATTCCTTGCCATTCTCAATATGATGACTGTGTGGCTATGAACCATTGCTATCAATAATTAACGCAGCATGTCTGTGCATTGAGGGATTATTTGTCATCTCAAAGCTCTTACAAATGGCATTATTTGTCCTATAGGACTGACATCACTATGTTGCTTACTGAAAAGTATTTAGCTCTGCGGAAGAATGTAACAGCTGTTTTATACCAAATAACAACACTATACAACAACTGAGGAGAAGTAAAATTCAGAAACCAATTAAAACTACAGGGATAAATTAGGTAGGAGGAATGTAATTATCCAAATTGAGATCTGGGCAGGCTAACAGGACTAATAATAAACTCATCTTTTACAGGACTTAATAAGGAAATCAGTTACTTAATTTTTCTTTTAAATGTTTTTCTCCCAATAAAGGCTGGAGAAAGTGGCTGAAGTGATTCTGCCTTTGTTTTGGCAAATAAAATGGAAAATGATGCTGCCTTTTAGTTTATCCCAAGGCTGCCATTGGATCTGCTTGGGAAATGTGCTTCAGTCTCCAATTAAACTCCTTTAGAGACACCTCATCTGATGAGCTCAGATGAAGAGCATTCTCTTTGGTGATCTCAGTCACCCTCATGCTACTTCTCACCGTCCCAGCCCTCAATATGCTATATTATAACAGACGGAATGTTCAGTCCCCTTTGCCAGGCTTGAAGGCAGGAACTGTGTCATCTCTTTAATAAACCTGGCAACTCAATTGGTATAGCTAGAAATCAACAAATGCTCCAAAAAATAAAGCGGAGATAGCTGCAAAAATAAGACATCCCAATAGCTGATTTTTAAAAATTCAGTTCTGGAACCCAAAGTGCAGTCGGATTTGTATTCACTTTCTCCAAAATGGTGGCCTCAAACCATTCAGGAGGCACCAGCAAGTGTGTTCTAGTCTTTTCTTCACAAAACAGGAAAATGGGACACTGTGGTCAATAGATATCTTTGGCTTTGGGGCCAAGTAGCTACAAGGGGGTATAAGGTTACCCAGTGTGCTGCATAACAATACGATTTCATGTGATTGGATCTTTTTGAATCAAAAGACTCGAAAAGAACTTGGTGTTGGTCACATCCCCTCAAAGTCTTAGCAAGGACTCAGTTTGCTTTGTTTCCCCAAGCGGAGGCAAACGAGTGCAGATCTCAGATTTCACGTCATGATTTCCCCTTTCATAGTCTATGCTGCTGATAAACCATCTTCTACAGGAAACAGGGCAGATGTAATATGAGGAAATCCTCACAAAGAGCTGCCAGCAGCAACCCAAGTGGGAATCAGAGTTGCCTCTTCTAGGAAGGCTTGGAACCTGCAAGCTTAACCTCAAACAGTACTCTTCTCTCTGACAATGGCCTCTTAGCAGCCACTGCTATTATTGAAAAGTGTGAAAGAACATCACTCTATAAATGATCACTTTTGAAAGGAGATGTAAAGTTCTACTAACTAGAACAAAAAACCACAACTGCAGCCAACCACTTTCTTGCTCTTGGTGAGTTTGAGGATAAAGGAATGTGTACAAAAAGGTAGCAGGCACAGGGACTGTAGTGCCAACATTTGGAAGGCCAAAGCAGGAAGTTTGTCACAAGTTCCAGGCCAGCCTGGACTACAGAATAAGACCGTGACTCAAAAACAGAAGCGATCATAGGAGTGTACTCTTGATAAAGGTATTTATTCAATATCAATAAAAAGTTAGGAATTGAACTTTGTGTAGCGATTTAGGCAATATCCAAATTTTCTTAACTATAATGTCTATGGGAGCAAGGGCCAAGGATCCAGACAGCTTTTGGTCTCACTGGGGATTCCTTTTATTTCCTTTCCCTCTCCGTCCTTTCTGTTCTTCTTCTGGAACTCACTATGTTGTTCAGGTTGACCTTGAACTCATGGAATTTCTTCTGCCTCAGCCTTGTGTAAGCCACCATGCCCAGCTTTATTGAAGCTTTTAAAACTAAATATACTGGGAGTCTGATTGAAGAATAAGCAAGTTACCCCAAGAATGCTCTATTATATTTAATTCAAACTTATTCAATAACTAAAGTTTTAGCCAAGAGTCACAATGATCCACATTTAGAGGCTGAATTCTGACAATATTCATAAAGTATTTACTATTCATTAAGTAAAATGTAGAAATACAGCACGTTGCACTCTCCATTGAATAAATTACACTGCTTTTTGAAGGAAAATTATTACATTCCAGTGACATAGTGTTTCTTCAATCTGGGAATCTTCTACCTATGAAGAAATTTTAAAAAGCAAAGTCTAGTGTTGTGGTGGTTTGAATGAGCATGGTCCTTGTAGGCCTATACGTGGTTCCCAGTGAGTGGGACTGTTTGGGAAGGATTAGGAGGTATTGGAGGAGATGTGTCACTGGGGGTGAGCTTTGAAGTTTCAAAAGCTCATGCCATTCTCAGCTATCTCTCTCACTACCCCAGACTTGCAGATTAAGATGTGAACTCTCTGCTATGCCCTCCATCATGACTTTGTTGCTATGCCCTCCATCATGACTTTGTTCCCCATCATGGACTCTAACCCCCTGAAACTATAAGCCCCAAATTAAATACTTTCATTTATAAGTTTGACTTTATCATGTCTCAAAAGTTTGCACATTTTTTCCTCTTTTTTTCCATCATTTCTTATAGGCCACAATATATTTTTCCAGTTTCTAGAAAGGCATTAAGGGAATTCATTTCATCCATGTTTGAAAGTATATTCTGTTTTGAGGAGTTCTGATATCCACATATGATAGTAGCATTTTCTTCCTGTTTTAAATTTTATTTTGACATTATAATATAATCACAACATTTCTCCCTTCCTTTTTCTCCCTTTAAACTCTCTCATATTTCCCTCCTCACTCTCTTTTCAAATTCATCGCCTCTGTTTTCAGGATAACACTGTTTTAATAAAAGCACATTCTTATTAAGAAGGGTCAAGTCCTCTCTTCATATTTATCAGTATTTTAGACCAAGATTGAGGAGGAAAGTAGTGTTTCAATTTTCAACTGGTTTGTCCAAAGTGATGGTATTAGATTGGGAATTTAGGAAAAGACTTTCAGTACTTTTGTCTAAATTGTTCAAAATGAGGGTGATGTTGGGACTGCAAGGTTATCTCTGAGGAGTTGAGAAGATGGAGAACATGGACCAC
Organism: Psammomys obesus; assembly: GCF_907164565.1. NCBI lineage: Eukaryota > Metazoa > Chordata > Mammalia > Rodentia > Muridae > Psammomys > Psammomys obesus. The sequence continues at coordinate 24,887,310 of NW_026587216.1, forward strand.
AGCCTTGTGGCCTTCAGACAGGACAGAGTTTTATTGTCTGTATTTGACTTTGAGTCCTGTGAGCAGCACTCTCATCAAAGCACTTCACACACCTAAAGATGAAACTCTTTGAGCAAAGATGGTCCTTAAGAAGCCCTACTCAAGAGCTAGAAAAGGTTGCCCTGGGCATAGTGGTTCATGCATTTAACTCCAGCATTCAAGAGGCAGAGGCAGGTTGATCACTGTGAGTTCAAGGCCAGCCTGATCTATAAATAGCAAGCTCTAGGACAGCCAGTGCTACATCGAGGAGCCCTGTTTAAAAAACACTTTTATAAAACAAAAAAAAAGAGAGCAAAATATTCTCCAAGGCAGGCTCCTGTTCTAATGGCTTGGTCTCCAGATAGTAAATCCAATCCATGAGATTAAGGTCTCATGGCTCCGACCTAAAAAATGAATTAACTCGCTAATGGAAAGAGACTTGAATGGACTATTGGGAGGGAGTATGCAGCTTGGGACTTAGAGGTGCCTCTCTTTGTCCCTCTGTCTTTGCTTCCTGTTCATGATGAGGTGAGCAACTTCCTCCATCACACACTCCTGCCACCATGGTGTTCCTTCTCAGTTCTGATCCAAAGCGACGGATCTGGCTGGGCTCAGACTAGAATTGTGAGGCAAAATCAATTTTCCTTCCTTGTAAGTTGTTTCTCTCAGTTACACAGAGATGAAAACTGATCAAAATATTAATTCTTTTCTCTAATTTGTCACTTCCCTGAGCCACCAGCTTGTCATCTAGGGACTTGAGTCTGGCCTTCTGCATGCACCCAGAGAAACCTCCAGTTAGTGTCACTTAGCAGGTGCCCTCTGCCACCACAGGAAGTCATAATACAGTAACTGGTGCCAGGGGAACTGAGGAAGTAGGAGAGCTATGCTACCCATGTGCTTATGTTGGGAGGGTTAGGGTAAGGAGGAAGAGTCAGGGAAAAGGGAGAACTTGCCTTCCTCCTCCCATTGATCAGACATCTGTCAGTTCTGACTATCACATTTCCTGAGTTGAGATGGAGGAGGTTCAAAGTTATTATATTTGTTTGGGAGTGTTCAGAGGAGGAAGAGTGGGCATGGGAAAAGCTCACTTTCACAAGCACAATTCTGTGAGAAAGGAATTTTGCCCAGAGCCATAATAGCTTCCATATAAATAATAATAATAATAATAATAATAATAATAATAATAATAATAATAATGATAATGATAATAATAAAAAACATAGACCTTGCCTTCAAAAAGAGCTTCAGTTCCAGTGGGTCTAAGGATCTTTAGGCCTGGGTTGCGAAGGAATTAACATGTCGGCTTTACATCTTGAAATTTTTGAGACACAGAGATTTGTGGTGAAATTCTGTCTTTGCAGGCTCTTCTTCAGATGTAAAAAAGAAGTTCCCAAGGCCAGCTCTACTAGGCAGAGCCTGCGAGTTTTCAAGCCTGGGGCTATTTTTTGAAAATGTTAAGGATAAAAGTTGTGTCTCAGGATCAAGGGCAAACACAGAGCTATTGTGTCTTTTTCAGCCTTGAACCAAAATAAAATATCCTGATGAAAATACTTTAAAGGAAAAGTTTATTTGGGCTGCATGTATTAAATTGGGAACAGCTAGAAAGAAAAAGGAGGCAAAGAAATAGAAACATTGTGGAGGACAAGTGGTGTGGGAAAACAAATCTAAAATATGGTTGGACACAAATACAAACTTGTGAAAGTTTTGATCATCATAGCACGTTTAAAATATTAAAATATGAAAGGTAATGGGAATCCTCCTTTAGCTATTTTCCGCATTTTCTTCCCCATCTTCCAAAAAGACATTTACTATCTTCAGGACAAGCCCCAATGGCATGCCAAACAACCCCTTGGGAGCTGGCATGTATTCCCAGCAGTCAGCATCTTTATAATCCGGTTGGCACCATGTTACCGTAGGGGAGATGGATAATTGGTTTCACAGTGCTAAGCTGTATCGGCAGGGGTTATCCCAGACAGGCGAGAAAATGCTCTCAGCCTGGCAGGTGCGAGATGTCGCGTCTCGCAGACTTCATTCCGGTTTATTAAGCTACTCCCATCTGTAGCACATTTCTGTGGTGATCAAGTTAAAAAAAAACACGAGTGGAAGAATACATTTGTCAAGCGGAGAGAAGGTCGCAGACGAGCTCACCGGTTTCGGGGGCCGGACAAGCAGCCATCCTGACGGCGGATGCTGCAGAGAGACTTCCTCTAAGAATTGGGCCTAGAGAGGTTGGCTGCCGTCTGCAGGGTAACTGAACTAACTGAACTCCCTTTTGACTATATTCTTGACTGTGGGGTAGTTGACTGACAGCTGTACATTCATTAGCAAGCCAGTAAGCCGTGGGAGCCAGAACTTCCAGTTTGTGAGACTTCAAATGAAAATGCGCATTTTTACTTACTTAGTTCCTTTTACATATGTTCTTAAAGGACTGTACTGATAGACTTTAAAAACTTTTATATGTGCTTATAAAGGTAGCTTCCATCGGGAAATAAACATTCTTTAAAAATATTTCAAATCTAGCATCACCTGAATCAGGAAATGGAGCATGGTGGGAATTAAATCTCAGTGTCATGCTGTATATAGCATATCATGTGCCAAATTATGACATTAGTAGTAAGATAAATAATCCACGAGGCTCATACAAACAGTATTAATTAAAGTTTGCATTCCTTAATCCTAACAGACCATTGGATTCACCAAAAACAAACAGACAAACAACCCCAAAATTCGAAAGTGTCTAGCAAGGTCTTTGCTTTGTAATTTTGTTGAAAAACAACTTCCTGTACACCAAAAACTACAACCAGAATTATCCATGTAGCGCACATGCCCTCAGGAATATATTTGGAGTCCACAGCGGTTCTCAGTTTGGTGACAATCTAAAGTTCTCATGTAATTATTTAAGCCAATTTAATATTAGAAATATTTCTGCTCAGCCTCCTTATTTTGTGGAACAGAGCAAAAAGCCATTTTCCTGGTATTCATTACCAGGGGAATCTTTAAAGCATTCAGACTTATTAGTTTTTGGTAAATGATAATAAATCTGAGTAGATAGCACGGACATGTTAATCCCCATCTTATTCCCTCAACAAATGACCTGTATATTTGTAAGTTCTTCCAAAGCAACACCAAAAAAGCTGAAAGCTGTAATTACCTTTAAATTTGGCATGACTCAGTTTTCCTGAGCTGCCTTCAAATCACAAGAGCTGTGATAAACTCCCTGTTTCATATATCTTTGGAAAGATACCAAATTGCTGGCTGTACGAGTAACGTTAGCCAGATGTTTGGTGCAATAAAAAACAGGCACACACACATTTATAGCTATGTCCTTTCATACATCAGGCCATCTACTTCATTTTCCCTCCTGTATTTGTAACGAGAAACTGAGAAACACGGAGAAAACATTAGATTTCAGTTGTACAGAGTTACCCTGAATCGGGGTGAATTCAAACTTCCGATTCTTACAACAGCTCCAAACAGGTGGTCACTCATGACGAGCAAACCTGAGCAAAAAGGCACCTTCAGTACATATTTCCTGGTGACATAAAAGATCAGGGGTCATAAATGTGGTAGCTTAATATATGCCAGATGGAGGCACGGAAGGGTCGTGTTACGGCCTCTTTATTCTGTAAGAAGGGAGTTTCACTTTTACAGCGAGCTGCAGCCAGCCCTGTACTTTCTATTGCAAAGTAAACAACAGCTTCTTGGTTCCATATGCATACACCAGCCATTTGGGATGAAGGGCTTTTCTTCCCTACTCTCTGAGTTTACTGAGGCTAATTTGGTTTTGATGCGTCATTACACAGCCCTGTGAGAGATTCCCTACTGCAGGGAACATAACAGAGCTGTATTTCTGCTCGGCAGGCATATGAATATCGATTGCACAAATATTTTGGGCTTTGGTTTGCGTTCACAGGCACCTTCTGAAAATTTCTACCTGAAGGTTTGGTAGTTTCCCTAAAAGGAAACTTGGAATGTACGTTCTTTGTTTATTTTTGGAAATGAAGCTGCGTGGTGAATACATTAATAGTCTGAAGGTAAATGAAACCTGTCTAACTGAGTACCTGCAGCCAGCAAGAGCTGTCCCTTTGTGCAGTACCTAGATTAGGTCATGCATTGTATTTTCTTATAGACAAATCGAGGTGGCTTTAAAAATTCCTTAGTATTCTATTACACTGCATAACTTTCAATAGAAATCTCTAAGTAGTCGTAGAAGACATTTATTTCATGGGTCGTTTGGTGAAGTTGCTCCCATTGTCCCTGACTAAGTAATTTTACTGATTGAAACTGCTAGGTTTTAACTGTTATTTCTTACACATCTGATCTCCTGGGTCCCTCCTGAAGATTTACAGGGAAAGGTAAACAGAAAATATGTAAATTTACAGAGTCATCATCTACATTTTATGCACCCACTCAAACTCTGCTTCAGAACAATTGTGATCTGTACATGCTCTCTCCTGCCTTCATAATAAACCTAAATCTTAGTTATGGCCTCATAACCTTGACCATGCATTGACCTCACACCTCTAACACCTTTATTTATACGTTTCAGTCTCAGTCACTTTTGACGAATGTACCCATTAACTTGTGGCAAGAATTCTGCTGTCACAGAAAACCCCAAACCTGAGATAAGACTTTTTTACAATGATTGCATCTCTATTAGACCTTCAGTAACAGCTGAATCAACTAGCCATTTTTCTTTCCAACCATCCCTGCTCTAGGGTTTTGGCTCCCAATTCTTTGAAGACATCCTCACGAGTATGGCTAGTTTCTATATAATTGGGATTTCTCAATTTTCTTGTCTCCTCTGTCTATCCCTGAGGTCTAGAGTTATCTGTTCACCTACCTATTTGCTTTTCCTGCTTTACTGGCCAACAGAGAAACCAAGGAACAGATATTTTAGGACTCATATAGTTGTATTTCTTCTTCCTCACAGGTAAAACAAACAGATACATTCACTGTTTTCAATCCTAACGTAAAAAAGTCACTCCACCTTTGATCTCAGCAAACCTACGAAGTGTAGCTCCCTTCCTTCCATATACTGATAACAGACCAAGCCTGAATACTCATCTCTACATGTTCCAGACTATGACCAACCATCGGTGCCTCTCTTCTATAATATTGTCATTGCCTTTAATTGGCCTCTTGAGGATGCTCCCGAGTCTGTTCTAATCCATCCACTATGCAGTGTGATGTTACTGCTCTGCTTGTGCTCGTTTTCTTAGTTACTTCTTGTTATACTGCACGCAAATGACAACCTCATCCCTTACACCCTGTATTAGTTCCTTTTATCACTGTTGTGATAAAATCCTTGTGGAGGTTTGAATAAGAATGGCCCACAGGCTCATATATTTGAATGCTTAGTTATCAGGACATGCCACTACATGAGAAGGATTAGGAGGTATGGCACTATTGTGTCACTGGAGGTGGGCTTTGAGGTCTTATACGCTCAAGCCAGGCCCAGTGTGGATAATTTTCTTCCTGCTGCCTATAGATCTAGATAGAGAACTCTCAGCTGCTTCTTTAATGCCATGTCTACTTGTGTAGCACCATGCTCCCTGCCATGATGATAATAAACTAAGCAAGTCTGAAATTGTAAGCAAGTCCCAGTTAATTTCATAAAAGTTGTCATGATCATGGTGTCTCTTCACAGCAATAGAACACTGACTAAGACAACCCCTACTGACGTTCTTAAACTCACAGGTCAAACCTCATCAGAGAAGCTTCTTTTTGCAGTAGATGAAAAGGAACACAGATACCCACAACTGGACATCATTTAGACAGTAAGGGACTTCGGAGCAAACTGCCTTAAATGGGAATTTGTATCACATTTCTCCTCTCAAGGCTCAGGGATCTAGGTGGAAGAGCAGGCCAAAAGATCTTAAGATCTAGATGTGGTGACTTCAGGGAATGGTATTTCTCAGATATAACAGGGATAATGCATATATGAACCCACAGAGGCCATGACACATGCACCAGACCTGTGTAAGTTCAAAGCAGACAAAACAGCAACATAAAGGAGAAGGAAAAATGGGCACCAAGTCCCACGCTTGGCAAAGACGTTATTTGCTTCTTGGAAAGCAACACTCACTCACTCACACACACACACACACACACACACACACACTCACACACATACACACACACACATACAGAGAGATAGACAGAGTGAAGGAGAGAGAGAGGAGAGATAGACAGAGTGAAGGAGAGAGAGAGGAGAGACAGAAAAAGAGAGAGAGAACACTCCCAAGTATATATTAGGAGTCAGAAGAATAGCTGCACATTTGCTTGCCTGTACATGAGTCTTGTTTGGGATCTTTATTATTTCTAGGTGTTCTAGCTACAATGACATCATCCAAAACACTACGCCCATCCCTGTCACAGGAGAGTTAGGTGTATGCTCCAAGTGCCTTCTCCACATCCCTTCACAAATCCATCTCTCTATTACCATTTCTTTCTTTCTTTCTTTCTTTCTTTCTTTCTTTCTTTCTTTCTTTCTTTCTTTCTTTCTTTCTTTCTTTCTTTCTTTCTTTCTTTCTTTCCATCCTTCCTGTTCCTTCTCCTCCTCCTCTTCTTCTTTTGGATTTTCAAGACAGGATTTCTCTGTGTAGAGCTGGTTGTCCTAAACTCACTCTGTAGACCATGGTGTTTTCAAACTCAGCATGCCTCTGCCTCCTGAGTGTTGGGATTAAAGGTGCGCATCACTACTGGAGAGATGCACACTATGCTTTGTTGAATGAGAGGTGAAAGTTTTTTTTTTTCTTTCTTAACTCAGTGGTCAGGTTTTCAGAAAAGCCTTTCCTCATCAGTAACTCTCAAGGGCATGCCCCTTGATCTGTTCTTTCTGAACAGGATAACCCAGTACGTTTTATTTACTTAACAAACAAGAATGTCCAAAAGACTGTAGCTACTCCCAGGTTCAAGAGTACTGATCTCTTGGTTTGTAGAGGGGAAAGGGAAAGTGTTATTAACTTCTCCATCAGTTTCTATACATACATTTTAAGACAGTTAATGAAAGTGAGAAGTCTATTCCGCTGACCATACTACTGATACATGAAACTGGGTTTTAACTTGTTAAATCCTACAATCAAGATTTATGTTATACTAAAAAAAATAATAATCAAGTCAGGGCATTTAATTGGGTGTGCACGAGACGTCTTTATCAACATTAATAGCTGGAAGCTATTAATGGGACTATCAGCTGGCGTGTCAGTAGTTTCCAGACTTGGCCACAAATTAGAAATTTGTGTTTGTACACATGCAAAGATTCTTCTACTGAAGAACAACACCCGAGTGTAGGGTGCTGCTATCAGAATTTTTAAAAAGTTATCCCCCAAGCTCTGTGCATTCATGCTAAGTATCACTGGCAGCATAATTTGGCCTGAAAAGAAGGGAAAACGTTACATTTACAAGATAAGCAGAAAAGAGGCCGAACAAGAGCGATTCTTTGTAGAAAATAGGGACATTTGGTTTTGACTTTGGGAGACATTAATCTTTGGACTTTATCATCTGAGCTAACTAAGTTGTAAATGTTATGAGGGGTTAAAAAGAGATAGACGTACATATTTTGGGGAAAGGTGTGGGTAGAAATATTTATAAAACATTACTTAAACTGGAGAGATGCACACTATGCTTTATTGAGTGAGAGGTGAAAGGTTTTGTTAACTGAAGAATGTGGCCACAGGAAGGCATTTTGGGAATTCAACAGCAGGCCCAGGAGCCACCAGCCTTGCTCTCTCATGATCCTGTTTGTCAGTTCTGTGGCAGGGGGCCAGGCTAAGTTTTTCCAGCCTGTTTACTTACTGCTAGAGCAAAAGGACCAAGAGGAGATGGTGGCCCCTCCCTCACTTGATTGTTACAGTAAATATGGGTAGATTCAGTGTGCATTCCTGGGGACACTGCCCTCTTCTCCCTCTACAGCAGAGGCACACAGCTTGGGGGGACTGGAAAAGGTATTAGCTACATGCTAAGGAAGTGTCTGCAGTATATACTGTCACTCATGGGCTCTGGACATAGGCATACCTACTTGAAAGCCCTGAAAGACAGAATCTCAACATAATTCTCCGAGTATCATTTGTATTTTCATCTTTACAGAAGCATGGATCACTTTTGTGGCTTCTCAAACATGTAAAACCAGATGAGATAAAGCAAGATTTGTGAACAGCCAGCTCCTGGACTCTGTATTTCCCTGACATAATGGCTTTCCAATGTGATCTATTGTTTCCCTGAAGAAGTAAGTGACATGAGGATTAAGTGTAGCAGCAGCAGGTCCTCCCATGATGGGTGGTTTTGCTCTCTGAACATGGCTCAGTTGTTTCGTTTAGGAGGCGAGATCTCTCCTATCAGAAACTAGCCTGAATCTCATCTTGCCCTCTGCAGTCTTTCGGGGTGCTTCAGGCAAATTTGAGGGAGGAAGTCTCTTGCTCCCATGCAAATGTTTGGGAGGTATTCCTTGGCTCTTCTTCCTTCCCCTATGCAGACTGCTTATTTATGGAAATGCTCACATTCTGAATACATTTAAAAAAATAAATCAAACAACACTAATAGATTATGATTCTTGTTAGTGGACACTCATGGAAAAATAATGTATAGGAACATTCTGAGTTTGGTATGGTTGAATTTTAGATTTTTTTTAATCAGCTGGACACAGAATAAGCATAGGAAAACCTCAGATACAAGTTTCAGGTGAAGTGATAGTTTAAAAGAATGGTAGTGTTCTCTCTGCCCCAAAGCTCTGAAGAGATAGGATAGTGTGTATTTCTTAATAATATGGGTATTATCAGAAACAGTAGCTGTAATAGAGGGAAAATCCATTGCTTTTACTTTGATCTTGAATGCCTGCTGGCTACTGCCACAAAGAAATTCTTTCCCAGAGTGCCAAATTTCCTGAAAACATATCTTTACTTGTGCTTATTCCTTCTGTCACCCACTACACTTTGGCATCTAGTCTTACATGCCACGAAAGCCTCTTCAGTTCTGTGGCTGTTGATATCCTAATGTTCCCATTCAACAGATGTTAAGAAATCCTTACCTGACCTCAGTGGGTAGATTCCTGTCATCCTACTCAATCCTCCTGACATCCAGGAAGCCTCTCTGTATGGCGTTCTTAGGCTCTTCTGACCTCTGCAGTAACTCTTCTGAGGTCTTCTGGCCACTGATGTTTGCAGTTACCTTTCCTGAGATCTGGTCCTGGAGGCTTTTATTTTTCTCCTTGCCCTGAGCTATTGCTTATGGGTAAGTACTTCCCAGTCACCATTACTAGATTGGTTTCTCTCCCTGCTGATCAAGAACCTTCTGTCTATAAGCATTACTTACCTGTATATCCCACTAGCAACTCAAAGCAAGGGATCCCAAGTGGAACTTTATCATCCACCCATGACCTTTTCCTCTCCTTTGTCTCTTGCTTCACAAAACAATATTTCATCCAATTCTTTGAGACAGGGTCCCAAGACTCAGTCTTGCTTTTTTACTCAGCTTCAACTCATCTAATTAACTAGAACTAGTACTATGTCAATCTTTAAATTATATATTTTTTGAAAAGTCTCCTCCATCCTCCTAGTCCCTAGTTAAGACATATGCCATCTCTTGTTTTATTTAGTTTTGAGAAGGGGTCTCACCATGTAACCCTATATGGCTTGGGTTCTTACTATGTAGACCAGAATGACTTCAAACTCATAGAGAGGTTTGCATGCCTGTGACTCCAGAGTGCTGGGACTAAAGGCACAAGCTACCAGGCATGCCCCTTAAATTGCCTTTAAACTTGTTTTTACATTTATTTGATGTGTATGATTTTTTTGCCTCATGAATACATTTGCATTACATGTGTACCTCATGTCCACAGAGGATATAACAGGATGAGGAGCTGGAGCTGTTATGATGTGCTAAGCTACCACATGTTTGCTTAGAACCAAACCCTGGCCCTTTGTAAGAATAACAACTACTCTACTCTTAATGGCCAAGCTATCTCCCGCATAGTCTCTTAATTGGACTTTTATAACGCTGAGCTAATTGTCTTCTTTCTCATGTCATAACTTTCTGAAATCCTGCTTCATTCAACCCAGAAGACATAGCAGCAGCTTGGAAGAGAAAACTGGAGTAACCAGAAAAGCCCTGAAAAAACACAGCAGAGGTCAGAGAGACAGTGCACCCATGAAACAAAGAATTTATCTCATTTCTTGTTACTTTCCTGCTCAAAAAAGTTCTATGGTTCCTTGCCATCTTTTGGATAAAGGATAATCCTTCCAAGATGCCCTGGTTAGTTTTACCATCACCTGGACACAATCCAGAGTCACTTGGGAAGAAAGAACCTCAGCTGAAGGGTTGCCTCAGTCAGAATTGCCTGTACCCCTGTCTGTGAGAATCTTTATTGATGACTGACACCAGAGATCCCAGCCCACTGTGGGTGGTACTGACTCTAGGCAGATGGGTCTGGGCAAACTACCTAAGCAAGCCAGAGAGTAAGTCAGTAAGCAGTGTTCCTCCATGGTTTCTGTTTCAGTTCCTGCCCTGACTTCCCTCAATGATCGATTGGGTCCTAGAAGTATTAGCCAAATAAATCCTTTCTTCCTTCAAGTTGCTTTTGGTCAGAGTGGTTTATCACATGAAAAGACAAATAAACTAGGACACTGGATTCTTGAGTGTTAGTTCCTGGAGTGCTCTCATCAGAGCTATTCCCTCCTGGGAGTCCTGCTGTCTACTCCTGAGTACACAAAGTCTCTCTGTGCTTTCCCGTGTGCCTGCTTTCTCTTTCTCTACCTGATAACCTCTATTTACCCTTCAAGAGCTCAACAGTAATTTTTCCTATTAAGTATGCTGTGACTCACAGAGATTTAGTTACTCTTATGTGCTCACCACACAAAAATGCAGACTGGACCATGGTTATGAAAACCCACTTTCAGAATCATTCTGAGTTTATCTTAGCTTGCTCACTTCACTGCAGCATACCTCCTGCACTTTTCACTCTGTTGCTGTGATAAAATACCCTGAGCAAAGCAATGTAGGGTAGAGAGAGGTTTATTTCAGCTTATGATTCCAGATTCCAGAATATCATTGTTGGGAAGTCAAGACCGGAAGTTGAAACAACTAGTCACTGTCAAGGGTAGACAGAAATGAATGTACAAGCTACTTGCTTGTTCTCAGTTTGATTTGACTCTTGCATAGGGAATGGCACCTCTCACAATGGGCTGGGTCTTCCTACATTAATTAACTTAAGACAGTCCTCTACAGACATGTGTTCAGGCCAATCTGATGTAGACAATCCATCACTGAGACTCTTTCTGAGGTGATTCTAGGATATGTTAAGTTGACAATTAAAGCTAACCATTATAACACTTATCTTCATAATCCTAAAAATGTTAACTAAAACAGTACTTAAGTTTGTGTTCTTTAAAATATTGAATGAAATAATTAATATTAAACACTTGGCATGGTAACTAGGACATCACCGTGAACACCCAATAAATGGCAGATTTATACTTCATGGAACTTAATCACATATCAAATGCTGTGAACTCTGTTTCTCTTTCATTATTATCACATTGTTTGTTTACATGTCTTCTTTCCCCAAAGCTCATGAGTTACTTCTAGGCTAGAAGACTCAAGAACCATAATAAAGAAACTTTTGTTGGTTCAGTCACCCTGTATAGGGCTTCTTGTTATGACATTTTGAGTGTCCTAATCCACATGGGACACAATTTCTGCTATGATAATACAAATATATATAAGTTGATACTATTTATTAAGGGGTATTACTTAGGTTGACACCACTATAATAAAATACTTAACAATCTTATAAAGAAAAGAGATTTTTGGCTTACATTTTGGAGCTTTCAGCCCATAGCTAATGAGCTCATTGCTTTTGGACCAAAGTTAAAGCAGCAATAATATGTCATGCTGGGGAATGAGTGGCAGAGGAAGTTTTCCACCTCAAAGCATCCAACAAAAAAGGAGAGGAAAGGGCTGAGGTCCCACTATCCCCTTTGAGGGAATTCCGCTAGTGACCTAACTCCCCGCCATTCAACTCCATTTTCTTAAAAGCTTTACATTCTCCTGACAGAAGCATAGACTGAGGACCAAACATTTAACATATGGGAGGACACTTCTACAAACGTTAGAACGGACTAGTGTTTTGCCAGATAATGTCTTTAATATGCCTTACTTCATTCAATCCTCCTTACAAGCTTATGGAATTGGCACATTCACAATCATTTCATAAAGCAGTAGAACAATCATTTCATAAAGAAATGGAACAAATGTGGGTGCCCAAAGTCATAGTTAGCAAGAATGCCCAGATCTGGAATTCAAGAAGCCTCAGAACGTAGACAGGATGCTAGACAGAAAAACTGAATTATCTAACATTAGTGAAAAACAGAGAAAAAGTAGTAAAATGTCATACACTTTCATGGTGCCATCTGATGTAAAATGCATGCATGCAAGGTCATCTGTCCTTTGCTGAAGGGCACGGAGAAGAAAAGGAAAAGATTGTTCCTTTGGTTATATGTTTGGAGCCCTGCACTGTCTTCGGTAAGGTACACACTGCCACTGCCTACAACCTCCAGGCATGAGTCCCATAGTCTGAAATGGATTCTTAAAGACCTTTGCTAAACCATTTAGCTTTTTATCTCCATGTTCCCAGTCTTTTAATGTTGTGATGCAGGAACATAATTCAAAAGATAAAAGAGGGCCACATACTCTTACTGAATAACCCTAAAGCACTCACTCTAGCTAAAAGCAACAGTGTATTCCTATTTTACTGTATTCAGTGGGCTTACACACTGCCGAATGGATGACGCTCCAACCTAGCAACTACAACCCAACTGGCACAGACAGGCTGGCAAGCAAATGCAGCAGAAAGTAAGACTGCAGCACTGCATGTGAACAGGAGAGACCGTAATTGCTTCTTAGCCCTGAGTGGTCATTGTGGTCTGGAAATGAATTGGGAGTGAAGAGCCGCGGTGAAACTAACTCCTTGGTTAAGTAGCGTATAGGTTAGGCGTGACTGTACTGTGTGGTTAAGCCTTCCAGTACCTCCTACAAAGTACAATCAAAATTCCTTAAATGCCAAGGTCTGGATTTTGGTCTTAACGTTTTCATGGAATGATTTCTTGTTCTTGGGCAAGGCACTTACTACTCCTCGGTCTGTTCCAGCTATCAATGGGATGCTACACTCATTCTGAACAGGATCAGAGGCACAAATGATGAGATGATGAGTACTCCATCAAAGGAATGGGATAATTTCCTGCTGGGAAATGGTTACTGTGGGAAGCACATGCATGGGGCAATGACATATGAGCTCCAGGCACTGGAATACCATCGTTTTTACTTATGAATTTCTGTATCGTAGGATACCTCCTCCTTAGGTGAGTTGCTCTGTAGCTAGAGTGAGAGAATGGGAAGTGAGATGCCTATCCTATAAGACGCTCATTTTCAATGATTATTATCCCCTCTCTTTCTTATTACAATGTCTTTAGAGCTTTCTATTTCAGCACAGACTTAATCAGTTTAGGATAGTCAGAATTAAGCAAATCTAAGCTCCCCAAAGATACCCTCAAGTCCTCGTGGCCCTGAGGAGGCTTAACTGAATTGTCTGATCATGTAAAACAATCTGCACAATGAGTCAAACAGAAGGAGGGCTGAGATAGCAGCACTTCAGTGGTAATTCCCAGCCTGGGGGATCAACTGCCACAGCCTTTATTAAGTTGCATGGGAAGAGGGGAGTAGGACCTCTGGAAATTCCGTGGTGCCACAATGGTCCCATCTGATGTAAGTCCTTGCTTCACAAGTAGCTTTAGGGTGGTTGTCTGAACACTGATACACAGACATAGAGATATAAAGTTCAAGGTGTGAGTGTTGAGAAGTTTCTTGAACACAAGACCTCTTATAGCATCTCTGTCTCATTGAATAACTTTTTTATTATGGCATAATCTCTTATTTATTTATTTTTTAAATTTTTTCATACAATATATTTTGATGATATTCTTTCCTCCTCCCCAATTCTGTCCAGATTCCTGCCTCTCTACCCAGCCAACTTTGTATTTTCTCTTCCTCTCTCTGAAACAGTGAAACAAACAAACAAACAAAAAAAACAACAAAAATAAAAACAATCAGAAACCCAAATAAACAAAACCCAATAAGCAAAAAAACAAAAAAATAAAAAATAAAAGAAGCCAGAAATACACGTGGGAGAAAAAGATGGTATTTTCAACAAATGGTGCTGAACAAACTGGATGGTTTCATCTAAATAGATCCATATGTATCACTCTGCATCAAACTCAAATCCAAATGGTTCAGGGATCTCAGAATAAGATCAGACAGATATCCTGAATCTGGGAGAATAAAAAGTAGGGAATAGGCTTGAACTCATTGGCACTGAGACGGATTTTCTGAACTGATACTGATAGCGTGGCCATTAAATTTATGGGACCTCATGAAGCTAAATCTTTCAGTATAGTAAAGGATACCAGCATTCAAGCAAAGTGGCAGTCTATAGAATGGGGAAAATCTTCACCAATTATTCCACTCTTGATAGGCTGCTTATTACTTATTTCCCATGCTAAACCTGTAGCTAATAAGAAACTTGTCCTAAGGATTAGAGGGTTTCCAGACAAAATGTCATATTCCATGTCATATAAGAGATGAGTGTGTACATTTAAAATAGTGCAACTATTTTTAATTCTATTGTATTATTTTTGTGCTCAGGAGCTAACATAAAAGCCAGAACAGTTTATGATTTTATAAGTAAACAGTGAACATACAACTATGGAGATCTAAGCCAAATTTTGCTTCTTTTTTTTTTCCCTCTCACTTTCAGGTTTCTTCCCACTTCACATTTAATTATGAACAACTTTATTTTTGCAGCAAACTAGTGACCTTTTTGTGCCTCCAAGCCGCATTTCAATATGGAAATACTCCAGGATTTAAAAATGGAATTGCCCTTTTCAGAATGCTGGCTATGGGGAAAAGTCTCGAGAAATCTTAACCCCGTGACGTGTCTCATTCTGCACCTAGAGCTCTGACTGGCAAGTGCACAATAGGCATGCAGCAATCAGTGAGTGAATAAAATCCCATCTTCCCCACCATGTTCAAAAAGCTGTTAATCAAAAGAAAATCAGATTTCTAGAAACTAAGTTATAGGCCAAGGAGACAATATACCAGAAGTTTTGGAAATACATTGACATAAAAAATGAGTTCGTATTCATGGCAGGCATCTCTAAACACATAAAACAGAATGTCAGAAAAATACCAGATTATATGGTACCATCTTCCCATGGGTCAAAAAACCTTATTTCAGTTAACAATCTTGTATATTTTTCATACTGATTTTTATATGAATCATTAAGCAGATTAACTTTATTTTCTTCATAGAGAATGAAGAAAATCCTCAGCAGGGCATAATTATTTTCTTGGTGGTTTTCCCCATTCCTAAGGACAGACTTGAGAATTCTAGGAAAAGAGGGAAAAAAAATGACTAACAGAAATCTAGAGAGTTCTAATTATTCAGGAGCTCATTTCCCAGCCTGTGGGATGTTGGTAATTCCTTTCTGCCTCCCTTTCTCCCACATAATTTTGTTAGAAAGAGAAATGTTCAGAGGCTGTGCTCATAGGAACATAGTTCCTCAGTAGTGAGAAGCTGCTCGTCAAATGTTCCATGTAATTAATTTCTAAAATAAGGCTTGTGGCTCTCTTATGGATTTAGGTTAGCCTTCGCAACCACTCAGACCATCTTTTTTAAAAGGCTTATCCATAAGCTGCACTCCATGTCTGATGCATTTAACTAGAAGTCAGAGAATCTTGCAAGTGAGGGCTAGTGTACGGGGTCACAGAGTCAGAAACGAAAGGGTGTACCCATTGAAACAGAGGTGACTGGGAGCATGAGTATCTTGCAAAACATTTAGACTCTATAACTGCCCCCCTGGCAGTCCCTTGCTCCTTCCTGGAGTTTGTGTTTAGTGGCAGAGAAGAGCAAGCAAACAAGCTACTTCGTATGGTGACAGATTCTGTAAAAACAAACAAGAGGGGTTCGTGGGGTGGAGTCAGGAGATGTGTGTGGAGCTTTAGAAAGTGGCTCCACATCAATGTTAGAGAAAAGAAACTGTGCCCCAAGACAGGCAGGGACGCAGGGTCAGAGAATTCCATGCAGTGGGTCAGACAGTTGCAAAGGGCTCCAGATAGGAATAAACCTGCACTCCCAAGGGTCCCAGGAAGGCAGCAGCTCATTTGAAAAAAAAAAAAAAGAGTGAAAATAAGTGAGATGTCAAACATGGCGGAGAAAGAACCGGGTGAGCAAGCTGGGATCAGTCTTGGCCTCCAGGAAAAGCACTGCTGGTTAGGTTATTATCAGGATATGACTTGGTTTATGTTCTGAAAAGCTCACGGCAGTTCTTGGGTGTGGGTAAATCATGGAGTGAAGGCTAAACGCCGGAAGCTAGGACCTCTTTCAGGGCCTTTGGTATTTTGTATTTAGTATTTCGTTGTACAGGAGACACAAAGCGTTGCTTTAAGATACTTGTAAGATCAGGCCAGGTGGTGAGAGGGCTGGGGAGGTAAAGTGCTTGTTATGCAAAAGCCTGGTGACATGAGTCCAACCCCAGGAGCTCCCAGGAGCCTGGGAGGAGAGAAGCGACTCCACTAAGTTGTCCCCTGACCCCCACCCGCCTGCGGTGGCATGCATATACCTTCCCCCATGTCATTCACATTAATAATGGTTATGATGACAATGGCGATGAATAAAATAGAAGCCTTGCAAAAAAAGCTGCTTGTGAAGTTTGAAAAAGTATTGTATAGAAGGGTCTGTAGGATTGCCACATCAACTCTCTCTGATTTAAGCATCAGATAGCTCCGCAACTGTAATTAGCTTTCAGCCCATGGCCATTTCTATGAATAGGAAAAGTAATCACCCTTCTAACAATGGCTTGAAAGAAGTTTTAAAAAGACCCACAGGGAGAAACATCCTCTTCAAAAACTCAGCCAAGGTCATTAGAACTTTTTCAAAATAGAACTGAACCTCACTCGCAGCCAGCAGAAACTAGTGTGGATATTACTTGCGAGTCATGAGTCTCAGGAGTTACCCAGGAAAACATACACGCACAGGGAGAGCCAATGAGGAAGAAAGCTCTGGAAGGATCTCACAAAAGCAGTGGTCAGAATGACAGACATCAGGCTTGGGGTCTCCTCAGGTGTGTCGATGATGGAAATAAAGCCGCAAGGCACTCTTTGTCCATCTCTAAGAAACACTACTATAGCCACATTTTTTTTTCTTTTAATAGCAAGCGTGTGTTCCGTGAAATGATTCCACACAAAGGAATACCACAGAATAGACATATGTAAACTTAGAGAGTAGGGGACCACCATTAAATATGGCATAGTGACGCACACGAAGAGGCACACTGAACATGTGAACTACCAGGCTACTCTTGGCATAAGAGAGAAACTGTTTGTAAGTAGAAGACAGCATGCTCATAAAAAGCTAGTATGGGAAACACAAGAACCAGCTGTTACCAGACAACACTAATTGTCTATTATCATTCTCAAGTATCATGTACAGGGCATACACTGTGTTACTGCATCTTTCTGTTCCTGGTGGCACAGAAACATAGAAGAGTCTGTACAAAGGCACTGCGCCATGATGACAGCATGGCGGCCACATCTCTAAGTGATAGGAATTTTCAGCTCCAACAGCATCTTTTGGGAGTATGTGGTCCAAGCAGCACATCTTCAAGAAAATGATTTCTTTGCAATCCTTAGTGACACGCCGTGGAGAATAGACACCTGGGGAGAGGACCAAAAAGTCCTTGGCATTTCATATGATGGAAAGGGTGGGGTTTTCCCCGTCAGTGTGATTTAAACAAAATAGCAGTCATTAAGGAAGCTCAGGCTCAAGAGAAACGGGGGTTATTTAATAATCTGAGATTTATAAAACTGGCAATTGATTCGGACATGAGAATAGGATTCAGACCCGCACCAACCCTGTGAAGCTCTTTAGCCTTAAAGAATTTAAATTTTACATATTTCCTTCTACTTGAGAGTTTCAACATTTTCAACCGCTAAATGATTTTTGCAGTCATTTCTAGAAGGAATTGAAGAGGAGCAGTGCAAAGTGAAGTGGGAAGGACACATTAGGCATGTAATTTGAGATGAAATTATTTCAGCACCAGGATCTTCAGATAGTTTGGTCTTTATTTGTCAAACTGGCCTCAAATCTTCAATTTTCTCTGAACAGGGGGACAGTCAGAAGTCATACAATGGAACAGCAGGGTCTAGGCTGAGTGGGTCCATGTCGGAACCAGTGACTCCACCATCAGCTTTGAGCATTAAGCGACCCTTCAGATATGGAGGCTTTGTCTTATGAAGATAGCAGCTTTACAGTGGGGCTGAATCCAGAGCAACTGTCCCTAAAATCAGGTATATTTTACCCATGGTAGAGGGCAGAGTGTTGTCTATAGCAATGCAAAAAGATGCACCATATGTCTTAGTGACCCTCTCAAGCCAAAGAAATAGTCCTCCAAAGACATGGAGTATCTGAGACATGAAATCTCTAAGAAAATAAGCCATTTAAGTATATTTATCCATTTAATTGTGTGTGTATGTGTGTGTGTCCATGTGTCCAGTGCACATGTGGAGATTAGAAGACAATTTGTGGGAGTTTCGTTTTTCTTTCTATCATGTTCCATATGTTCATTTTTGTGCTGATCTGAGGAGAGTGTCCCACTGCCTCTCCAGAGCAGTCATGTAGACTCTTCAGTTTTACATGCTCTGACCTGGCACCATCTCATTAGCTTCAGATTTTGCAATTGTCAAGTTTCTTCTAAAATGAGCTCTATAGGCAGATGAGATTTTCACAGACCCATAAAATCTAACAGTTGGGGACTGTATTCATTATGTTTCTTGCTGCTGCGACCAAAATCTGATGAACAGCAGCTAAGGGGAGGAAGATTTCTTCCAGTGGGGAAGGCACAGCACCAAGAGCATGTGCCTGGGATGCTCACCCCCTCAGGCCTCCTCGGGGGAACAAGAAGCAGAAGGAGATGAAAGAGGCACCTTTCCCCCTTTCCTCAGTCCAGAACCCCAGCCCATGGGCTAGTGCTGCCCATGTCAGGGTGGGCCTTTCCTCTTCAGTCAGTTAGTAGGATCTGAGTTAAAGAATCTTGTCAATTAGATTTTTAAACATTCCCATGCCCTCAATGACAAGCTCAGACATTAGGTAGATTTTTTTTTCTTCTGAATGAGGGAGACACGAGCAAGTTGATACTAGTATCAATGCAGTTTCAAGAAAAGATACCAGTTGTTTGGTCACTTAACCCAGAGGACAAGTAAATAGTATGCTGTAAATAGTTTGTCTGCATACAGATATCTGTAGTGCAATGGTGTCCTTTGATCCTATGACCAGCACTTGGGGGTGGTTGTGAAAGCTTCTCTCAAATCCCTTCAGCCGTGGTTACGATGCAAATGCCGGGTCCTGCCTGAGGCTCTATGTGTTGGGAGCTTGTCCACTAAAGGGGTGATACTGCGAGAAACCCCTGTGATGTGAGACTTAGTACAAGGTAACTATTTCAGTTAGGATACTGATGGGAGGAGGGACTAATGCAGTTCTCAGGGACTCTAGTCAGCGCCCAAGAGGCTTGGCTGCTACCAAGAAGTAAGATTACTCACTGCTACCCTCTGACTTTCTGTCTTACTGTGTAATTGCCATTGTGAAGGAGCTAAAGGGGTTCTTACCAGAGCCACTGGGATGTCAACGAACTATGCGCTACATAAACCTCTCTTCTTTAAACACCATCTACCATTGGGTATTTTGTTGTAGCAACAAAAGCTTAATCCAAAGACAAATGCCTTCTTTTAATGAAAGCAAACGTTGTCCTGAAAGTGTTATTTATAGAGTAGAGAGGTGTTGAAAATGTTACCTTTGCCTTTGCAGGCATAGTTTACAGGTGTGGTTTTCTCTGCCTGAGACGCCTACACCAAAGTCTCATTGGCATTTACTCAGAACGCAACAGCTTAGGCGTGAGTGAGCCACAAGTCAGGAGGGAACCAGCTACTAGCCAACAGTCTGTGCACTTACTGACTGGGCCAGACAGGATCACCACCAAGCCAACTACTTTCCATTGGCTGCTGAGACACTCCCTGGCTTTTTACCATTACCTGCTCTGCAAGTAGCCTTGGCAGCTATGTATGAAGGGGAATGTGCCAGCCAAACACAGCACTTAGCTTTCCGGGAGGAAATTGAGCCACAAAGTTGAATTGGAATTAGAGCTGCTTCTTTGTCATTGCTTCACCAAATCAGGAAGGTTTCTAGAGAAAGGGGATTTTGAATCTGGTCATCATTTGCTGTCTTCAATTAATGACATGTACTTTCTGATCCTCCCTCAAGGGAGGCAAGGTAACAGCTGACCTGGAACATCAGGGGGACAATGACGGTTCCTTTCTTTTCACAGATCTTCATTTTCCACAGCAGAAAAAAAAAAAAAAGAAAAAAACAATGATACCTCAGTGTGAACACTCCTTCTTTGTTTCCACAATTAGAAACCAAAGCTGTATAACTGTTGGCTAGAGAGGGAAGAACATTAATTATAAATACCACACAGTGAGTGACAGTAGTGTTATCACATGGCCTACCCACAGGGGCTCCTGATTCTCAGAGGCTGTTTAGACAATTCATTTCAGACTAACCTTAGTTTATAAACACAGTGGGGCAAAGAGGCCAGCTTTATTCACAGGCTTGAAAAAAACAGGGCTTATCGAAAGGGGTAACTTCAGATGCGTATTCCTTACTGAATGTTTCTTCAGAAGCAGCAAACTGTATCATCTATAATGAATCTCCAAAAAAGCACAGCAGCCAATTGCTTTGAAGTATTCTTTCTGTCTCTCATCTATGTATATGTATATGTATATGTATATGTATATGTATATGTATATGTATATGTATATGTATATGTATATGTATATGTATATGTATATGTATATGTATATGTATATGTATATGTATATGTATGTCCACTTCATTTTTGCCTTGAGACTGAAATCTTAAGTCTCAAATTATGACTTCCTTTTATTCCCCTGTGACTACTAAGCCAAGTGGCATTTCACATGTGAGTGCACACAGAGAGTTCTAAAGACCATTTGTAATAGGATGACCATATTGCGCATTAACTTGCTATTATTTTTAAGCTCTAGGATTCTGGAAATTCTTCAAAAACAACCACAGTAAATGCGTGCAAACTCCGTGATGGGGGCAAGTAGCTGAGAGACTGACTTTCTCTGGAGATGATTTTACAAGCTGAGAAGCCGAGAACTGGAGATACAAAACATGGGAACATGGGTGACTTTTACGACTTCCTGCTCCGGGGGAGGGGGGGCAAAGCCTTGGCTCTCTCTGCTGTTCACCAGTTCCACTAGCAACTCCAAAGACTTTCCAGCAAGCTTCTCACCCCCATGTGCCTGCCAAACTGGCGTGCCTCATCCTCTCATTTGTCAAGTGCATAGGCAACTCATTCATGACCCGCCTTAGCAGCACTTGTCAATGTGAAGGGCCAAACTGCATCATTCACCAGTCTTCCGCCTTTGTGTTGTTATAGCACTGGCTCTTTGCGTTTCTAGGGCACTGGCAATTTTGTCTGCAGGCTCTTTCCTGCATGTGCTAATCTGAAAACGCCCTCATGCCTCGGTGCAATAAAGATTTAAGTAAATAGATGCCTTTCCTGGCTGTAAGATGATCCCTGCATTTCCCGTCTATTCTCCGGGGTCTATTTCATTTATAACCTTGGTAGGTCACTGCTCAGTGAGGCACAGGCTGTCATAACTTCGAGGTATCTCAGAAGTTACCCAATCTCCTTTTATCTCCTCCCTGAAGACCCGGTCAGATTTAAGTTCCACACGACTTGGTTTGCTCTGCCAAGGTCTTCCCTCCCCCCAACAGATTTGGCTCAGAAGGTGTCATCCTCTGAAACTGTTCGACAGAACTGGATTTGGGAATGTTGAACCCTGAACAGTGCTTACAATTGTCACCCCAGTTCCTTTGTATGAGCCCAGAGCCAAAGTCCCCACCTCACGGATGTTTGTAAAGGGTACTTGTTAGTGGTGGGCAATACAGAAATACAGAGAGCTACCCTGAAAAATGCTATAAATATTCAGTGGAGTTGTTAGCATCCTCTTGAGGTCCCAAAGCCCACACAAAGCAAGCGCATGTAAATAAGGACAAGAGACTGAATAATGAAGGGCTACTCAAAGCCCAGGAGCAATCAGACGGCTTTGAAAGAAGGGCACCTTCTGGGATTTCTGTCAACCAAAACATTCCCAGCCTAGTTAACCCTGAGTATAGATGGATGCTGAAAAGCTCATTTATATAGCCACTTATCTTAACCCTGCCTACGTACTAATAAGCTATTGCGAGATTGTGGGAAGGTACAATTGTCTGCTTTTGCTTCAGGGCTGAGGGGTGTTGCCATAGAGTTGACTGTGAGTCACAAAGTCAAGTCATGCCTCTGTTGTTTTAAATCTATATATTTGCTTAAAGAGAGTTCAAAGAGCAGCTTTGTTACTGAAGGGAAGGCCAGGGTTCCTCTTAGGTCAAACTGCTGACTACTCTCAGGAATCCCATGAGTGATCTCCTTGGAGATACTCAAAACTGACAGCCTAGGGCAATGGCCTGCCACAGACAGTCTTGCTCCAAAGACACTGTTTTGAACGTATGACAGGAGTCTACTGAAGGCATCTGAAAGACTCTAGCAGTGTTTTCAAAGCAGATATAAAGACTTATAACCACACCTTTGGCAGAGTATAGGGAATCATATGAAAGAAGGGGAGTTAGTATGATGGGGAAAGGATAGGAGCTCCACAAGGACCAAATATATCTGGGCACAGGGTCTTTTCTGAGACTGGTATTCAACCAAGGACCATGTATGGATATAACCTAGAACCTCTGCTCGGGTGTAGCCCGTGGTAGCTCAGTAACCAATTGGTTTCCCATAGTAAGGGGAACAAGGACTATTTCTAACAGGAACTCAATGGCTGGCTCTTTGACCTCCCCACCCCCAAGAAAGGAACAGTCCTGTTAGGCCACAGAGAAGGACTTTGCAGCCAGTCCTGAAGATACCTGATAAAATAGAATCAGATGAATGGGGAGGAGGTCCCCCCGTATCAGTGGACTTGGAAAGGGGCAGGGAGGAGATAAGGGAGGGAGGGTAGGAGTGGGAGGGAATGAGGGAGCGGGATACAGCTGGGATACAGAGTTAATAAAATGTAACTGATAAGAAAAAAATAAAATTATTTAAAAAAAAAAGAAAGTTAGAAGACCAGTGTCATGGCTGGAGGGATGATTCAGCAATTAGGAGTGTGTACTGCTCTCCCAAAAGACATGAGTCCGATTCCCAGTGCTCACATGAGGCAGCTCACAACTACTTGTAACTCCAACTTTAACTCCAGGAGATGCATCATGGACAACCGCCCTTGCTCTTAAAAATAAAATAAATCTTCTTTCTCCTTCTTCTCTTTCTCCTCCTCCCCCTCCATCATCCTCCTAAGAAGCAGTCCAGCATCTTTTGACAATATCTGTGCCTTGTCCTTAGGGGGACCTTTAGATACCCTTTAGATACTGACTGGGTCCAGCCTGTGGGGGACAGAATTTTAAGACTCCATTTTAAGGAAGGAATGGAGACAGCTGGCTCTCCTGGCCCTTGTTTGCCTCAAAGGCAGAAGGAAGGGAGGCAGATAAAGAACCATTGGGTTGCCAGTCAGATATAGCTATGAGGTGGATTTGCTAGCCTCTCGGTCTCCTGCCTCTCCACCTCCCAATCCCGTCTTGGCTTGAGCAGTTTGCATGGGCCAACAGTTTAATCAACTAATTTCTCTTTCCAAAGAAAACCTCTGTTGGGTTAGTTAGGTTGCTCTCTGCCTCTAGATCTTGGTGGAAAGTTAGTGCCCTTCAGCCACTTTGTGATTTTAGGCAGCACTCCGAATTATGAGCACCTGGATGAATACTAAATCCTTGAAGTATTTTACCTGTAGTATGCTATTTCTCGAAACACATTACCAAGCTTAATCCAGGGAAATACAAACTCATATGAGATCATTTCTGTATTGAGATCAGAAGAGTTTATGTGTTTCTACACATGCAATTGTACACATAAAATCGTACATTAATTTATGTATGCATAAAATGTATGTTTTTTTATATATATAAAATCACAGTGACAGAGGTGGTATAAATGTGAAATAAGAATAAAAGAAAAAGTGTAGAAACAGCCTCTTACGGCTCATATATAAGAAAAATGGAATGCTACGCAATTACAATGCATATAGAAATTTGTCTTTCTGAGCTTGCATGTCAGCTAACCCGAGACTGACATCAGACAGGTGACCTTCTGCGTCTCAGTTTCCCTATTTACAATAAGTGAAACAGTAAATGACCTCATAGATTCGTAATGGATTTAATGAGAAACATGAGTAAAAGGGGATGGTAGCATACAAAGAGCTTTTGATTGTCATGACTTGACTAAAACTTGACCAAATAATTTAAACTTAATAATTTCCATAGTTTTACAGGGTTTTGGTATAGATCAGTGACTGGTTTATAATTCCATAAAAATGCTTTAGTATAATAATATGATTTGACAATAAAGTTCTACAATATCTTAAAATTATTATATATATAAAAGTAACTATAAAGATAAGCCCTGTGAAAATAAAACCCATCCAAAACACTTGGTAAGTTGAAATATTTTACCTATTGTCCTAGACAATAGTTTAGTAATAGGACTCCATTTGGCTAACAATATTCGGCTAAAACAGGCCAGCTCTGTCCCTAATGTCTGTCAGTACCACAAAGCCATTGCAAGTGAAACCTGTCCCATCCTATCCCCATCCCATAGGCATAATCTCAACTTAACCCCAGTGTAACATAGGATGGAAAGAAAACAAATAATCCTACGGTTAAAATATAAGTCATGTTCCCCTCAGGAGCTCTGAATAGCCTGTAGAGTTCCATCTATTAATGTTGAAATGATTAGATTAGATTAGATTAGATTAGATTAGATCAGATCATACTATTATCCACGCTAACAACCTGCTTTCCTCACACAGGGGAAGATGTGAAAACTTACTCAGCCTGCAGACCTGACCAAAAGAAGCAGGATCAGTACGTTTTTATGATGCTCTGCTCAGCAGGCCTGAGTGACTGGCTCCCATCTACCAATAATTCATGTGATAGATGTTAATGAATGCTACCCAGGATGGATGTGCATGCTTGGAAGGGTATTGCATGTTTGGAAGTGTGTGTGTGTGTCTGCATGTGTGTGTGTGTGTGTGTGTGTGCATGTGTATGATTATTTTAGGAAGGGTCTTACTCTAGTTCAGACTGTCCTGGAATTTATTCTGTGGTTCAGGCTGGCCTTGAACTCATGCTAGTCCTCTGAATCAATTTCTCAAGTGCTGAGATTATAGGTATTTCTTTGGAATACGGTATGTTTCATTTACATAGTTAAAGTAAATAGATGTAGGTCAAATCCTGTGTAATTATGACACGATACTGTAGGGACTGAGCAAGCATCTAACTGCTCTTAGGGTAGACACTGATATTTTCTGACAGAATTCTTACAGAAGAAACATGACCAAAAAGGACTTGATGCTTAAGATCAAGAAGGAAGCTGCTGGGAAGCTCAGATAGGGACAACAGAACAACAAAAGTGACAAAGAACAACAAGCACTGGTCAACATCGCTCTTCACCTTGGCAGCTTCTGAACTTGGGCAGCTGGTCCCGCTTAGTAGTTTCAATCAAAGGAAAATTTGCCTTTTTCCCAGGGTATTTAATAGCGGCTGGAGACATTTTTAATTTTTATGGCTGAAGGTTAATGTCTAAAGGCTAGACATGCTTCTAAATACTCCACAGGGCATGGAGCTTCACCTCACTGTAAAAGAGGCAAGTGTTCGAAATGTCAATGGTGCCACCTACTCATGACCTGTTCTAAGTCTATGTTCATACTGTCCCTGCTTAGGTCCTCTGAGCGGTACCTTATTGGCTAGGGAGCACTGTTTTACAGTATAGCCATTCCGCCCTTGGATCTCACTCAGTGCTGGACTCTTCCTTCACCGTGGACCCCTTTTCTTTGGGTGCTTCTTTAGATTTCCTGATCAGCGTTCTGGCTGCTTCAGCAGGAGCTGTGGTCATAGCTTTCTTCTTGAATCCTATAGGGACTGTGGTTCTAAACCCTGACATCTGGTCTTCTGGACTGGGACCCTTTGGGCTGTCATTGATCCTTCTGACTCTACATTGTAATGTAGATTGATGCTTTACATACCTCCCTTGGGCTTTCCTAAAGACTATGCCCTTTAAGGCCCAACCTCTGTTTTGACATATTGAGGATGTCAGTCTCCTCAAACATCTGCCTTTGACTATGGCTAGCTTCCCTACATACCACATTTTCCTCTAATCCTCTGCTCACATGTACCCCATCTCAGGGTTCCATGGTCTGACTCATCTCTCACTGACACTTGACCACAAAGCATACAGTCCGTTTTCCATCTCAATCCCACTGTGCAATAATAAAAGGACACTAGACTTTCTTCTAAGTTATAAATACTATTTAGGTAGTAATTCACATTTAGAGACCCCAGGAAAAAAAATAAGCTTTTTTCATAAAACCAATTCTTTTGATGAGCTACAAGTTTGAATGTTGATATAGCCAAAGCAGAATGCTACAGCTCAAAAGAAAAACGATGAAGAAAGGAGTAGCTTTCTCTTCAGGCAGGTGAATTAAATATTTAAGAAAGCACCACAGGAAAGCTGGATGATTTTCAAGCGAGCAGTTCTCTGAAAAGTGGCTTCGGTAACTGCTAATGTTACCTGCTACAAAGGTTAATTACATATCAGCGTCTTGTATATCATCATAATTTCTGGTTAATGTATCTCTTCCTTAATTATACAGTCCATGCCTATTTCTTGTGGAATAATTACAACCTCAGATGATTTTTTTTTTTAGAAACCATGACATTAGCTAAAGCTAGCCAAGCCCTAGCTGTCACCCAATAGCTGGAAGTTTTTCCCATCAATGATACATAAATAACCATAAACAGATCCCCATCTTAAAAAAAAAAAAACATGTGGAAGGAATAATTTGGACCAATATAAAAGAAGTACAGTGTCCTCAGAACTTAGTATCTGTTGCTTAAGGTGACTGTGGTTGGGGCCTGGGCTCAGTTCTGCTGTTTTTACACACAGAGAAAACATGTGGCTTTTTCCGGTGTGCTGCACCTCTTTTCCTCTGAATACAAAGTGTCTTCACAGGCTCAGGTATTGAATTCTTGGTCCTCAGCTGGTGGCACTGTTTTGGGAGGATCTGAACATGTTAGGAGGTGGGTCCTAGCTAGACTAAGTAGATCGCTGGAAGTGTACATGTGTGACGCTGGAAAACTGGTCCCCGAACCCTTCCTTTCTCTGCATTCCTTCGGCCATGAGGTGAAGAGTCTTCTCCTCTACATGCGCCAACCACCTTGATGGTTTGAGATCTCTGGAACTGTGAGCAAAACACATCTTCCTCCCTTCCTGGTCTCAGCCACACAGATGTAACTAAGCAGCCTTTCTATTGATTTCCATAGTGGGAACGGGAAATAACCATGGCCCTAGTTCTAACTGTGGTCACCAAGGAGTGTTGAGTTTATGGTAAGTAGCTAAGCCTTAACATGAATTCTCCCACTAATTCACACCGGCTTCTTCATTTTAGCTAGCACAGAACTGATAGCTCAAAAAGAAACTTGTCAGTAGCTGGTAGGTGGCAGACATATCGAGAGCACGGCTGTATTCCCATGCTTTAACTGTTCAGCCACTTTTTTTTTATTTTTAATTAGTGATAGGGAGGACTTTCTCAATGTGTAGGAACATTCTCTCTCTCTTTCTCTCTCTCTCTCTCTCTCCCACACACACACACGAATATGAGCAACAAGACTGAGAATTTCACCCTTAGGGCTCAAATTGGCTTCTGTAGATGATTCCCAAAGAGGCCTTTTTTTTTCCATGAAGCATCAGAAGAGAACCTACATCTTAATAAACAGACCCCTCAAACACCGCTGGCATCCCTGGGGTCATAGATTGTAGAGGAGGTAGGGCAGTCTACAGGTGGACATGTGTCCTGACTCTACTGGGAAATTTTCCTTCCTGTTTTCTGAGTCCTCCCATGACAGTTGAGGGAGGGCTGCTTTTCAGCTGTATCCAAAGGAGAGCTCATCCAGGTTTTGGAGCCTGGTGCTCTCAGAGTTTCAAGGGCTTCCCTCTGTTCCCATGGGGTGTTTGAAACAGGTATTATGCCACAAGTCCACAGTTGGCTGGCATTAATAAAGGGTTATTATTTCTTTTTCTCCAGTTTGCATTTTACCATTTCTCCAGTGGTTCATTTTACCAGTGAACCACTGATGAGGAAGGCAGCCCAGCCTCTGCTTGGGATGTACACGAAGGAAACTTCCCTGGTTAATGAGGCATGTAAGCACCTGAGTCACGGTTTCATACGGAGAAAGCATCCGAAATCTGTGGTCAGAGAGGCTGACCTATCAAAGCTAAAATATAAGAAGTTTGAGAACCTCCAAGAAATTCAGGGAACTAGCTGTGCCTAATGTCCTTCAGTGTCTAGGTATGTCTAGTGTCCTTTAGTGACAACAGAATGTGGCCCAAATGCCAGGGGCAGGTTTGCTGGGTTATTTGCTTTCTGCTTCATCACCAACCACTCTCTTCCCCACCCTCCCATGAGCTCTAGACTTAGAGATTTGCCTGCCTTTCTTTTCCTTTCTCCCGAGTTTCTCTCTTTCCAGGGCTGAGCTCAACTTTCACCTCAGAGACAAATACTCCCAGAACTATGCTTCCGTTTTGCCCCACACTTAGCACTGGCAGTACATTTTCCAGGATTTACTGTTTACTCCTCTGTCTTCCTAGATAGGTAGAGTAAATAGAAATGTTAGTCAATTTATTTTTCTTCCCTGGAATCCAACCTGTAGGAACTATTTAACCAGGGACCAAATGATGCTAAATTAGGTTCTTTAATTGCCGTAGGACATGAGTGGTATCTAGTATACATGGCCACTTCCTTCCTTAATTCTCTTTTAATTTGAGAAAATATGGCTCAATTTTTGAAAGAATGAAGATACTAAGTTCAACTTGGGGAAAAGAATAATCTTTCTAATAAATACTGCTAAAACTACTGTTTGTTAGCAAGTCTGATCTAAAATGAATTGAGTCCTCTTTTTATATCATGCCCCCAAAACAACTCTAATAGATCAAAGGGTAAATGAAAGAGCTAACTTATAAAATTTTAAGAGGACAACATAAACCTTTGTGACTTTCTTAAGCAATGGCTTCTTAGATGTGATGCCAAAACTCATAAGCAGCTAAAGAAAGAAAAGATTAGCTATACCAGATCAGAATTAAAGGTTTTTGTACTACAAAGAATTCAGGGCCAAAAGTATTTGCAATTCCTCTTTCCAGAAAGGGATTTACAACCAGAATGCAAAAAGATCTCTTCTAACCCAATCATAAACATTAAATAACCCACCCAAAGTGCAAAGCACTGAACTGACATTTCTACGAAGATGAATAAGTGGCTGATGAAGTATCCAGTAGATGCTCGCTATCATTAAGCATTAGAAAAAATGCAAATAAATTACAATGAAATAGCACTTCAAAACCATGAGGATGGTGTAATAAATATCAAGTATTAATAAAGATGTGGAAAACTGAAATCTTCATTTCTGGTAGGGACAGAAAACAGTGCGACCACTTCAAAACATAGCTGGCAGTCCTTCAGGGAGTTAAACATGGATCTTACCCCATCATCGAACAAGCCTACTCTTAAGAGAAATAGGAACACATGTTCAGTTAGAACTTATTAATGGAATTTATAGAAGTGTTATTCATAATAGCCTCAAAGCAGAAACCCAAATGCCCACAGGTAAACTGGATAAGTACAGTATACCCAGACAATAGAACTTTATTTAGTAATACAAATTAATGATGTTACAATGTACATGAACCTTAGAGACATTAAGCTAAGCAAAAGAAACCAAGCCTACATATTGCATGATTACATTTATATTAAGCAGAGGCAGAGAGTCGACTCTGGGTTCTTAGACCTTAGGAGGCACAGAAGGGAATAGATGGCTTGCAATCTTTTTTTGCTGTTTTCTTTTTTTTTGTCTTGTTTTGTTGTTTTTTTTTTTTCTGAAATGATGGAAATGTTGTAGGAATGATGGAAATATTGTAGATTTAATTGTGTCCACAAATGTACAAATCAATGACTATACCAAAACCACTAAACTATATACATTAAATAGGCCAATTTTATGTTATACAAATTATATCTCAATACAGCAATTATGAGGACAGCCCCTCATCATTAGGTAAGAGGGGACTAGCTGCAAGGTCTCTTAAGGAACATGGTTTAAGGAAGAAGGCATTTTGGACTAGCTCACCAGGAAGGAGAAGGTTCCATGAGCTCTTTCCTGATCCATGATTAGCTGTTAACAGGTCTAGTATTCTGCTTGCCCACTGCCGGCAACCGCATCTGCTGTAAGATGATGTTTGGAAAGGCTGTGCCCCAAAGGCAGCTTTCTCATCTGCCCTGACATTCTCCTTATCCCACCTCTGTGGCACAGATGCCTTGTTTTAATAAACGAAGTCAATGTCTTCAGCTGTATACTCAACACTGAGCCCACCAGGCTCCAATGCATAGTTCTAAAATTGTGGTCACACAGGTAGTCCTGGCCAAAATCAGTGGACCACAAGATAAAGCAAGAACACATGCATGTGAGAAAAAAGGTTTTGTAAGGAAGAGGGCTGGGAGGGAGACTAGTCAGGGTGAAGGCGTTGTTTGACAAAACTTTTCGTGGGGAGGGGCAACTCACATGTCTATCTAACCCAGATAGGGAACCCAGGACAGACCAAAGTACCGATATCACAAAGTCCAACTTGGTGAACCAGAGAGTTTTGTTAGGGTTACTTACAAGAGCAGAAACCACTCAAAGACGTGTCCTCAAAGTCCATCCCAGCATAGGTGACAGCTCGTACGGCTGGGAACCTGGAGCACACTGCACAGACTACATCAGGTTAGAGAATGTTTTTTCTAAGTGCCTGAGTTCATATAAACCTCTTCCAAGGAGGTGGTCTGGTTTCTATTTCTTCCAGATAGCTGGTATATATTAGTCTTAGCTGCAACTTTGCTTGTCTGAGAGACATTTTTTTGCATGTCAGTTTCCTTCAGCCTGACGGGACTCTCAGCTTTTATTGTTTACTTTGGCAGAGAAGGGGCCTAGTGAATCTGGTCAGTTTCAGGGGCTTCCTGAAGCTATTTTGTGATTTCATCTTCCTGCTTAAGTAACTTTCTGCGGTTATTTTGGGTTATTTGACATCCTGCTTAAGGAGCTTCCTGAAGGATGGGATGAGGAAATTGATACACAACAGGAGGTGAGAGTAAACAGAAGGCATTATATACATTTGCAAAACTGTAAAAGGACAAGTTTAAGCAATAGTAACGACAATGATAAAAAGAAAACAAATTACAAAGAGTTTATTCATAGGCCATCCTTTGTGGGAGGTATCTGCGCTTGAGACTCTGTGGGGAGCCTTGAAATGTTTCAATACCCAGGATGTGCTTAAGTCAATTAAACCACAGTCTACAGTCAGAACCCAAGAATCTATCTTTATTCAAGCTTTTCAAGTGGTGGTGGTGGGTGGCTGGAGAGCTGTTATTGGAAGGTTCATGGGTAGTGCCTAGATAACATGCTCTCACCCACTGCTTGTTCAGAGCATCTGGGTGAGCTCAGTTACCTACTGCTCAGACTGTCCCTCAAGAAGCAGCTTTATGGATGACTTGGTTTTCATAAAATGTTCCAGGGCAGCCAGAGTTTCATACCGAGGACCTTCCTAAAAAAGTTAAAAATGATTAAGGCGCTGGTATGGCTCAGCAGATAAGAGCTCAAACTGCTTTTGTAGAGGACTCAGGTTCAGTTTCCAGGGCACACATCAGCTCACAACTACCTGCAACTCCAGATCCAAGGAAACTGATGCCGTTTTCTGAATTCAGACAAGATCACGCACACACACAAGAACAGACAAACACACACACACACCCTGAAAAATAAACAAGTGTCAGCATTGTGAATGAAGGGGGAAAGCACCTGGCACAGCTAACAGCTAAATACTCTCCCAATTAAACTGCTCGAAGAAAGGCTCTTATTGTGTGGATCCTAGACTGAAGTAGCAATATCATCTTGCACATGTAAGGATTAAAGTCTGGGGGCCCTGACCCAGAAAACGTTAGGGTCTGGTGGGCATTCCCAGCAATCTGTGTTTTAACAAACCATCTAAGAGTGACTCTGATGCGCATTCAAGTTTGAGAATCCTGAGGACAATGCGTAGCATTAATTTAAAAGAAACTTAGCTCTACAAATAAAGGTACCAGATTGCTCTGAACGTGGATTTTTTCCATTAAACTTAATCCCACCTTCCCCAAACAGCTAACAGTAGCAAAATTGGAACTGTGACATTTTTGAGAGAGGAAAGAAGATAACATTGAACAAGGAGTTTCCCAGGGACATAGCTCTGGATGTGACTATACTCACATTGGTTTTTGTTTGTTCTTGTGCAAGTGGGAAAGAGAGATATTTCTTTGAGTTACATTTGAACATAAACAGGCTGACCGAAACCAGTAGAGAACCCATCACTCTATGTAGTTTAATAAAGGACACTGGTGATAACTGATAATATAATATGATATAATATCGACATAACACACAAATAAAGATAAGAAAATTCCACTTGAAAACTTCATAAATTCTGGTACTTTCCCCTGCAATTATCTCCTTAGTAGAAATAAAAAGAATGCCCAGATATACCTGAGTGAAGGCCCATTTTGATGGCAGGGCTCAGATATCTGTGGGCAAGAATGAGTAAAGGTTAAAGACAAGATGGCACCCCAGTGTGGTGTACACCAATGTGTTCAAAATGTTTTCTGCTCACTGGATACATAGCTCTCCTCACCTCCGAAGAGCTATGTAGGTCTCTTCCCGTAAGTTCTCTGACCCCCTGCAACTACCAACTAGTAACATGAACGTGTGTGCTGAGTTGTGTTAATAGGAAATATTCTCCCAAGGAAGACATTCGTCACAGTTGACTCAGACTCTGTGCTGAAGACATGTCATTCTTTGTCAGGGAATGTATCTTATTAATTTTGCAGCCATACTTCGCCCAGTACAGACACTAACTCTGATTATTATCCTGTTGATCAAGAAACTGCAAAACAAGTGAGTCTGTAAGCACACATTTTCTCCTCATAAATTTGAGAATATGTTTTCCTAAAATATGATGCCTAAGAAGCAATTGAACATTGAGAAGGATGATTCTTGCATGATTATTACTGCTCATTTTCTTTTTTTAATCACAAGCTGGGGAAACTGAGTAAAAGAAGATGGGCAATGGGATACAGGGTTACATATAATGACCGAGACAAGAGAACTCAGCCCAGTCTAAGGCACACTGCCTGATTGAGTAGTCCAATAAGACAACATGGTCCCAGAGAGAATCTCTCCTCCAAACTGAGCTCAGGTGGATGGAACTGTGTCTTTCTCACTGCTGTCCCAGCTGGGAGTCCTGGCCAGTTTTTCTCCCTTTTTCTTCCTCTCTGAGTCTTTCCTACATTGAGGACTCTCTCTATTGTCAGCTTCCGCCTCGTCTTATGCACTTGAATTCTTCTGCATTCCAAATGCTGTATCCATTTCCTTGTCTTCAGTGGACAGTGACTCCTCTTCTACAAAAGGCTTCCTTGACCTCATCTGTCAAACTCTGAGTAAGGCTGCTTCATTCTCAATCCAACTCAGAGAGTTTCAAGTCAACATCTATGGAGATGCTGGCTCTCCATTGCCCAGTTGTGAAGCTCTCTCTCTCGTCACTCTGTTTTCTGTCCATTGCTGTGCTTGGTCAGCTCTGAGGGAACTGCGTTTCTTTCAAGGAAGACTGTTTCTTCTTTGAAACATAGGCCATGTTTCTGTCTTTTTCTCTCCAGCTGTGAAGGCATAGTGTGGGATCTCTGTAGTCACAGTCATGGACCCTGGTCGCTGTGACTGGGGATGATGAGAACCACTTGAATTCTTCAACAATATAGAGCATCTGCTGAGTCATGGGCACACATTGATTTATCTGATTGCTACTTCTTCCTTAGCTGCTTACCTTCAGGGTCACGCAAGCCTTACCCCCTCTGGGAAGCCTGCTGCTTGTGTTTCCCAGCATTGCTGGGCACAGCCCTCACAACAGTACTTACCATTGAAGCTAACAATACATTCTTTGTACTTAATAATTCAACATAACTTATTGAGCACTTGAGTTGTACCAGGTGGGGTAGAGCCTTACTTTGGGTAAATAATTCTGTTTTTAACCACTGGGAATTATTGGCTGGACTGGCACTGAAAGGGTTAGACTAACTTTGTAACCTGTATGTCTTCTAAAGCCTATAGTTTTGAGTTTTAGGTTCAGGTTAAGCTAAAGCCTCTTAGTACCTTTCCAGAGAATGGAAAAATGTGATCCTATCTATGAGGACAGATAGAAAAAAAGGCAAGCAAGCAATGACCTTCACTCAGCAAAAAGAAAAACTCCTGTCTTTGAGATAGCATTTCTTAGCAACAAACCTAGACTTCTTCTGAGTAGCTTTTGACCTCTAGCCAAAAGTCTGTAGCCCCTAATCTTCAAGGATGAGCTAACCACCCCCACCTTCAATTGCAGCTGCATCCACACTTGGCAGGACTGGCCAAGCTTGAGCACCTAAGACTAACCAATTATACTTTATAGCTTCCTCATCCAATCCTAAATTGCCAAGACTGCAACTTCAAATCTCCCGCAATTTTTCTTTTAAAAACCTAAAGGCCTTTGTCTCCTGGTGCCACTCTTTGCTGACCGGCAGGGGTGACCCCATTGCACAATGGTTAATAAACCTCTTGCTTTTGCAACGAGTCAAGTCTTGGTCTGGGGGAGTTTCTGGGAAGGGCGCGATCTTGAACTCCTGAGCTGTGAGACCCCAGGTCTTACAGTACATGCTCTGTTTCCTGAGCCTTTGTGAAACTATCTTGAGAAACAGAAGTCTAGAGTATTTTTTATTGTTGTTTCAAGACAGAGTAGCCCAGGGACTCATTCTGTAGACCAGGCTGTCCTGTCTACGCAGTGATCCGTTTGCCTCTGCCTCCCAAGTGCCTCTGCCTCCCACATGCCACTACCTCCTGGCCAGAAGAAGTCTAGTTTTAAAATGATAATAACCAAATTGTGTCTCTCTCACTGGGATTCATGTCTAACTAACCACATGGCTTACTATTTCAGTAACCACTCTCAGCCCTGTTAGGCTTTGTCCTGGGTCTAGAGAATGTTGTACCTACTTAATGCCCATTGAAGGCACTGGTATTTTGAAAAGCACTTTTGTCAACCTATTGCTAAGTATAAAGTCAATGCTTCTGATATGTCAATGCACATCAAAATTACCTTGGGAAAGGGATGTTTAAACATGAGACTCAAGAGGTCTGAGAAATGGGCTCAGCTGTAAATGAGTTTCCTGTGCAACTAGGAGCAGCTAAGTTCAGATTCCCAGAACAAACAGAAACGTAGGACAGGCATGGTGGCTTACGTATGATCACAGAATCCAGGAGGCAGAAAAAGCTGGAAGCAAGCTGGAAAGGAGCAAGCTGGAAAGCTAGATTAGCCCAACCTACAAACTCTGGGTTCAAGTGTGACACTTTATATTGACACTCAATATAAAAGGTAAAGTGTGATCAAGGAAGACACCCAGCACAAACCTCCACACAAAAAGCACACCAGTGCACATAGACCCTCATACAGCGTGCACCCACACACATATGACACAAAATAAGTAAATAGATGAGCATAATTCAGTCTCTTCTGGAAGTTGTGATTTATTGGGACTGAGAGAAATCTCATGCTAGCATGGGCCTTTGTTACTTTCTATTGCCATTACAAAATACCATGGCCAAGACTACTTAGAAAAGAAAGCCTTTA
The DNA here is from genome assembly GCF_907164565.1 of Psammomys obesus. Classification (NCBI taxonomy): domain Eukaryota; kingdom Metazoa; phylum Chordata; class Mammalia; order Rodentia; family Muridae; genus Psammomys; species Psammomys obesus. The sequence goes on from NW_026587216.1 coordinate 24,923,342, forward strand.
AATGGAGGGGTTAAGATTTCAGATGGTTAGAGCCATGACCATCATGATGGGGAGCATAGCTGCAGGTCTGCATGGCATTAGAGCAGTAGCTGAGAGCTTACAGGCATCTGACCCATGAGGGAAAAAGAGAGGGATAACTGGGTTTGGCGAGAGCTTTTGAAACATCAGTATCCACCTCAGTGACACACCTCTTCCAATAAAGCCAAATTTCCTAATCCTTTCCGAACTGTTCTACCAACTGGGGTTCAAGATTTCAAACGTGTGAACCCATGGAGGCCATTTTCATTCAACTCACCACAGCACGGCACCCACTAGTGTGGTAGGCTGTGTTCGGAGGTGCCCAGGCTTGTTGTCTTCAGCGTCTACCTCAGTGCTTGTGCACATCACCAATTTGAAAGCCCATACAGAAAATCCCTTTTAAAATTGCTTTCTGCCAGTGTACCCTTAGCTTCAGGATGGTGCTGATCTAAGACCATCTTAAAGGGATTTCTAATTCATTCTGAACCAGATCTAAGGCAAAGATTGCCTGCTTGTTTATCTCTAAGCTTACTTTTGCCAAAATGAAAAGCTTTATTTTATTAATGTCTATTTATTTAAATTCACAAATCATTTACTAAAATGATACGCTTTTGTTGTTGTTGTTGTCTATGAGTTACCAAGACACAAAGTCAGTCTCTTGATGCTCAAATGAGGAAATAAGCATAGAGTTATCTGGCCTAGGCTTCTGAGAGCATCAAAGTGGACAGTAAGAGAGCACGCTTATTAAACATCTCCTAAAGGCTAGATATCTTAGGCTTCATTATTTCATTCACTCTTCTAAAATAAACATAAATGTACATGAATATCTTTAATCTATATGCATAGAGACACATGGAAACACCTCCTGTTAGGTAGAGTAAAACCCAGTGTGGTGGGAGGGTGCACTTATGAAGGAAAATGTGGTGCTGAGTGGGTCGGAGAATTTTGAAGGGATGTCCCAAGTGGAATCCCAGTGAAGAGGAATGTTAAGACCACATGTCCAAAAATGACAGCTTATCACCTTTTGGTTGTTGATGGACAGACACCTATTCCATGTTCTACATTTCTGAGCCATGGGACACCTGTGGCCTCAAATGCATAGGGCCTTCCTGTTTCTCACAGAACATGGTCAGAAAACCACACCTACTGGGAAGCAGGCAGGTGTTTGGAATGGAGTTTTGATGTACCTCAGGTGCCTTGGCTACATGTTTGTAGGGCAAGTGAGGCTGTTACACAGAAACATGCATTGGGAGGCACCACAATGTATTGGATAAAGAATTTTCAGAGTTATGCCAATTTAAGCCAATTATCAGAGTCAATAAAAACCGAACTCTGGTGATGTTACAGGCTAAACTCCAAAGAATGAAGTTATGTCTATTTTACAATGCGGATCTTTGCATTTGATCTTTCCAGAGACTTGAGCAGGCTGTCAGCCCTGCACATACAGGACATGATTGTTTTATTCTGAAACAGCCATTTTATTCTGAAATGAATGCCACAACTTTTATAGTTTATTGATTTTGTTGGTAGGCATTCATTTGCTGCAGAGAAAAATCATTTCTTAAATCAGGTTGTTCCAAGTAAGATTGACTAAAGCAAGCAAGACCGAATTCTTGTCAGAGGTGTCTCATATTCCGATTGACATGTTGTATCCTGCTGCTGATGGCCGAAAGCTCGAGTTTTCATTAATCCATTTTCCTCTCATTATAAGCACAATCTCTCTTCCCTGAAGGTTCCAGCAATCACTCTGGCAAGTGCTGGACCTTGACAGAACAATGCATATGCTTTGGAGGCCATGGTGTGTACAAAAGAGAAAAAGCTGGTTTTGTTTTCTGATTCTCCTTGGGCGTTGTTCAAAGGAGCTCATTTGTGAATGCTTGTGGTTCAAGCTCAAGGCTATATTTTGTTTTTCTCTTCCACTTAAGGAGCAGTAGAGAGAGGGGGGAGGCATGTAGTCAAATGGAAGCCTGAGGGACACCTGCCGATGAGTCATTTCAAAATCCTTGGTGAGGTAGCACCGGTGCAGTGGCTGTATAAGAGAAGGTGGGAAGAGAGGAAGTGGGGGTAATTACTCTTCTGGACCTGCCTCTGCTTGGCACTGAGATTCAGAAGCTGCAGCTAGCTCTGCTTCCTGAGCCCCTCTGGCTGCACTGTCGCACACACTTATTCATGCAAACAGGCCTTGTGTTTGGTTACGTTTTGGAAACTAAGAGAACCAATCACCAGACTGAAGAATTGGCACATGTACTGCCTGCAATATATGAGTATATAGTATCCAAGTCTGAAATTTCGGGACCTACATAAAGGAGCAGGACACGGAAGCCTCTTCTCTGGATGGCTGTTAATAGTTACTGTTCTTGGGGACTGAAGTTTTTGCAATAGCTGAGGGAGTTCCCTGGTGGCTGCTTTTGGTACCCAGTCACCAAACCTAACTGGGAAAGGGTAAAGAGAATTGATGGTACATACAAAGAACTGACTTTACAAGAAGGTGATGATGATGTTGATGATGATGATGATGATGATGATGATGATGATGATGATGAGTTTGTGTTCCTCTGTATATACATGTGTGTGCATATTCATGCATGTGGAGTCCAGATGTCATGAACAATAGCTTTTTTTTCTTCTTTCCCTTCCTTCTCTCCTATCGTCTCTCCTCTTCCTCTTCCTCTTCTTTTGATTCTCCACCCCTTCTCTTTCTCTTCCTTTCTATATTTCTTTCTTTTCTACAGGCTCCTTCACTGAACCTGAACCTTTCTGATTGGCTAGATTGGTTGTCTGTCAAGACCTAAGGATGCTCTAGTCTGTCCCCATCATGCTGGGATTACATGCTTGCACCACCATGTCTTGTTCTTTTATGCAGGTGCTAAATTTTCAACATTCGGTACTCTTGCTCACATGGTAGGATGTTTAGGAGTCACCTCTCCAGCCTGCTGGTTTGGTTCTAGTAATTTCCAAAACTTAAGATACATAGCCTAACACGTGGCCTGTTAGTGAAGAGACCTTTGGGAATGACTGTTTTCATGAAGTCTAGGATTTAGGCACAACATCACTAGGGCCCAGTTGAAGTAAAGTATTACCAACATTAAACAAATCTGTGTAGGTAAGTATGAGATTGTACTCAGTAGAAGATGTTTGCTGAGGTCTACAGGCTTTGTGCTGGCTGTTCCTGAGTTATTGGCCCAGTTTATCCCAACACACCAGTGTATAATCTTCACGAGAATTCACGGAGTGCTTGGTGAAGCACAAGTTGCTTTCCACAAGAAATTTCTTCTTTTCACAAGAATTTCTGATCTAGTAGGTCTGCAGTGGAGCTGAGGCTCTCAGGGAATATTGTTGCTCCAGATTGAGGGGCAAAATTTGACTATCTCGTTGATAATAGGAGAGAGAATGCCTTACTCAGCACATAAGGTTCTAGTGGAAAAACCTAGTTTTGACTACAGACCTTTGTCACCTAGGTTGTTTTAATGCTCAGTCTTGAATGGGAAAGAAACGGGCTTATTGAGAAACTATTTAGCAGTGAATACTTCACATATTATCTCAATTAGTGCTCACAACGGCCTGACAGGTATAATTATCTCTAATTCTCAGATGAAAGAATATAAGTTCAGGCAGCCTTTCATTTATCCATGAAGGTCGTACCTTGAAGCTGAAGAGTCAACAGAGTTGGCCTGGCTCCAAATCTTAGACCAGACCCTCCACAGCTGAACTTTTCTTTGGGCCACTGTACCTTAAAAGGAGAACTTTTTAAAAGGGCCCAGAGTAGAGAGAATCAAAGTTAAAGTAAAGGAATGCACCTGGATTGAATATGGGGACAATTAGTTCATTTGTTGGAACAATACCAGGCACACAAGAGTTCCTGGTTACTGCCAGTGACGCGTACAACCTGGCCCAGATTATGTTGCCTATCTTACCATACCTACTGCAGATACCTACCCTGTCCTACTACTGCTGATGACTACCCTGCCGTATGCACCGATTTGACTCTCAGCTCATTCAGCAACACAGGTGTCACACTGTCCTTTGAACAAGAAGCTTATCCTAATGGGCAAACTGTTCCATGAATGGCTGTTGCCTTCCCTACTACTTTACATGAGGACATCATTCAGGACTGGGGCAAAGCCTATGTCTCATTTCACTCTCCCTGTCTCTACCTTACAAGTCTTAGGCATCTCTCAAAGAATAGGAAAGGTGATTTTTAAAAATAGCACTTTTGCCTGTCGGTATGGATCACAGTGTTCAAGACTAGCCATGAAGGAGAGTAGCGAATTCATATGAGGCAGAAGCGTAACTTCTACTTAAAGCCTCACATGTTGTGGTTGAATAATTTAAGTTAATCACAGTAGAGGGAAGAAGGCATCAGAAGAGAAGTGGGAGTGAAATTTGATTTCTGATGGCTATCCATTGGTATTTATTGAGAGCCCATGACACAAAAACTCCATTGTGCACTTTTTTTTAACTTAGATTTTCCTTTTTCTTTTTTAAAATTTTTATTTAAGTTTATTTATTTTATATCTCAAGGGTTTCCCCCCCCTCTTCTCTTCCCAGTCCCCCCTCCACCTCCTTCTTCTTTCCCCTTTCCCTTTCCTTTCAGAAAAGGGGTGACCCCTCTCCCCTTATCAGCCCTCCACAGTACATCAAGTCACATCAAGACTGAGCATATCCTCATCCACTGAGGAGAGGCAAGGCAGCCATGCCAGGGGGAAGTGATCTAAAAGCAGCCAATAGAGTCCATGTTAGAAACAGCCCTGCTCCTCCACTGGCCAGGCAACCCACACATGAAGACCAAGCTGTCCATCACCCACATATGTGCCGGGAGCCTAGGTCCAGAACATGCATGCTATTTATTTGATGTCTCAGTCTCTGTAAGCCCTCATGGGTCTGGGTTAGTTGTCTCTGTTGGTCTTCTTTTGAGGTTCCTGTCCCCTTCAGGTCCTTCCATCTTTCCTCAAGACCCCCGGAGCTCAGCCCTATGCTTGACTGCAAGTCCCAGCATCTGATGAGACCCGCTGCTGGGTGGGGCCTCCCATAGAACGGTCATGTTAAACTCCTGTCTGCAATTATAGCAGACCATCATTAATAGTGTCAGGGGCTGGCTCTCTACTGTGAGGTATGTCTCAGGATGGGCCAATCACTGGTTTACATTCCCTCAATCTCTGTTCCCCCTTTATCCCTGCACTTCTTGTAGGCAAGGTAATTTTTGGATCAATATCAAGATTTTTGTCCACACAGGTTTTCATTAAGGTATTTTTCTGTCTTTCATTTCTAGTAAATATAGGAGGTTGGACTCTTTTCTTCTACAAGGTGAGAATATTTCCATGTTTTTTTCAGTTGAGGAAGGAATGTATTTTGGTTGTGATAGACTATGATCTCAGTCTGTAGACAGGTTTGCTTGTTTTTTTAAATTTTTTTTATTTATTACAATGTATTCACTTTGTATCCCAGCTGTAGTCCCTTCCCTCATTCCCTCCCATCACCACCCTCCCTCTCTCTCTCCTCCTATGTCTCTACTTCAGTCCACTGATAGGGGAGGTCCTCCTCCCCTTCCATCTGAGCCTAGAATATCAGGTCTCATCGGGACTGGCTGCATTGTCTTCCTCTGTAGCCTGGTAATGCTGCTCCCCCCACCTCAGTGGGAGGTGATCAAAGAGCCAGCCACTGAGTTCATGTCAAAGACAGGCCCTATTATATTTATACAACGAAATACTACTCAGCAATTAAAAACAAGGAAATCATGAAATTTGCAAATGATGGGAACTAGAAAAGATCATCCTGAGTGAGGTACCCCAGAAGCAGAAAGACAAACATGGTATATACATAATTATATGTAGATATTAGACATAAATATAGGATAATCACACTAAAATATGTACACCTAAAGAAGCTAAGCAAGAAGGAGGACACTGGATAAGATGCTCAATCCTCATTCAGAAAGGCAAACAGGACAGACATGGGAGGAGGAAGAAAACAAGGAACAAGACAGGAGCCTATCCACTGAGGGCCTCTGAAAAACTCTACCCAGCAGGGTATCAAAGCAGATGCTGAGACTCAGCCAAACTCTGGGCAGAGTGCAGGGAATCTTATGAAAGAAGGCAGATATAGAAAGACCTGGAGGGAACTGGAGCTCCATAAGGAGAACAACAGAACCAAAAAATCTGTGCACAGGGGTCTTTTTTGAGACTGATACTCCAACCAAGGACCATTCATGGAGAAACCTAGAACCCCTGCACAGATGTAGCCCATGGCAGCTTAGTCTTCAAGTGGGTTCCATGTTTTATAATGCAATGTATTACCCTCTAATAAATAACCCAAGAACCGTTTTCCCCCTAAATACAAAAAGATTCATATCTTTTCCTCTGTACTGCTATTTCTTTCACTGAGTAGAACAAACAAAAGACTTTAAATATATTTAAAAAATAATAACTGAAGAGAGAATAAATGCCCTAAGTATGTATTTACATTAGTCATACACCTCTTCTCTCTGGTTACTGTTATATTTAGTCTGTTTGGGCTTAGTTTTAGATATTCATTTTATCCCATGTATAAATAATGTTTCCTTTGTAGGTGTCTATTTTAACCAGCATAATAAAATCATGTCATATATGTCATAATAAAGGCTGGAATGGGCTAAAAAGAAAAAGAAAGTGGTATTTTGACCCTCATCTCTGTCCGCAGTCCATTTCCCTGGCATCAGTATAAAACTTCTAGCAGTCCAGAACAAGTTCATTACACCAAGGGGATGAAGGAGAAAGGGAGAACTCTAAAAGTTTTTTCTTGTAAAATACTGGCATAATTTTATCTTCATCCTCTGGTTGCCCCTTAATTATCCAGCCAAGCCACGGCATATAATAACTTAACCCAGATAAATAGCACTTAGCACATTTAAAGTAAATGTCAAATCAGGTTAGCCTGTGGAGTTTTGCCGTTTCTCCACTATTAGTATACTACTGGGAAATAACCAATGTCCTTTCTTCAAAAATATGACACTGTGGGCCCTGCACTTTCAAGGACTGCAATCCAATCACTACTTAAATCTAATGTGCCCACTGCAAAGATAAGTCTGGAATCTAAGCTGCTTCCTAATCTGTCTGGTAGCTCTAGTAATGAGAAGGGCAGAATCGTTTCCTCTCAAGAAATAAATGGAAATGTTCATGGCGTGGGCAGTAAGTAAGGGGATCTTGACTGAGGAACCAGATTTCATTCTCAAGAACCAGGAAAGCGCCATCCGAAAGAGGCTTGGGCTAACTGTCATAATGCAGGGCCACTCAGTAGCTATAAATTGTATGCTTCTATTTCAATCTTTTTTTTTTTTTTTTTTTTCTGCATCTACTTTGGCTTGTACTTTTTCTAGCCTCCTTTGATAGCCTGACTCTTGGATTTTGGCCACATCTGCCTGGGCAGGCTGGATCTCACAGTTCTGTGTATGATTACACTTGGGCTGCCAAGCACAACTGGAGACAATAAATTATGGCTGACGATTGGTGTCACCGAAAATGCCTGGTCTCCAATTTCAGTGACTTTTATTTGACTCTGTCTTATTCAGCTTCCCTTTCCCCCTTTTCCGTTCTCTTCAGCAGCCACTCCGAAACATTTCTGTGCTCCTCTAGCCTCTTCCAAACTCCTGTTCTCTTTTAGTGACATGTTGTGAGTCCCACTTGGTTCAGAACAGGGAGTAGGGGCAGCTCTGCTGTGGGGAACCTGTCACCTTCTGCCCCATCCTTCTCTTTCAGCTCCTCTGATTGAACTGATGATGGGCCACATCCCACCCCTCCCAGCCACTCCTCTGTATCTCTGATTCTCCTTTGCCTTGATGTGATAGTTTTGTTCCACCTATGACCTTTGAACTTGAAGACTGCCCGTGACTTTCTCTACATTGAAACTTTGCACTCACTGGGATTCTGTGATCACCCAATGCTAAGTTTCCTCCATTCTTGGAAGTTCCATTTTTCCTCTGCTGTCCCTTCTCAATTTTGGTGTTCTGACCACTTCACCAACCCTGAAATTCTCTTATTGAGGTGACCCTAGCCTTTAACGGCTGAGCCATCTCCCCAGCCCATTCCTGACCTTCTCTAGGTTGAAAGTTTATGTGAAAAGGTTGTCGTGCCATGATTTTCTTTTGAAGAATTGTTCTTTCTCTAGGTAGAAGAGCGGGTATATATGCACACACACTCACACATACCACATACTACCACCACCACCACCATCAACAACGAAACAAGAATGCCCCTTTCCTCCAGTGCTCACCCTTTTCTCTTTCCCAATCAGCATCTTTGATGTATCACTGGCCACTTTTCTCTGTTGGAGTCTAACCTCTTTGTTGGTGTGGTTGTAGTCCCACCGCTGTAACTTAGAACCATACTTATGAAAACACTTACAAGCCTTTCCTGAATTCTGCACTCGCCTTCAGCTACCGCCAAGCACCATTGTTTCCGCTCACAGCCAGTTTTGCAGAAGATTTAGCCTTACATTCTCCACTGCCCTCTGCAGCCCCATTGTGGTCAGACTTCTCCCACCTGTTTCTATTAAAAAATCATCCGACCTGAGTCAGAGCCACGAGAAAATTCAATAAACTCTGCACTGGACCCAGCAGCAGCCATGGACCTGCTGTTTCTTCCTGCACTGCCGACTCCGTCAACTTCCGTGTCACTGCCATGGTTCTCCTCAGTCTATTTTTTTTGGCTCCCTTCTCTCTGTCCTGATCTTGAGCACCATGACTCAGTTCTCCCTGCTCTGCCAGCCTGCACAAAATATTCTCATTGATGGCCAATGAGGGACCACTTGATGCCAACGCTTTCCAACAGTTTCCTCTGCTTTCCTGTCTTCTGAGCATCTCACACTCCCACCTGGATAGTTCCAGAAGCCGGTGTCATTTAATACATCTTGACCTGGACCATTTCCTACTCCATCTGTCTCCTGTTTCTCACATCTGTGCACATGATCCTGAATATTCTGACAGTCCTGGCAAGAAGGAGACATTATGTACACAGTTGTTGAAAGCCCTGGGAGTCAGCTTGCCCCAGCTAGGCAGGACTTCTGGATATAGCTTCCTTAGCTGGTCTCGTTCATCGACAGGCTTGAAAGGTGCCCTGTATTGTTTTACTCACTACCCAGCCCCTCTTTAAAAATATCTCATTGCTATGTTTAGTTAGAGTCAATGTAATCCCACATGGGATTCTCATACATATTTATTTTGGCTAATTCTGACCCCTGACCATTCCTCTGGCTTCCATGTTATCTTTTTTGCCCTCTGTATTTCCACTTCATTTAGGTTAGTGGGCCTCTTTCTAGTTTCCTGGCAGTTACCCCCATTTCCTTTCACTTGAGCACACACAGCCTGCTCCTGTTACATCACATACATGAGATGCCATGGCAAAGAAAGAGCTGGGTGCTGGTAGATATAAACTCCTCAACCTGAACACTCCTGAATGGGATGCTTCTCTAGAGTAAAAAACTCTAACGTTTCCAATATAAACAAACAGCACCTTTACTTTTAAGCACAAAGGGCACAAAACCACAAGCCCTCTGCCTAATGTGGGCCAGATGTGAGATGAGAGGTTGAACTGCTTCCCCTAAAAAAGGTTTGTTGAAGTTCTAATCTCTAGTGCCCCAGGATGGGACCTTATTAGAAACTGAGTCTTTACTGAGGTAATCAAGTAAGGTCATTAGGGTGGCTGATCCAGCTGGGCCAGGATCTTTAACAAAAACTGCAATTTAGATGGGTATGAAAGGAGGACAATATGTGAAGATGCACAAGACAGTGGTATGTGAGAATGGGCACTGGGAGTGCAGAAGCTACCAGCCAAGGCACAGCAGAGGCTCAGAGTGAGGGGAAGGTGAGGAGTTTCTTCCTCAGGCTGCAGATGGAGCACTGCCCCAGGAGGCCTTCGCTGCAAACATCCAACCTCTGGAAGCATGTGGCAATTTCCTGTAGTCATAGTCAGTGTTTGTGGTACTTTGTTGCAGCAGCCCGCAGGAGACTAATACACCTGGCAACACTGACCACTGTCAGGATGCAAGTGTTTGTAAATCCATCCTACCCTTAGAATCTGCTGAAACTAAGTATGTTGTTCACTCTTTTGAACACCTCCCTGCTCTTTTCTTCTATGTGATCAGTTCTTTTCCGTTTATATGGGGCGTCATTCTACTTCTGGGGCAGAATCCCGTGGAGTACAGGCTCTGGGAGATCTTATAAAAGACTCATATAATAAAAATATCCAGCACCAGGAAGAACATGGCCCACAGAATCAACTATATAGGCTCACAGAGAATGATGTGACAGTCACCGAGCCTGCATGGATCTGTCCTAGGTCCTCTGCATACATCCTGCAATTCTCTAGCCTGGAGTTTTGTAGGACTCCTAACAGTGGAAGTGTGTGTGTGTGGGGGGGCCTGGGGGTGTCTCTGACTCTTTTGCCTGCTCTTGCTAACTTTTTTTCTCCTCCTGGGTTACCTCATCAGCCTTGATATGAGGGTTTGTGTCCAGTCTTATTGCGTCTTGTTATGCCATGTTCTGCTGATGTCCCTGGGAGGCCTGCTGTTTTCCGAAGGGAAATGGAGGAACTGTGAATCTGGGAGAAAGAGAAGTACAGGGGTGGGGGTGGGGTACTGGGAGCTGTGGAGTGAGGGGAGTCTGTGGTAAGATTGTAATGTATTAGAGTAGAATAAAAAATAAATAAAAATAATGATTTCAGTCATCATTTAATGGTTGCTACTGCAGTAGGCTTCACAGACATCATAACCTTCAATCATCATATTCCCTCTCTGTTCTAGGTGATATAAACTCCTCTGTGGGATACAAAATAGAGGTTTAGAAACATCAGAAACATGGCCAGGATAGACAACTAAGTGCCTGGTCTTGGAGTCTAGCTTGGGTCAACCTGACCCCTAACAGCTTGCCAGCCTCACTGTGGCCAGCTGCCTCCTAAGCACGAGAGCTTTCTCAGGCTGTTGAGAAAGGGGGCTTGCTGCAGATGTCATACCGGAGACTTGAGCATCTTTGCACCAGTTCATCAGTGACCACAGCCACTTATTTATTTTTCTATTTGTTTACTTTCAGAAGAATGTTTATTGGAGACAACCAATATTCTCTACAAGAAATGGGTTATTTAGGGAAAGGAAAGGAAAATTTGCTGTCTGGAATGCTCTACACAACGGGGGTGGGGTGGGGGGACTGAAAGCAGTGATGTTAGCCAGACCTGTGCAGGTAGTGTTGGGCTGGGTTCCAGGCTCTCTGTGGAGAAGGCATGAGGCATTTCCCTCTGGTCTTTAAGGACCATAGACGGCACTTAGGGACTCTCTGGACAGCAAGCAGAGCTACCTGGCTGCAGAGCTTATCATATGTCACTTTAAAGCAGGGAGCTTAGAAGTTAAGGATGGACTCTTGCTGGACCTGCACTTCTGCCTTCTGAGTTTCTCCAGATTTCAAGGGGGAAGAAGGAGACTTTTCGAAGCCAGCTGGGAACCATCCCAACACCCTTATGACTTTCTCAGCTTTGCTATTCCCAGGAAAGGCATCTCTTCCTTTAATCTGGCCTCTGTTCAGCACAGAAAATGGCTGGGAAATGCCCTCTGCCAGTAATCTCTCCTGGATGTTTGCAAACACTCAGGTTTCCGCACTGGGTTTGAGGAGGACGGCTCCTCAGCAACTGCACAGGAATGATTTGTTCCTCCAGATCTCTCTGATATCCTGCATTGAGCAGTTTCTTTCTTCTGGGTCGGATAACCTCAACTTTTATGCTCTCTTTTGAGTTCTTGTGGCTTGTGGGAAATTCTTGCCTCTACTCTTGGGAAGGTCATGCTTGAGGCTGCAGGATCCCTGCTGATTCTCGTGCTTTCCAGGTGCACTGAAACATCATATCCTCTCTGAAGGGGCACTGACCCATGAGACAAGGAAGATGCTGTGAGTCAAGTCAGTGGAGGCCAGAGGCCTGTCATCGCAAGGGTGGGCTGGGCTTCCCAGTCTTCATTTGAAACTGCAGTTCATTAAAGAGCTGATTTTTAAAAAGTTTCAGGCTTTAGGATTGGCACACCTGGTGAAGCAACAGGCAGAGGAGAATCTAGCATGGGGATTGAGTTTGCTCCCATCTTGTTGCCACAGTAAGTGGAAGAATTTCCTCTGGGGGGCTTAGGGACCTCAGAGCTGAAATAGGCTGTCAGGAGACAGGAAATCCAGGACAGAGGGAGAGGGGCTGCCTCTACAGTCAAGGTTTTTCTGGTTTCCTGACCTTTGTAGGGAAGGCTGCACATGAATGATCCTCACATGAAAAACTGCAATGTGCTCTTCCAAAACCCTTTGACAGACCGAGTGAATAAAATATTCTGAGGGAATACATCCTGAATTCAGTTTTCCCTAGGAGTAACACCTAACAAAAATAAGGTGTGTATATTGCAGTTGCGAAAGCATTGCTGATACATTAACCAAGTGAAGGCCACAGTCAGTTTCTTTTGTCTCAACCCAGTGTATTTTTCTGTGGCAGGTTTGCTCTCAGTTTATCCCATTACACTTAGCAGGACCTAAAAGGGTCCCTCTGGACTAGGCCACTTCCTCAGACCATTTTTGATTTTGTGTATGTTACAATCTTAAGGCACATTGCTCAGGTGTTCTACAGAGCTGCCTCACCTGGGGTCTGTCACATGTTTTCTTCATGATCAGACCTGGACTGTGGGTCTGGAGAGCCTGACAGTCCCATGCCATCTATCAGGAGCTCAGTGGCTGGCCGCCCACTCCATCCTGCTCTCCTCTTACCATATTGCTCTAATTTTAAGGTTTACGATTACATGTTTAGAAAAAGTTACTTATTTTGTAATGTTAAATGTACATTTCAATTGCAAGGTGTGTCCTGGTTTTTGAAACATTTAACAAACATGGAAAGCCTTCATTTAATGATGAAGGAAAATGGAGATTCCTCAAATCTGTGATGGTTATGCTGCTAATCAGGCTGTGCCCTTTCCCCAGTTATTCCAGACTGTTACCTGCCAGGAAACACTCCATTTTCTTTTGTATTTTTCTCTTTTAATCAGCACATAATGACTTACATATATATGCAGTCTATATAGTCCTAGTTCCAGGCTGGGCTTGGCTAGTTTTAGAGAATTCCATGTCTGGTGCTCACTAGGGTCTGGTTTGTGATAGTTTCCCAAGGCTACCCCATTCTCTGGCATCTTGTGGACAATGTCTCAAGTCCAGGCTCCTCCAACCCAGATAAAAGGTGCAAGGTTGTTGAACTCTATATTGTGGTTTTCAAAGGTTAAGGCAAGCAGAAAGGCTCAGTGAATGTCTTTCTTCCTCTTTCTTTCTTTTTTTCTTTCTTTCTTTCTCTCTCTCTTTCTTTCTGGAACAAGGCTGTATTTTTATTTTTTTCTAAATAAATATATTTTTTAAAAAATAGAATTTATATTCACAATTTTATATGGCTTTAAAATTTTTTTCTTTGACAATTTCATAAATGTAGTTAATGTATTTGGCCACATTACTCTCTGACTCCCTCCCCTATTCCTCCTTGACCCCTTCCTTTCCCGTATCTCCCTTCCAGTTTCTTTCTTTTTTTAAAAAAAAAATTATTCACTTAGTAGCCCCCTCCCTTATCGCCTCCCGGCCCCCCCTCCACACTCCCTCCCTCCATCTTTCCCCCATCTCCCTCATCTATTCATCAGGAAGGGGAAGCCATCCTTCCTTACCATCTGGCCACAGACTATCAAGTCTCTTCAGGACTGCCTGAATCCTCTTTCTCTGTGGCCTGGCAAGGCCACCCCACCCAGGACATTTGTTCATAGTGGCCTTATTCTTAATAGTCAGAATCTGGAAACAACCAGATGTCCCTCAACTGAAGAATAGATAAACACACTGTGGTACATCTAAACAATGGAATACTATTCAGCTATTTGCAGGCAAATCGATGAATCTGAAAAAGATCATTCTGAATGAGGTAACCCAGACCCAGAAAGACACACATAGTATATACTCATTTATAAGCGGATATTAGCCATACAACACAGGATAACTAACTATAATCAACAGACCTAAAGAAACTAGATAACAAGGAGGACACTAGGGAGGGTGTTTAATTCTCATTCAGATGGGCAAATAGAATGGACATCTGAAGTTGTTGAAGAGAGGGAACAAGACAGGAGCCTATCATAGATGGTCTCTGAAAGACTCCACCCAGCAGGGGATTGAAGCTGATGCTGAGACTCACAGCCAAACTTTGGGCATTGAGCAGGGAGAGTGGGGGAATAGAAGAACTTGGAGGGGACAAGAGCTCCACATGAAGAGCAACAGAGCCAGCAAATCTGGACCAAGGATGGCCTGTGGAGACTGATGCACCAACCAAGGACCATGCATGGAGAGGACCTACAACCCCTGCTCAGATGTAGCCCATAGGTAGCCCAGTCTCCATGTGCGTTTCCAAATGAGGGGAACAGGACTGTCTCTGGCATGGCTTCTGTTGAATGTTTTTCTTAATATGTGTTCTACTGCAGGGCCAGAGATGGTGGGCCTTGGTGAGAGCCTCTAAAGCAGAGTTAGATAGCTGCTGACTAATCTTCCCTTGTATGCATATATAGGATTAATTCTACCTAAACCTTTGCTACAAATCTTCAGCACATCTTGCATCTTAAAGAGCTTAAGATCCAGGAACTGAAGCTCGACTCTTGCTCAGCACATTCATTAGCCTGCTTTCTCAAGGATAACCTACTAAACAGGGTTGGTAGGAGAATTCAGTCAAATCTCTTGCAACTGACAGGATTCTGAACTGGCTCCATTCTACCTGTACCTGCTTGTTAAAAGATCTTCTTGACTATAAGTTACAGGAAGGAAGGCTCTGTATTGCCATGATTTATCATGGTTTTCCAGGGCACAGGCATAGCTTGGGGAAAGTTTGTTCAGCTACATTGCTGTAAAAGTGACGTTGCTAGGTGATAGTTACAGGATGAAATTGTTCACAGCCACAGAAATATAGATGCATTCATTGACATAAACCAATTAGTAAAGAGAACCAAAAATACTTTGGAAACGGGTAATAAGATTTAATTTTATGGGAAGCTGGATTATAGCTCGGTGGCATGGAGCATGCCGGGTACGTGGGTTCCATTCTTTGCAGCTCTGCCACACATATAACTATTTGTGGAAAAGATGGATTTTTACTATCATGTCCACTGACAGTATCATCATTTTGTTCCAAAAATCTGGATCTGCTATCAAAATACATCTTAAAGAAGAAGATCTAGCCGTCTTAAGGAGAGTGCATCCTTCCCTAGGCTGTCAGCTCGGCACATTCAGAGCAGAATCTCTCTTTCAGTGCTGACATTTTGATCCATAGATGAAGGAATCAAAGCCTGGGTGAAGTGAAAATATGTCACCTCAGTGTGAACACTCCTTTGTGGTATTTTGGAAGGAAGCAAACAGGAGCAGGAGATCACAGCAATCCTAGCTGGAAGTTTCCTGACTAAAAATTAGGATAGTTATCACACATTTTAGTAGTCAGCTGTTAACTGGTGATTTAGAGTTTCCCAGAGACACAATCCAACAAGCGCACGCACACATGCCTACACACACACACACACACACACACACACACACACGCACAGGCACACACATACACACACAGAGAGTCTGTAACTTGAAATAATTTAAGAGTGTTTCTTTTTATTCTGTGATGATGTAAGGCTGGTCATACTTATTCAGTAAACTCTCCAGTGTTTGAACTCTTTCTGAGATAGGAATCAGCTATAGATAGATTTTTCAGGTGTTATTAGGTGACTGAGCCAGGAAGAGGGATGCCCAGGCTAAACTTTTACTCTGTAAGGTCTGTGCTACGTTAGGATGTTCACTAGGCTCATCGATCCAAACCCACCTTTGATATAAATCAAAGAGCATATGAACGTAACATTATGGATTGCCTTGTGATTATAGAGCTTAATAAACCCATGACCTGTTATCATCATGTGGCTAGTTGAATAATTCCAGGCTGGACCCCATGTCTGAGAGCCAAAGGAAGCAATGGTGTACAAAAGAAGACCAGGTAACAAGTCCCGGCTCATGCAGTGAGGCAGAAGAAAAAAGGTATAATTTCTTCTGCCTCTGCCTCTTCCTTTGTTCTATGCAGGTCCTCAGAAGATAGGCCAAGTTCAGTTATGTTGGGGAGAGCAATCTCCTTTACTGAATCCACTGACTCAAATGCCATTCTCCGCCAGAGACATAAGGACCCACCCAGAAACAATGTGCAGACAGACAGCAGTCATCCTTCATCAAGTTAAGTGGACACACAAAATGATGGCAGCCTCTGTGAGAGCCACACACCTTTGATTATCTTCTATGGGGCCTTGTGTTACCATTGTTATCATTGTCTTCTATGGGGCCTTGTGTTACCTTGTTATCATTGTCACGTTGATCTCCTCTTGCTTCCCTTAAGCCTGTTCTGCCACACCGTCACTTCCTGGCAATGGTACCACCAGGACACGCCAGCCTACACATAAGGAGTTCACCAGACCAAGCCAGTGTTTGTTCTCGTTGTATCCATGTTCACTAGGCCACCGATCGTTTGGATTTTACTTCCTCCATATTTCCTGAACCTACTTCCTCCTTTCTGCTTCCATTAAAAATGCTACAGGCCTATCTCTGAAATACAAGAGATACTTAGGTTTATTGAAATACTTCTTCCTTCCCTCCTGGACTCTGTTAGATGTTATTATACTGAGGGTAGGCAATATGTCTCCATTTTGTGCATTATGTGGACATGCAGTGTCTGTGTGTGAGTTAGGATTTACAGTGTGCAAACCAAAGGAGTTCCAGGCATACAGGAAACCTCTCAGGGATGCTTAACTAAGTGCCAAAATGTGTAGGTCAAACTGTCCCTATGCTTTGTCCAGAATAACAAAATTGCATAGATACATATTTACTAGGGAAAACAAACATATATATATATGTGTGAGCTATTTTGGATATATATATATATATATTTGAAAACATCATGTTTACATGACAAATACATATGATTTTTAAATTTCTAAATACAAATTTATAATATATAAATGTATTCATATTTTATATACATATATGTGTATGTATGACTTGCCCTGCTACCTGACCAATACATCATTGCTGAATAAAGGCCTTGGGTCTTGAAAGGTTCCTGATAAAAAGGAGGCACAGTAAAGGAAAATGAAAAAACAAGTTTTGGGACCTTGGACTGAGAAGACTTGAGTTCAAATTGCAACTTAACAGTTTTAGCTATGAAATTTTAAAGCATGTCAGTTTGACAAATAATACATAACAGCATATTTTACTTTGCAAACTGACGAACTAGATTTTAGAGGTTATTATAAAATGATAAATATCTGAGGAAATTAACATAATTAGGAGGAATGAGCCATTGTTGGATATATATTTCAAAACATCATGTCACACAGGAGAAATATGTATGATTTTTAAATTTCCAAACACAAATGTAATTTTGATTAATGAAACAAAGAGATTAAGAAAGCAGAAACCATTACAAACAAAACTTTATATTTCCTTAGTTTCTAATTTCTAAACTAAACCAATGAATTGGATACTCTGCATATTGAATAGGACTGGGAATTCATTTATTATATTTTACCTGACCTCTCTTCTGCAGGCCATCCTTCTCAAAGCATGGTGTGCTCACAGAACTTGGGAATAAAGTTTAATCATCAAAATGAAGCATTCCCTGCCTTTGAATAACAGTTTAGCCCTCCAGTGCGCAGAAGGGTCCCTCTGCATAGAGCAGGTTGTAGCCAGTGCAGAAGCTCATCTAACAGGGCAACACTGAGCTAGTAAAGAAGCCAACAAATCAAAGTCGGGAGCATACTGGAGCACAAGCTTCCATTCATGATTCCCTGGTTGCATAACAGTGACGAAAACAAAAAACAAAAACAAAAACCTGCTCATGTTGTACGTAGTTGAGGCCCGACTGAAAAAGAAAACAAATATGAAAGATGTGAAACTTAAAACAAACTTTAAAGTCATTTCAAATTAAACCTCTTCTCGTAATCTACCCCGTTTCTCTCCTGTAGTATTTGTTTGATCTTCTGTCTTTTTAAGATTCTTATTAGCTGCAGGGCCCACTCTGTGCTCTGCCCCCCATTGTGATTTCACACTTGACCAAATCAGGGGAGTTGAACAAGATTGCTGACATGAAAAGAGCAGCTTTCAAGATAGAAGCACGCATGTTCCTCATTGCAAGAGAAATTGCAGTTGCTCTAACGTAGAAAGGTGTGCCTCAATCTATATATAGCTCGGCATCTTTTTAAGAACCTTCATCAAACATGAGAATGCTACGGTCCATTGACAACTCACCTGTTCGTTTCCTCTGCTTTTGGAAACAAACTCAATATGCTCCCAGGAACATCCTCTCTTACCGTAACCTCAAACTTTGGGTTTGCACACCAAAGCCTTTATTTTTACAGAGCCCTCATAATCGCAAATCTAGAACACAAGCTAGGTCCTTTGGCAGAACAGGAAGGTAGATAGGATCAAGTAGTGACATTAAGAGAATTGATGCTCTGTGCTGAAGAACTTAAGGTGACTGGATTCCATTTGCTCTCCCTCTATTACAGGATATTGACAGCAGTCACAGGATGCTCAATAGAGTTTTGCTATTCAGAGTGAGGCTTGGGAGCAACAATTAATTAGCAAGACTCTTGTACTTGGTGCAAGGCAGGCTCTAGGCCTCATGCACACCCGCTCAAACAGAATCCGCATTTTCGGAAGATTCCTCAGGCCAGTAGTGATGTTCTATTTTGTAAATAAAGTCAGGGAAGCTGGTTAAATTAGATTCTCAGACAGCAATGGCCTTGTTTAGGTAATGTACATCCCAAGTATAATACAGGCCATACTTAAAGCTAAAAGAAATGAGTGTTTGCTCATTTTTAATTTAAATTTCACCGCATGCTCTGAATTTCACCTGTAGCTGAGCAAGTGATCTATGTAAATTATGTTCTTCAAAGTGCAGTGTGGCTCAGGGCCTGCTGAAATACACAATTCTGGGTCCTTCCCCCAGAATTTCTGATTCTCTAGGTTGCAGTGATGATGAATACTAACACTGTTAATCTGGTTCCTAAATGATACTGCCACATTTGTCTAGGGAAAACAATAACTCCCCAGCGTGGCTTCCCTGGGACTCCTGGATACACTGCAGGTACCTTGCCATAGAAACACTCATTTAATCGTTTAAGGAGCTGCCTGGGCACATGCAGTTTTTTTTAAGCCCCTTAGAATAGTCTGGGTGTTTCTCCTTTAAAATATTTATTCTTAGATTTTTTTTTATAAATCTCCATATTGATTTCCATAGTGGCTGAACTCATTTACATTCCCACCAGCAAAACTAAAAATAGAGCTTCCATATGAACCATCTACACCACTCACAGGAATCTGATCAAAGGAATCTAAGTCAGTGTACCACAGAGAAAGGTGAACATGCTTATTGCATTGGCACACACAATCCTCAAGCCTAGGCATCTATCAACAGGTACGCGGATAACAAAAGTGAAGTAGGTGTACATGCTGGAGGTTTATTCAGACACAAGGGATACAGCAATTTCATTTGCAAGAAAATAGGTGAGATCATCAAACTGAGAGATGTAAGCCAGATTCGGAAAGACACTATGTTTTCTTAGATTTTATATAACTACACAATATATATGGATGACATGAAATTAAAGTTAGTGTTCTCAGGGAAAAGGAAAAAGATTACCAGGAATGAGAAAAAGGTTATACAGGTGGTGAATACATCAAACTACAGGTGAATGAAGATGTTTCTGTGGGGCTCATAACAATGTACAATTACCATACACTAATAAAAAATAATAAAGAAGCTTAAACATATAGGTCATACAATTATAAAAGCCATGCTTAATTTAAATCAAGAAGGTTGAAAATAATCGTATGCTAAAGCACACAACGAAGACCCCTTCCTGACCTCTTGTAGTAATCACATTTTATAGAATCTATATCTGATTCTTGGACATCTGGAGCCTTACTGGAAGAGGGTCTAACAAATCCCATGCGGGCACAGGAATCTATTACTGAAACTCTCATGCGCAAACCAACCATCCAGTCCCCAGCCACCTCCTTTACAGAGCTCTTTGAATGTCATTGGTATTTTCTTGTCCTCTTCATCCCAGGACCTAGAACTAGGTAACCATAGACACCAGTTACAGAGACTATTGATGGTAATCAGATTTGCCAATCCCAAACTCCAATCCCAAACCTGCCCACTCTTTCTTGAACATTCCTTGTACAGAAAATAGAGTATAGAGACTAACTCATTTGCCCTCCACGAAACTTGCTGTGCATTCTGATGTGCCCACTTGAGGTACCCAATAGTATGCCAAGCTGCTGTTTCTGGGCATTTGTGAGAACAGAGCTTTTCATAACAATTATTTCTGCAACCTTATCTTACCACCCCCCTCCCATTAAGTAAATCCAGGTACACAATTATAAGCCAAAACAAAAGAGCAATTACAAAGCCCATTCATTTGAAATGAACTAGAATGGGAGGGTCATCAAAGGGAGAATACAAAACAATGCAGTTTGCTTAGAAGCGATTCAGTTTCTGGGATTTGTACTCTAACAACATCACAAACACTTGAGTGATTCAGTTTGGTAGCTTTTTTTACATATATATTTTATTACATCATTTATTACAATTAATTTGTATCCTGGCTGTGGCCCTCTCCCTCACCTCCTCCCAATCCTACCTTCCCTTCCTCTTCTCCCCCTATGACCCTCCCTTAACCCACTGATAGGGGAGGACTTCCTCCCCTACTATCTGACCCTAGCTTTTTATAAGACACTAGTTGCCACATGTCTGCAGTTGAGTCCCTTAACTCAGTGTGGCTCACAAATGGAGATAGATGGCAGCTCTTCAAAGGCAATGTAATCATTCTGAGGCCATACTTGTCACACTCATCAGGAATCAGGGATGGCAGAGGCCATGTATTGCTTAAGGTCATTTGGAAAACCTGTAAATAGGACCCCACATCTCTTGGCCCATCACTCTGTAAGATGTGAAATTATTTACACAATCTTTCATTGAGTCATCCAGGCTTTTGTTGTTATTTTTTTAATTTTATGTTTCAACACTTGTCGACCAAGAACAGTTTGTAGAGTTGACAGCAGTCTCTCTAAATGCTAAGGGCACAGAGGTAGGTTCTATTTATGATCATTCGCCTCTGGAGAAAAAGATTAGCTAGGGTTGCCTTTCAGTACAGGTTCCTATGGAGCTGATGTCACCTGGTCAATGTCATATCTGCTAGGCAGAGGCAAGCATCCAGTAGAGGGCAGTGGAGTTAGAGCTGTGGCACTTGTCAGTTAGAAAACTAGCACAGGGAAGTGCTTTGTGATATGTAGAGGTGGATAAATCAAATCTGGGAGTCCTTTATAAGACGCCTAAATTCGCTCTATTGGTCTCCTTGTGAAGCTCCTGTCCCCTTCCAAGTCTTTCTATCTCCCTATTCTTCCATAAGGTTTCTGGCACTCTGCCCAAAGTTTGGTTATGAGTCTCAGCATATCCTAGGATACCCTGGTGGGTAGAGTCTTTCAGAGGTCCCCTGTGAAAGGCTCCTGTCTTGTTCTTTGTCTTTTCCTACTTCTGATGTCTATCCCGTTGACCTTCTGAATGAAGTTTCAACCTCTTCCTTAGGGCCCTCCTTGTTGTTTAGTTTCTTTAGGACTGTAGATTTTAGTATGTTTATCCTATACTATATGATTAATATCCAATTATAAGTGAGTATATATACCATATGTGTCTTTTTTCTTCTGGGTTACTCACTCAGGATGAGACCAACACTCCAACCAAGGAACATGCATGGAAAGGACCTAGACCCCTTGCTCAGAAAAAGCCCATAGGCTGTTCAGTTTCCAAGTGGGTTCCCTAGTGAGGGGGGCAGGAGCTGTCTCTGACATGAACTCAGTGGCTGGATCTTTGATCACCTCCCCCTGAGGGGGGAGCAGCCTTACCAGGCCACAGAGGAAGAGGATGCAGTCATACTTAATGAGACCTGATAAGCTAGGGTCAGATGGAAGGAGAGGAGGTCCTTCCCTATCAGGGCACTAGGGAAAGAGCATAGGGGAAGAAGTGGGAAGGTAGGACTAGGAGGAGATGAGGGATGGGACTACAACAGCTATACAAGGTGAATAAATGGTACTTTCTTACTTAATTAATTAAAAGATGCCTAAATTCCCAACTCTACTCTGCCAAGAAATTCAAGCACCAAGCATAGCTGCTCTATAACTCAGACATCCTGTGTTGGACTCATGACTACCACACTGAATAATCCAAGGCCTACAAATCTTATGTGATGCACTTGCAGTAAAGCATTTGGCCTTTGTCTCTGGCTCTTAGGATGTAGTTTCTGGATGCTTAGACTTTATTCCACCATGACAGGGTCTTTGCTGCTCATGATGATCCCTTTTGATCTCACCTGACAATTTATGAGAATGAGGGGCTGGCTAGGCTGGAAAGACCAACCATGTGGTTAAAGGGTCAGTGATTTAGGCCAGTTGAAGAGAGGGATGAAAAACCCCAACCATTCTGTGTGTAAGTTGGCTTAGAAACGTATTTGATATCAACAATGTGTGTACCATTACACACATTCTAAGGAGAGAGAAACCCTCGTGAAAGATTGATAACATCTACCATCAGTGCAGCTTCCGTTCCTGCTTTGTTAGCCAATGGCCTGTTTAGTTTCTTTTCGAAGATCCAGGGTTAGATATCACGGAATTCTCTAGGACAAAGAAGAAAAAGCTCCCACGATACAAATTTAATACAAAGGTTAAAAGATAAGGCTGCAATAGCAGGAGTGGGTCCTTCCCTCTTCCTTCCAAGTCTCTTCACACCTTGTCCAATGGAAACACAGGGTCCTGAAGGGACTAGAACAATGGAGCTTAAGCAGCTCACTACATCCAGGTCTCAGTCAAGCAGCTCTCCAGGCCGGTAGGAACTCAGACGTCAGGTGACCGTGGCTGCTTTTCCTGTCATTGTGTACGTAGCCTTCTTTCTACCCCTCAGCAGCTTCAGAAACTAGACAATTGTTTTCTCTGTCTGAAATGTTCTTCCATCAGCAATTCACATGCTGGATCATTCTTCACATTTGACATTCAATGTCAGTTCCCTCTGGACATATCTCTGGCTCCTCTTCCTACAGTGCCATCCTGGAACTTGTTTCTCACTTACGTCTTATGTTCTTTAAAGCACTCACTCTTTTAAATATATCAGTGGTTTATTTTCTTACATGTATATGCTTTGTCTATTTCTCCCACATTGCCCTAAAGTGAGCACTGTGGTGAAAGGGTTTGTATGCCTGTTTGGTACCGTGACTTTGGCCTACACCATCATGTGAGAGAATGAATGTAAACCACCCACTGTGTGCTTTCCCTGTCCTAGGTGATGTGAGACCCACAGCAAATGCATGAAACTCAGTTCTCTGAAGGAACTGTGCAAACTGAGCCATTACACAGTAGAACAAGGAATGCAATTATTTCTGTTCCCATGCTCACACAAGCCCAGGTCCTGCACTGCTGTCCTTTTCTTTGTGGTTTATGGACTCAGTACCTCTCAGACTTAAAACAGCATCCGGACACAAATTGCTCCTAAATTGATTTTTCAATTTCAGAAAAAATATTAATATTTTCTTTTCTTTATTATTAGTTTTAAAAGTAAACATCATGTCCAAGAATGTATAAGACAGAACCCTAGAGAAAGAACACAAAACTTGTAAGAAACTACTAAAAGAAAAGTTTATGGTATCTAAATCCACTACATTTATATTTTAAAAATGGGGACATCTTAACTAGAGGGAAAATGCTTATGGTGCAATTACTTTTAAAAATTGCTCCTGTGGCATTCTATTATTGGGAATGTATTAGATGAGATTGATACATTTAAAGTGAAGATAAATCTGTATAATAAGTAAGATTTATAGGTGTTTTGATAGTTCATATACAATGTGTCATAATTTAGTTGTAGAGTCCAAGACAGAATAAATTCAAATGGTTAGCTGCCTGTCTCAGAGGAAAAAAAAATGCAGACAGCAAAGGATATAAAATAAGTGAAAACTTATTGAATTTAGTAACAAATAAAAAAACGCCCTAGGCCCAGTGCCAAGGAATATGCTTGGCTTGCATTTTTTTCAACACCCTAAATTTACCCAGCTGTGGTTTCTTTATAAGTGTCATCCAATGGAACCCTTGAAATTGAGGGTGTGCGTGTAGAAGGTGATTGTCATTCCATCTGGATATTCACTCTCTCGAAAAACATGTACCACACTCATAGATCAGGGAAGGTGCAGGTCACAGTTAAAGATGGCACACGAAGGCTTCGTCTGAAAGTCTCTCTGGGCTTTAACTAGATCATTGCCATACTTGCAAGTTGTGTTATGGACAGGCAGTGTTAAAGTATCTTATTTCGTATTAGGACTGAACACCCTGGGGCCAGAGGAGACCTTTCAGAATGTTTGGTTGAAATTCAAGGCCCCCATTCTGCAAAGAAGCATGATTCATTTTCATACTGGTCTTGGCAGGAGCTCATGTCCTCATTCATTCATTCATTCTTCATACATTTGTGAATACAAGCTGTACCTTATTAAAAATAAGATGTGACCAAGATTCCTTCTCTGCTTGTAAGGTACTTGGAAGCCATGGCCCATTCCATGTTTCTAACCCAGGAGTTGAGATTGATTTCAACTCAACCTCAATGCTAAACACTTAGAATGCTGGAAGATGGAACCTTCTAATTTAATGTGAGAATCTCCCAAACACTTAGACATCTACATCTGGGAGCAGGGATCGGCTAGGTGGAGGAGCAGCAACAGGTCAACTCATTTCTGCCTCTTGGTTTTCAGTGTGGTATGGGAGAATGGAAAGCATAGGCAGGGGTAAATAAAAATTCCAAGGCTGCCTCAAAGTCATAATTACACACCATTTGTTATTACGAGTCCTAGGCTGTGAAAACCTTTACTTAGTCAAACTGTTCCCAGTTCAATGAAAGCACAATGACATGGTGTGAAAGCAGGGCAGGAAAAAACAACAACAACAACACTTTAGTCCAAGCACTGAGTAGAGTCACTAATGCTGCCAGGGGAGGGAGGGCAGATAAAGAAAGACTTGATTGTAATTGGGCACCAGTGGATGAGTAGGAATTTAGCAGGCAACGAGGTGCAAGAGGAAGTTTGAAAGCTAAGAGGTATATCAAATATTCTAGAAGCGACAGTTCTTGAGCTGAGCATAAAGAGTTGTCAGAGGAGAAATCTGGAGAGACAGCTGCTGAAGCTGGCATTATCCTCAAGATGATGTCATTGGAGTCTACTTGTACAACGTGCTAGTGCTAGATTTTAATAGAACTATTAGGATGATACAGGAAATACATGAAATTAAAATACACTATAGGGAATAATAGACACATTTCATAATTCCGAGGAATTTTTGTGGCTTAGATTCTTTTAAATAATCTTTTTCTCCAGATGGCATGGTGGCTTATTATGCCCCCATGCTACTTAACAGAAGTGCTGTTCTCTTCAGAGGACCAGAGGACCACTGCTGGGTTCCCAGCACCCACATATCTCTAGCTACAGGGGATCTGATACCGGGTCTTTTGGCTTCTGAGAGAACACACACACACACCTTTAAAATGTCCCAAAGGAGGGCATACTGTGCAGGGCACATGGCTTACCGAGCACTGTTGAATCATTATACTTTTGCTGAAAGAGATCTGTCTAGATTCAAGAGTAGTCGGACCAATTCTAAAAAACATCATATTTAGGGAGAAGAACTAGCAAGCAGAAGGCCTTGTAAGAACAAAAGTGGGTCTTTGGGGTTTTAAGACAAGTTGCTGGTGGCAATTCAAATAAAAATCAAATCAGAGCCGGGGAAGGATGTGACGAAGAAAAACCAGCTTGAGTTTCTCCACCCGACTCTTTCCCTAGTCTGTCCCTTCACTTCCGGCATCCCTTTACTCGTTGGTAAAGAACTTTCTCTGTGAAAAGGCTCCAAAAACATATTTGTGTTAGAAATGAATGGTCACTAAGACTTACTGTTCTCTTCTTCTGCCATGCTGTTTAGCAGGGGGCAGGGGCCTGGACGACGGCAGAGCTTGAGGGATAGGCTGCCAAGAGCAGAGGTGTATTGACTGGGTAGGGGTATCCCAAAAGCTTAGTGTGCAAAATGTTATTAAGTTTCTCGATATAACTAGGAGCCAAAACCTGGTTGTAAATCTGTGTTTTAGGATATATTTGCTCATTGCTCTTTTCATTCAGTATCAAAAATAGTAGCTGTTTGAAGTGACATAGTTTCAAATATCAAGTCACTATTTCAGCTTGATTGGCACTGAACCATTATTGAGTATTAGCCAGACTTAAATAGCATTAGAAGCAAAGAAATGTAAATCAACAAAGAGAATGACATAAATTAATAAGCTACTTTCATCTTAGAAGACAGAATTTGAAACCCGTAGAAGGTCTTTACCTAAGACCTTCATAACGTCAGTAAACTGGGACTAAAGCATAGTGATTTTTTCCAGAGATTTATTTTCTTTTTATTTCTGTATATATGTGTGTTTCTGTGGCTGCATATGTTTGCGTGCTTGAATTTTAGGTGGTTGTGAGCTGCCTGCTGTGAGTGTTGGGAACTGAACTCTGGTCCTGGGAAAGAGCAGCAAGTGCTCTTAACTGAGGCACCATCTCTCTATCCCCAAGTATAGTTATGTATAAGCAGCTGATCTGTTACATCAAGGGCCCCTCAGTGTCACTTTGTTAGGGGTTTGTTGTGCATTCTGTAATATTGTATCTGACATGGCCCCTCCCTTCTACTTAAATAGAGAACATAGTTAAATGGTGAAATATTTATTACTGAGAGAACTACTGCTCCTACAGTACACATGCCAATTCCTCTCTCTCTCTCTCTCTCTCTCTCTGTCTCTCTCTCTCTCTCTCTCTCTCTCTCTCTCTCTCATACACACACAACTAGGGCCATTATTTCTGTATGAAATGTTCTCCTCCCTCTTTTCCCTTAATTCCTAATCATCCAGTTACGTGTCCTCCTTTGACATATTTTCCCTACTTTCGTGTTCATGCTTCTCCTATTTACCCCCAATGCATCCCTACCTCAGTTTCATCTTGTACTGAGGACACTTATGTACCTGTCTATTCCTATCACTCTCCGTTTTAAAGCAGGACAACATCCTGTAGCTCATTTACGTTTGTGTTTCTAGTGCCTAATGTGGAACCTAGGCACCGAATAGGCACTAGTATATATTTGTTGAATGGTTTCAGTTCCCAAGTGAGACACCAGGTAGGCAAATTTTCTTCTGGGGGGATGAAAGATTTGACTATAAATAAAGACTCCCCAAATGAGAGGACAATAGCCCCATAGCACCGAATGAAAGCGCATAGGACATCTGAGGAAACGCTGAGCCCCACAGCATGTTCAAAGGTCAGACTACCTCACTAGATACTTAAAAGGCAGGTTTAAGAAAATGAAGAAAAGAACTTACTCATTTTAATAAATGACCTATTTGGAATGTGTAAATAATTTTAAAGTTACCTACTGAAGTCAGGGATGATTGTAAGGTTAGAACTTCACTTTCCAAATGACAGTAAGATGAAAGTCACATGTCCCAATGTTCCTAGAGGCTCCTACTGAAGAAGTAGTTTGCCTAGAACATACAGATTACATAATATGATAGAAATCTCCTTTTTATTTTCTGCTTAGCTTTTCTTTGGTTCGGTGTGTGATTCTTTGATTGGGAATGCTTAGGCTTGAACTTAAGAGCACTGCTCTGCTACATTATGTCAGAGAAACTAACTCTGAGCAACCAAGCAACTTCAGTCACTGAGTAATCACAGGCACAAGGGTGAGAGGGGAGTGATTCTTCTCTGAATCAAGGGAGAGGGCATGCGGAGTGTGATGGGACTCTCCACAGTTGTGCATCCATATGTCCAGGAACACCTGGCCAGACCTGGCTCTCAGTTAGGAATAGATGAGAAAGGAGAAACAAACTCGGGGCTTGTGTCTAGTCTGTCACAGAGGACAGACTGGACAGTTGCCCTTTGAGAAACAGAAAGCAATCTCAGATATCCCTTTGAGCAGGATGGACAATTGAGCTAGGATGATCAACTTACAGAGCCACTACTCACAGCAGCTGGTAAAGGTTAGCACAGACATTTAACAAAAACACAAAGTTTCCAGTTTCTTTAGTGAGTGGAGTCAGCATTTGCTCTCCAATACTTCCAAGTGAGCTGTTTTCTAACAATCAAGTCCTCCAGTTTGGGTTTTACTTGGAGCAGAGGGAAAGGCAGGAAGCTCTCCCCGTTCCCACTGCCATGCTCACCCACATGGATAACACTCATGAATTTAGCGTGTTCCCCACCTTACTACAAAGGATCCATGACTCAGTACCAAGGCCATGACATCTCCCAGTTTAATGAAGTTGGCAGCGGCAAAGTAGAAAATACTCAGTTTGGTTTTGTGCTAGAAAATATTGCAGAAAGGATCTTTAAATACTGCTATCAAGAACATTTGTTATCAACTAATTTGCATTAATGAACACTGGCTAAGTAGACATGTTTGCAAGCTGTGAAGGTACAACCTTATTCCATATTAATTCTGTACTGGAGCCAAGAATTTAATAAGAACAGGCTATTGATCGTGCCCATAAGGATTGTTCGTGGCTTAATATAATTTGGCAAAATCCAAACATTATTAATCACAACTAATAGTCCCTATCTGGAAAACAAGCACATTGTTGCTCATTTGGTTCAGAAATTATTTGAAAGCTCAACTACAACCAAAACATATACTAGGAATCAATTAGAAACATCTTAAATTATTTAACTTTGCATGTATTATGCTTAAGTGTCTTCAGAGAGAATCTGCTTTACTGCATGTAAGGAGTATGCTTTCCTACATATAGAGAATATGTTCTGTAACATTTGCCAAATCACACAAATAAAAAGTCATAAGAAAAAGTGAAATAATAATCATAATATTAAAAATAGTGTGATGGTGACAGTTGTGAAGCTCAGTCATGAATTATTTAGGTTACATACGATTTTTAGAAATGAAAGAACAGGAGCACAGTAAGATTTGAACCTCTGTGTGTGCATGTACAATATATGTGACAGACATGTAAACTAGATTATCTCTATCTACCTACATACCTACCTACCTACCTACCTACCTACCTATCTATCTATCTCAATCTCTATCTAATCTCAATCCCTTATCCAAAAATGCTTGGGACCAAAATGTTTAAGATTTTGGGATTTTAAAATATTTTAATAGTTAACATATGTATCAAGTGAGATGTTGCAGACAGAACCCAAATATTAAGAAACATTCACACATGTCTCTCATACACAGTGACCTAAAGATAATTTCACAGGATTTTTTTTTTTTTGAAGTCATTTTCTGAATAAAAGGAAAGTTTCATGGTGTGGAATTTCTACTTTTTTAAATTAAATTTTTATTTTTTATATTAATTAGTTTATTCACTTGTATCCCAGCTGTAGCCCTCTCCCTTATTCCTTCCAATCCCACTCTCCCTCTCTCATTTCCTCCCATGGCCCCATCCAAGTCCACTGATAAGGGAGGTCCTCTTCCCCTTCCATCTGAACCTAGCCTATCAAGTCTCATCAGGAGTGGCTGCACTGTCTTCCTCTGTGGCCTGGCAAGGCTGCTCACCCCAAGGGGAAGGTAAGCAAAGAGCCAGCCACTGAGTTCATGTCAAACACAATACCTGTTCCCCTTACTAGGGTACCCACTTGGAGACTGTGCTACCACAGGCTACATCTGAGCAGGGGTTCTAGGTTATCTCCATGAATGGTCCTTGGTTGGAGTATCAGTCTCAGAAAAAACTCCTGTGCCCAGATACTTTGGTTCTGTTGCTCTCCTTGTGGAGCTCCTGACCCCTCCAGGTTTTTCTATCTCCCCCTTAATTCATAAGATTCCATACACTCTGGAATTTCTACTTTTAATGTCATATTGAAGCTCAAATTATACAATTTTTGAAGTATTTTTTGTTTTTGTTGTATTGTATTTTTGGTCTTGGACTACGGATGCTTGATGTATGTATGTGTGTATATTTTCTTTCAGTATATGTGTGTATATGTATACTTTCCTCTCTGTTTTGTGTGTTCTTTTTCACATGTGTTTGTATACATGCACAAGAATTTTTCTACAGGCATTGATGCTCTTCTTCATGGGAGTTCTGGTTGTGTATATACATGGGTGTGTGCTCTTCTTCACGTGTGTTTGTTTTTACATGTGCCTGTGTGCTCTCTGTGGTTATATAATTGCATGTGTGTTCTGCATATGTTTGTCTACATATACTTGCGTGTGTTCTTTGTGAATGTGTTTGTATGCATGTGTGTGTATGTGTGCATGTGTGTGTGTGTATATATCCTTGTGCGTGTGTGCATGCATGTTCTTCAATGAGCAGTGCATCTGGAATGATACTGGACTCACGAGGCTCCCTGATGTAAAATTCTCCTAAACAAATTTCTGATATTAGAAATAATTCACCACATAATTTACCTGGCTGCCTTTCTATTTTTGCATATATTTCATTTACTTTTTAATATTATTTTTATTTATGCCTATTTTTTAGTTAGACTCTTAATATATAGCCCAGGCTGGCATGGATAAACTTTAAGAAAAATTAGAAAATATTTTCTCTACATTTTGTCCATTAGGGTTTAAAAAATAGGGTGTGTGTGTTAAGGAATAGGCTGTGTGAGTTCAGTGGCCCATGTCAATACATTGCGTATTCAGGAGGCCAAAGTAGGAGGATCTCAAATTCAAGAATACCTTGGGCTACAAGGTGAATTCTGGTCTAACCTGGACTACATAGTAACATCATATTTTAAAAACGTTGTTCATTTCAACCAGGAACACAGGGAGCCCAACTACAGATCTTCCTTTATCCTTTCTTCCCATCCAGTCCCTGAGTCTCACCACCTGCTGTGGCTTTATCCTCCTTTCTGCTCCCTCCTCCAATGGATCACCCCAATCTTCTCCTCCAAGCTTCCTTCCCACCCATCCTCTTATTCCAGCCCCCAACTACAGCAGGAAACTGCCAGCCAAGACTGCCACAGAAGCAAGCAGCCCAGCAAAGCAGGTAAGAGCTTCATAGCTTCACCTCCCTCTCTCCTCCAAATCCCCCAGTCTCATCCTGGCACTTTAGCAGACCACCTGTTGTGGTGTCTCCTCACCCATGAGGAGAGAATGGGGCCTCTCTCCTCCCCCGTTCTCAGGGGGATAAGCAGGTTTTGGTAGAACATGGTGCTTTCGTCCTTCCAGTGGACCCATGAGCACTCCTTCGCTTTTTATTATGTCTTGTTTTTCTTTTTTCGAGGATGTCTCTATGTAGCCATGTCTGTTCTGAACTTGCTCTGTAGACCAGGCTGGCCTCAACTCACAGAGATCCACATGCCTCTTCCTCCCCAAGTGCTGGGATTACAGGCATGTGCCACTGTGCCTGGCTCCCCCACTTTTTAAAGTGTCACCTTCCAATGCCTAGAAACACATTCTACCTGGAGACCCCAGGATCAAACCTGGCAGGATCTCAGAAGAATTCCCTACCAGGTATCACACAGTCTGCACTCCCTCACAAGCACCAGACAGGGCAGCTGGGCTGGTGGCACTCCTCTGGAATCCCAGCACTTGAAAAGGCAGAAGCAGGTTTATTTCCTTAGTTCAAGGTCAGCCTGGTCTACAAAGTGAATCTAGAACAGCCAAGGCTACGCAGAGAAACCCTGTCTCAAAAAACTGAAAACAAAACAAAGACAAGAACAGATATCAACAGCTAAAATTACAACTTCCCAAACCCAGATGTTTAGATGCCAGTGTCAAAACATCATCAGTGGTCTCAAAGTGCCAATAAAAAGACACAGACTAATAGAACAGATGTGAAAACAGGATCCATCCTTTCCCTGCATCCAAGAAACATACCTTAACATCAAGGATAGATATCACCTCAGGGTAAAAAGATAAAAAAATATAATTCAAGTAAATGTACCTAAGCAGCAAGCTGGTAGAGCCATTTTAATATCTGACAAAACAGACTTAACATGAAAATTAATCAGAAGAGATATGGAAGACTACCATATACTCATTAAAGGAAAAATCCACTAAGAAGACATTTCAGTTTTTAAACTCTGTGCCTCAAATACAAGGGCACAGAAGTTCATAATACTACTGCAGCTTAAACCACACATTGACCCTCAAACATGGAAAGTGGGAGACTTCAAGATGCAGCTCACGCCAATAGACAAGCAACCAGACAAAACTAAATAGAGAAACACTGGAGCTAAGTGATGATATAGGCCAAATGGGTCTAACAAATAACAGCAGAAAATTTCACCCAAACATCAATGATTATACCTTCTCAGCACCTCACGGAACTCCCTCCATATATCTGATCATTCATGAAGCAAGTCTCAATCTGGATATCAACAACAGAAACAAAAGAAAGCTTATAAACTTATGGAAATGTGAGTAACTCAATACTGAATGAAAGGTAGGTCAAGACATAAGTTAAGAAAGAACTTAAAGATTCCAAGGATTGAATAAAAATGAATACATAACATATCAAACTTATGGTATGCAACCAAAGCAGTTCTAATAGGCAAACTTAAAAGCCTACATTAAAAAATTGGAGAGATCTCACACTAGTGATTTAACAGCACACCTAAAACTTCTAGAAGAAAAAAGAAGAAATTACACTCAAAGGAGTAGAAAGAAAAAAAAAAACCAACAATCAAACTCAAAGCTGAAATTAATAAAATAGAAACAAACAAACCAACAAAACACAAAGAATTAATGAAACAAAGAGATGGTTCTTTGAAAAAAATAAATAAGAGAGAAAAACTTTTATCAAAACTATCTAAAAGGCAGAGATAGAACATCCAAATTAATAAAATTAAAAATGAAAAGAAGGGCTATAACAACAGACATACACAAGACATCCAGAGTCATAAGGATGTATTTTAAAAACTTGTACTACTGTTCAATATTCCTCTATTGAGGATTTTCTGTTTAGCTCTGTACCACATTTTTTAATTGGATTACTTGTTTTGTTGCTGTTTAACTTCTTCAGTTCTTTATATATTCTGAACATTAGCCCTCTGTCAGATATAGGGTTATTGTAGACCCTATCCCAGTCCAGGTTGTTATTTTGTTCTGACGACAGTGTCCTTTGCTTTAGAGAAGCTTTTCAGTTTCATGAGGTCCCATGCATTGATTGTTGGTCTTAGAGCCTGTGCTGTTGGTGTTCTGTTCAGGAAGTTGTCTCCTGTGCCAATGAGTTCAAGGCTCTTCCCCACTTTTTCTTCTAAATAAGTTTACTGTGTCTGGTTTTATGTTGAGGTCTTTGATCCACTTGGACTTTAGTTTTGTGCAGGTGCTAAATATGGCATAGTGAAAATGGCCATCCTACCAAAAGCAATCTACAGATTCAATGCAATTCCCGCCAAATTACCAACACAATTCTTTACAGAACTTGAAAAAATAACTCAGCAGAGACCTATACCCCAACCAAGGAAAATGAATGGAGAGGATCTAAAACCCCTGCTCAGATGTAGCCCATAGATTCAATCTCCAAGTGAGTTCCCTAATAAGGGGAACAGGGGCTTTCTTTTGCATGAATTCAGTGACAGGCTTTCTGAGCACTTCCCCCTGGGCGGGTGCAGCCTTGCCAGGCTACAGAGGAAGACAACGTGCCCATCCTAATGAGACCTGATAGGCTAGAGTCAGATGGAATGGGAGCCTACTGAATGGGAGTCTACTGAATAGCCTATCAGTAGACTAGAGGAGGGGCATGGGGGGAGAAAAGGGAGGGAGGGTGGGACTGGGAAGAGATGAGGGAGGAGGCTACAGCCTGGAAACAAAATGAATAAATTGTCATTTAAAAAAACCCTGTACTCCACCTGTGCTGAATAGCTTTATGTCAACTTGATGCAAGTTTAAATCATTTGAGAGCAGGGAACCATAATTCAGAAAATGCCTCCATAAGACGAGACTGTAGAGAAGACTGTAGGGCATTTTCTTAATTAGTAATAGATGGTGGAGGCCCAGCCCACCCTGCCATCCCTGGGCAGGTGGTCATGGAGTCTGTAAGAAAGGAAGCTGAGGAAGCCATGGTAAGCAAGCCAGTAAGCAAGCAGCATCCCTCTGTGGCCTCTGCATCCGCTCCTGCTTTTAGGTTCTGCCGTGCTTGACTTTCTTTCCCGACTTCCTTAGAGGAAGAACAGTAATGTGAAAGTGTAGCCCACTATACCCTTTTAGCCTCAGGTTGCTTTGGTGATAGCGTTTTATTATAGCAATAGTACCTCTAAGACACTGCTTAGATTTGAAAATCTAAAAGAAATGGAATTTTTTCTTGATACATACCAGTTACCAATTTTAAATCAAGATCAGATAAGCAATGTAAAAAGACCTATACAACCTTAGTGAAATAGAAGCATTCATTAAAAATGTCACAACAACAAAAAAAAGCCCAAGGACAGATGGTTTTAGCATAGAATCTATCAGATTTTTTTAAAAGTTAATGCCAATACTCCTCAAATTATTCTACAGACTAGACAGAGAAAGACTGTTACTCATTTCATTTTAGGAGGTCACAGTTACCTTGAGACCCAAACCATATAAAGGAGCAAAAAGAAAGAATTACATATCATTTTCCCTTGTGAAGACAGATGCAAAAATACTCCATAAAATACTTGCAAACCAAATCTAGTAACATTAAAAAAGATCATTCACCATGATTTAGTAGACTTCATCCTAAAGATGCAAAGATGTTTCAACATATATAAATCAATAAATGTAATCTACCATGTAAAAAAACTAAAAACAATCATCTCATTGGATGCAGAAAAGGCCTTGACAAAAATCCAACACCCCTTCATGATAAAAGTATTGTGATATTAGGGGATACAAGGGACATATCTAGACATAATAAGGCGGTTCATAATAAACCTATAGCCAACATCAATTTAAGTGTAGGGAAACTCAAAGCAATTCCACTAACACTAGAAACAAAACAAAGCTGTCCACTTTCTCCATACCTATTTAATATTTGACTGAAGTCTATTTAATTTAAGTCTTAGTTAGAGCAATAAGACAACTTAAGAAAATCAAAGGGATACAAATTGGAAAGAAAGAAGTCAAAGTATCTTTGTTTTCAATTGATATACTAAAATACTTAAGTGACACAAAAAATTCCATCAGGAAACTGTTACAGCTGATAAAACCTTTCAGAAAAGTAACTAGATACAAAATTAACTCACAAAAAGTAGCCTTCCTCCATACAAATGACAAATGGTCTGAGAAATAAATCTGGGAAACAACACCTTTCATAATAGCTTTAAGTAATATATACCATCTTGGGGTAACTTTAACGAAGCAGGTAAAAGATTTGTCTGATAAAAACTTCAAGTCATTGAAGACAGGAAAGATATCATTAGATGGAAAATCTCTAAGTTCAGAAATTGATAGGATTAATATGGTAAAAATGGCCATTCCACCAAAATCAATCAATGCATTCTCTGTTAGTATTCCAATGCAATTATTCACAGATCTTGAAAGGAAAATTTTTAGGCTTATATTGAAACATTAAAAACCTAGGATAGCTAAAACAATGCTGAATAAAGAAATTAAAATAAAAAGCTGGAGGTATCACTATGCCTGATTCAGGTTGTAGTGTGGAGTTAGTAGGGCTATAATGATAAAAACAGCATGGCATTGGCTGTGTACAGACACATTGATCTTTTGAATTGAATTGAAAACCTAGACATAAATCCACATACCTAAGAATATCTGATTTTTTTTTTAATAAAGAAGCCAGAAATACACACCAAGGTAAAAACAGCATCTTAAACAAATGGTACTTGTCAAACTGGAATGCTGCATGTAAAAAATCTAAATAGATCCATACTTACCACCCTGCTCAAAACTCCTCTTCAAATGAATCCTAGATCTCAGCATAAAACCAGATGCACTGACCCCTTGATATGGAAGAGAAATTAGATTTTTCAATTTGGTGGTGTCTGTAGTGATGTTATTGCTGTAATAAAACTGCATGACCAAAGCCACTTGGGGGTGAAATGGTTTATTTGGCTTGCACTTCCACATCACTGTTCTTCATCTAAAAACGTCAGGACAGAAAGTCCAGCAGGACAGAAGAGAACGTGGAGCCTTGAATCGCCTTGAATTCATTGACACTAGAAAAGACTTTCTAAATAGAACACCAATGGCACAGGCACTAAGGTCAATTGATAAATCGGATCTTGTGAAACTGAAACGCTACAGTGTAGCAACGGCACTGCTATTTGGACAAAGTGGCAGCCTACAGAACAGAAAACAGTTTGCCCAGCTACAAATCTGGCAGAGGGCTAATATCCTAAATATATAATGAACTCAAAAAAATTAAATTCCAAGAAAATAACTCAGTAGAAAATAGAATACAGATCTAAACAGAGAACTGAAAGGGCTGATAAACATTTAGATGCTCAATATTTTTAGCCATCGGTGAAATGTAAATCAACCTACCTTGATTGCTGATGGGAGTGCAAACCTGTACAACAACTATAGAATCAATGTCGCAGATATTCAGGAAGAGATTAATCTATCTATCTCATGAGCCAGCTATAGAGCTTTTGGGCATATACCCCAGGGATGCTTCATCCTACCACAGAGACACTTGTTTAACCATGTTCATTGCTGCTCTGTTCATAAACAGCAGAGACTGGAAACAACCTAGATGTCCCTCAACTGAAAGAAAATATGGACATTTAAACAATGGAGTATTACTCAGCTGTTAAAAAATGAAATCATGAAAATTTCAGCTCAATGAATGCATTCTAAAAGAAAAGGTCATCCTGAGTGAAGCAACTCAGACCCAGAAAAACAAATTTGTATTGGTATTTTCTCATATGTTGATATTAGAGGATAATTTATTGGTAACCAAATTACAGTCTGTAGGACCATGAGTTTAGGTATGGAGTAAGGGACTGGGGGTGGTACGTATAGATCTCTATAGGAAAGGAAAATATAGTATATAGTTACAGATGGTTGG
Organism: Psammomys obesus; assembly: GCF_907164565.1. Taxonomy (NCBI): domain Eukaryota; kingdom Metazoa; phylum Chordata; class Mammalia; order Rodentia; family Muridae; genus Psammomys; species Psammomys obesus. The sequence continues at coordinate 24,960,445 of NW_026587216.1, forward strand.
GATGGTTGGGCTATAATGGAAGAATCAAACAAGGAGGAGCGTAGGAAAAGGGGGAATGAATACAGGGAGAGACAGCTAAAATTAAGGCCCTTTGAAGGGGTAGTATAAAAACCTAACATAGTAGAAGCTTTGTAATATATATACATATATGAAGCGTATCTAAATGAAATCACCAAATAACAGAGGAGACGAGACATTACTAGGAGAGAAAGTCCTTGGAACAGTCAGTCCTAAATGGGATGTCTCCATCAAATCCCTCTCCTCAGGGCTCAAGGAACCATGTAGAAGAGGAGGCAGATAGCATGTGAAAGCCAGAGGAGATGGAGGACACCAAGAAAACAAGGCCTTCCAAACATAACAGGACTGACGCAGATATGAACTCACAGAGATAAAGGAAGCAGTCAATCATCTACACACTCTGAATGGGTCTGCACCAGATAGGGTCCTAGAACTGAAAGGAGAAGCAGACACATGCCCCCTCCCTAATCTAGAAGCTATGTAGAGTTGATTAAACCACTTGCAAATAAAAATGTAATATTTAGTTACTTTGTAACTTCATCTGGTTTTATGTGGAAGACTTTTACCCTGGAGTATCACAATTGACATACAGATTTCTTATAGAAAATTACTACCATTTTTTTTTCAGTAAGATACACAATGACTTTCATGAATAAAATAATAAGCCTTGCTGGGAAATGATGATTCCAACTGCTTCTAATCAAGTACTTTTAAAAGCCTCAATGCTTAACTATAGCAAAGCATAAGAAATAATCAAGTTACTTCCTGGTGACTGGTTCTTATTTGTACAAATTCAAAATATTGTGTTAAAAAATAGACTGTCACTCCTGGATGCTATTTAAAGGTGTGAAGACAGGGGAATCAGGTGTACTATTTAAATCTGTGGTTTGAACAGCTGAGGTGGTATAAAGTCACTATAATTCAACTTATGATTTGTGGTAATGCTCGAGGAAAGATTTGAGACAAGGAGACAAATCTCCCCGCCCATCATAAAACACTGAATTGCCTTCAGATAAACGCATGTTTGTCCTTTGAGTAGAAGCTACCAACTGCCCCCACAGGCTTGTGTTTGTTTTGTTTATAGTAATGAAAATGCACTTTCTACATCAGAATCTCCCTAAATTGTGAGCACAAGCCTGCCTGGACCACCTCTCCACCCTAGGGAAGAACAAGGGAATAAAAAAAGACTGGAGTTTTCTAAGATAACTGACTCTTAAAAACAATTGTTGAAAATCATCCTTAGTATGATAATTTGCTCCATACACATGGCAACTATGTTTTTCTCTGGAATAAAGCATGCCTTTACCGAGCTATACCTATCTGCTCACTAAAGACAAAGAACTTGCTCTGCTTCTGGTATGGGAGACATTCTGAAGTTATGTCACTGAATCACATTTGGAGTTCTTATCACAGGGAATATGGTTGCCAGACAAGCATGACATTGCGTTGTGGGTACTGTGGTTCAAGTGTTTGGGTTGGTCCTGGTAGTAGTATCTGGTGTCCAAAACATAACTGTTATAGAACAGCAGTAACAAGAGGGAATGTTCATAGAACGCTTTAAAAATTACTTTTGAAAGCGCCAATTGACAGACTTTCTTCTTTTGTATCCAACAGTCCATAACTTCCCTTGGGAAGGGGCAAGATGATGGTGAGTGAACATGTCTATGTGACAATCAAAGGGAGAGGTTTTGACAGAGTTTGAAGTCATGTTTTCTTTTACAAGAAGAAACAATGTGCTAGGGAAGATTGACGTTGGCTTTTATTTTCAGCAAAGCTGCCTGTCCAGGTTGAGCCTGGGCTGGCATTCTGAAAACACTCTTAAATGGTAATGTATTTACCTTCTCTACCAGGAAAGCATGGTTGGAATCCCTGCTGGCGCTGATGAGATTCTCTTTACATCTTAAAGGAGAATCTAGTTAATAATCTCGATGTTGTCCTTTTGAGATTACAGATGGCAAATACTCCATAAACCAACTTCCAAGTCAGTGCAGCAGCTTGAGAAAGGAGGGAAGAGAACTAGCTGCCTTTAAGGGGGAAAAAAAATACCCAGCATCTATAAAAAGAACTGGATCAAAAGTAGACGCCCGATCACACACCCACTGTGGTTGGGCTGACAAAAATAGCCACTTGCACAGATTTAGTTCATTTCAGTGTCAGGCTTTCCCTCCAACCACCATCCCCGCCTCCCTCCCCCACCTCCATCTCCTTAACCCATCTCCATGGTGAATTCAGCTCAGAGAGCAGGTGCCTCAGTCCTCCGCACCAAAGCTGATCCAGCAGCTCCACCAGAAACTGCACGTAGATAACAGCCAGCCCCAGAAGGTGGCTCCTCTTCCTCATGGTCTGAAGACCACCTTCCTGGCATAGGATGGCTTTAATAGTGCTTACATACAGAATATATCTCTAAGGTGCCAGGCACTGTGTGGAACACGTCACACAGTTTTACGTTACTCAGCCCCAGACAGTCTGGCGTCGTAGCCATCATGCTCCTTATTTTACCCACAAGGAAAGGAGGGCTCAGGCAATAACTTATTCAAAGGCACACATTTAATTAATGGCAGAGCAGACTCTGACCCTGTGTGATCACACAGGCTGTGTGTTCAGCTTTTATTCTCTGCTGCTTCCTGCTTGGACAAAGCATGGCATCTTCCACACATGCTGGCAGGGGCTCCTGGCAGGAATGTATTATCCACAGCCCTGCCTGGTTTCTCAGCTCGAAATCAAAATCAAAATCCATGTCTTTTCCTTACTTCCATTAAGGAAAAAGGGAAGAGAAGCTGAGAGTAAAAACACACAGGGACGCAGTTTAGCTGTAGTCACAACTTCAGTGGTGCAGAGAGGGGAACCACCGAGAGCCCAAGTGGCACATCCATGCCGAAGGATGTTGAAGTCTTCCTACAACATCTCCTCCAGCTAATTAACAACACCATGCTTGCAGGGACTTCCTCCTCTCTGCTTCCGTCGCCCTTCCCTGGTGCTGTACGACATCCTCCCTACCCTCTCTCCCTTGCACGTTCTGAGTTCATGCAGTGTCTGTTCCATTATTTCATAACCACTGTCAACAGAGCAGGCACAGTGCCAGGTACTGGAGAGAGGCGGGAGGCATGACTGTTCCTACCGCATATGCTGTAGCTGGGGAGAGAGTCACAGATAGGCGGTAGAACAGGGTGATATATTTATGGCAGGAACACTACCAGGCACATACAATGTTGCTACGTGTACTATTTTCAGTCTCAATTGTAACTACTTAAACAGTTTATAGGAGTCACTTTTCTGCAGACTACTATCCTTCTCAAGGCCACTGGCTAAGCTGCTTTACCTGCATACCTCACTCCTTGTAAAAATGGGCTTGTGAAGACCCTTTACATGTAGGTCAGTATGCGAGATGCTTGGACTTTAGATTTACTTCATTTGTCAGATCTATGTATGTGTAAAATGTTGGTAATGAGTCTCATGTTGAAACATCAAATTCACCTATTTTACATATTTCATTTATAGGTATAGCATGAAGGTAACTTTAGACAATATTTTCAAATTTATCTTATGGTAACTTATATGTGAATGCAATATTATGCACTATTTTAAATGACATTATACATAAAACATTTTGATGTATATTGAATCATCAGAAAGCACATCACCTTTAACATGGAATTTCCACTTGTAGCTTCAAAACAGTATTTAAACAATTTCTAATTTTGAAGTATTTCAGATTTTGGGATGGGGATACTTAGCTGTACTTACTCTTTCAGCTAATCAGGCCTTGCAGTACAAACTCTCTTGACAATAAAAGGTGCTTACTAAGCATCTCATTTTGTCAGGCATACTTGCAATATATAAGTGTCCAGAATAAAGAATGACCAGTAGGATGTCCTCAGATGTTTCTGGAAACTTGTGGGCCACCCCTAGCAGGACCATCTCCCAGCAGTGGGGTCTGGTCAGTGTGAAGACTGGCCCAAGCTTATGAGATGAGGGTGATTCTGCCTTGAGTTCTCCAGAACAGCCTGGAACAGGAACTCATAGATTCATGTACAATGTTGCTCACTGGTGTTAGCTATAGAGTAGTTCCTGCCAACTAATGACACACAGTTGGGCATATAATGGGGAGGTTATACAAGCAAATAAGGATGCTTCTATAGCAAAGAGCTCAGCTCCCAGGACCAGCAGAATAAAAGAAAACATCTTCAGCAGCAAATGAACAAAACACCCTGTACCAGAGAGAACCCACTTGGCTCCAGTAACTTGCAAATGAGACATCCTCTTGGCATCCAAAGGGGAGGAAGAATCATCAGAGAACTCAAATCTAACTGTGGGGAAACTTCTTCTATTCTGTGAAGATGAATTAGCTAAACTCATATGTGAGACCAGCTGCCACACGGGATTTGGGCAGATACAGTCTCTAGGCAACTGTTCTCACAAAGCCAAAGTGGTCAGAGACAGAAAATAATGGCCAGAGAAGTATCCAGCTGATTCAGGTATGACAGAAGGTATCAAAGTTTCTAAAATTAATGATCACTTCAGACACAGAACACTTTCTATTAGAAGTTCTCTGACATGTATTGATTTACAATGTTTCTCTCTCATCTCGGCTCATTTCTCATGGTTTCCCTGAGCAGAGTTAACCTTTTCATACCACAAGAGGCTGAGAAAGTGCGAGCAAGTAGACAGACACTACATGACAGTATTTACCCATGAAAAAGTAGTCTTGCTTAAGTAGCTTCTAAACTGGTACCTTTAATATTAAGCTTCTATCTTCTTGTTTGTGAAACATTTTTAAACCTATAGTAACACTTGGTTAATGGGCAAAATCTCTTGGCATAAATGATTGATGCTAAAAATGAGTATTGCTAGATTTTGAATCATTATAAGAAATTAAATTATGACCAATATGTATTTGGTCCTCAATGTATTTTATTATATGTTAATTCATAAGCAAATAGCTGACTCTTGATGTATAGAGTGGCTGTCTTGCAAGGGACATATTTAAGTAGCAAAGCATCGTTTTCTTTAAACATATAGAAAAATATACAAATACTGCCAGATTTTTTTTCCCTTCATTTTTCTTTATCCTCACTCAGAATCAACCTGAAGTCTTATTATTTAGAGAGATTTTTCTGACAGTTGCAGCAGAACCATTAAAAGCCCACATCTCCTTTATGGGTATCACACATGACAAAAAGCATAAAGTAGAAATGGGAAAAGGGTGAACAGTGGCTTCCTGAGTATGAAAGCTAACTATTAGCCTGACTGTTTTTTTTTTTTTTTTTTTTTTTTTTATAAAACAGAATATTCTTTTTTTCAGTTGTAATTTTTTTTAATTACTAATAATCAAGAGTGCTCTGTTTTGGTGAGGACTATTTGATTTTTTTTTTTTTTTTTTTGTGAAGAAACCACGGTAAATGAATTCGTTCATGAGTTGCTGCGCTATTATACTCTCAGTAAGACATTGATGAATTGAAAAAAGGCCAATAACAACACACAGAAGTCAATCAATCACTAGGGAAAGCATATTATGCACTGTTCTTTTCTCACATGGCTTCAGAATTTAATTGGCTTTTGGTGTGAAATGAACAAATATTAAGCCAAATTTCATCAAAGGCTATATTTGACATCCAGTTTAAATTTCACATTGTAATGTTGGCTATGATAAATAAGGAAAGGTTAAAGGGAGATGTGTCAAAAGCAAACCCATGTATTATGGGTCTAACCAACCCTAGACAAGCACGCCCTTTCTCCTACTTTCTAGATTATGCTAAATTTTGTTTTTAATTTACATCAAAGGCTGTAAATTGAATTTACAAGAGAATAGATAGAATGAGGTGAGTCCATGTAGGATGTGTTCTAGAGGTACTCTATATTAACTATCATCTATGTAGAATTTTGGAACTGAAGCCCAAAATAACATATCCATGTAGAAATAAGAAATGAAATGGTGTGAAAGATCAGGAAGAAAAGAGGAAAGAGAATACAGAGAGAAATATTTAATACTAAAAGCCATTTATGAAACCTACTACTGTAGATAATTCTTTAAACATACATACATACATAAAAAGGAGTTTAAATGAAGTTATCACATAACACGGATTACAATACCCAACTAGACATAATTTGCTCTCAAATAAAACCCCACTACCCAGTAATTACATATTTTTGAGTTGTTGGCCAGTTGCTGGTCAAAGACCCTCACACATTACCCATTATTGTCAATGTTATTGGTTGCCTTCCACAACAAAAGGGAAAGACCCTATGGTTAAAGGCACCATGCACTTATGTCATAGAACATGGAGAAATCTAGCGGATCTTAAATGGAAAACTTTATTGACTAGCGTTCACCGTGCTGGAAGTGGAGAAGAAAAGTAATCACTAATATCATCTAGCTATGAATCCAGTTAGCTACCAATATGGCCTGCCTGTAAGATATGACCATTTGTACAATAATGGCATGAATGTTATGGGGTTAACTGACCACTTTTTTAAATTAAATTTTTATTTTTTATATTAATTACAGTTTATTCACTTTGTATCCCAGCTGTAGCCCCATCCCTCATTCCCTCCCAATCCCACCCTCCTTCCCTCATCTCCTCACATGCTCCTCTCCAAGTCCACTGATAGGGGTGGTCCTCCTCCCCTTCTATCTGACCCTAGCTTATCAGGTCTCATCAGAACTGGCTGTATTGTCATCCTCTATGGCCTGGCAAGGCTGCTCTCTCCTCGGTGGGGGGGAGGGGGTGTTGTCAAAGAGTTAGCCACTGAGTTCATGTCAGAGACAGTCCCTGTTTCCCTTACTAAGGAACCCACTTAGATACTGAGCTGCCATGGGCTACATCTGAGCAGGGGTTCTAGGTTATACCTATGAATGGATCTTGGTTGGAGTATCAGTCTCAGAAAAGACCCCTGTGCCCAAATATTTTGGTTCTGTTGCTCAACTGACCACTTTTTAAGATTGAATTTAAGGCCGGCATGATGAGATGAAACCCATATCTGTCAGTGTTAATGATGTCAAGAACCTAAGGCTGTAAGATTGTCATGATTTTTATTGCTATGATAAAACACTATGACCAAAATCAACTTACGAGGGAGAAAGTTTATTTCACCTTATGGCTTGTCGTTTATCATCTAGGGAAGTCATTGCAGGAGCTCAGGGCAGGAACCTAAAGGCAGGATCTGAAGCAGAGGCCGTGGAAAGAGGCTGCTTATTGGTTTGCTCCCAGTGCTTTGATCCAGCCTGCTTCCTTCTTTTATACCACAGAACCACCTGCCCAGGACAGGTACCACCAATAATGGGCTTGACCTTTTCACATCAAGCAACAATTAAGGAAATGAACCACGATGGCCTTGCCTATAGACAAGTCATATGGTGCATTTTCCCAATTGAGAGTCCATCTTCCCAAATAACATTGCTTCTGTCAAGATGACATAAAACAGGACAATAAGTCATAGGCCCTAGAGGAATAATCTTCCACTGTTATTCTGCTAAATGAACATAGCAATAATGTGACTCCTAATGACATATTGCTATGCCCATAGATAAGTGCATAGCTCAAAAGTTATCAGAGAAACTTCTTCTTATGCGGGTGATAACCTAAAAAACTCACAACTAGAAAACCTTTATAGATAAGGGGCTTTAGAATGCTCGGTTCTAAATGTTATATTTGTATCAAGGATCAGAGATCTATGCAGAAGAAGGGGTGGAATGATTACAATAGGCAGAGGGGGAAAATTTCAAGAAAACAGCATTTTCCAGAGGTAACAGAACACATGTGCATGGGACCTCACAACAACTATGACAGCATGTTCAAGACCTTCATGAGCCCATTCTGGACAGAATTCCAGCACAGAAGGAAGTGGGCATAAAGTTCCATACCTAGCCAAGGAATGAGTTGTAATGGTAGCTGTTGGGAGAGAGAAAATTCAGTTTTCTTCAATAGAGTGATACTGGGTATATCAACCACACCAGGCTCCATCCTAAGGAGTAACTGGCCAACACAAACTGGGTACCATGTTTTAGTTTGTTAGTGGTGATGTGTGTGTGTGTGTGTGTGTGTGTGTGTGTGTGTGTCTTTTAAGAAAAAGCACAACAAGAGATGAATACATAGGAAGGATGCAGGGAGGATCTGTTAAGATTTGCAGAAAAGAATGAATATAATCAAAGTATAGGATAATCATACTAAATTCTGTACATCTAAGGAAGCTAGGCAAGAAAGAGGACCCTGGGTAAGATGTTCAATCCTCATTTAGAAAGGCAAATGGGATAGACATCAGAAGAGGGTGAAAACAAGGAACAAGACAGGAGCCTACCACAGAGGGCCTCTGAAAGACTTTATCTAGCAGGATATTAAAGCAGATGCTGAGACTCATAGCCAAACTTTGGGTAGAATGCAGGGAATCTTATGCAAGAGGAGGGAGAGAGAAAGACCTGGAGGGACTGTGACCCTACAAGGAGAGCAACAGAACCAAGAGATAAGTGCACAGGGTTCTTTTCTGAGACTGATACTCCAACCAAGGACCATTCATGGAGATAACCTAGAACTCCTGCACATATGTAGCCCATGACAGCTCAATCTCCAAATGGATTCTCTAATAATGGGAACAGGGATTGTCTCTGACATGAATTCAGTGGCTGGCTCTTTGACCACCTCTCCCTGGGGGGGGGCAGCCTTACCAGGCCACAGAGGAAGACAATGAAGGCAGTCCTGATGAGACTTGATAGGCTAGGTTCAAACGGAAGGGGAGGAGGACCTCCCCATTAGTGGATTGGGGAAGGAGCATGGGAGGAGAAGAGAGAGGGAGAGTGGGATTTGGAGGGGATGAGGGAGGGAGCTACAGCTGGGATACAAAGTGAATAAATTGAAATAAATTTAAAAATTAAAAAAAGTTGCAGAGAAGAATGAATATAATCAAAGTAAATTATATTTTATTTTCAAAAAATTAAAAAAATGTTCAGTGTCCAAGTGGGTTACATAGTAATGGGAAGAGGGACTGCCTCTGACATAATCTGATTGGCCTGCTCGTTGATCACTTCCCCCTGAGGGGGGAGCAGCCTTACCAGGCCACAGTAGAGGACAATGCAGCCACTTTTGATGAGAACTGATAGACTAAGATCAGAAAGAAGAGGAGAACCTCCCCTATCAGTGGACTTGGGGAGTGGCATGCATGCAGAAAGGGGAAGGAGGGTGGGATCGGGAGGGGAGGAGGGAGGGGCTTATGGGGGGATACAAAATGAATAAAGTGTAATTAATAAAAAATTAAAAAAATAAAAAAATAAAATAAAAAAATGTTAAAAAAGATTTCCTTTCCAGCATGTGTGGTCACTTGAGTTATTCATCTTAGCCATACTAAAATCTGTACACCTAAGGAAGCTGATCAGGAAGGCAGACTCTGGCTAAGATGCTCAATCCCCATTCAGAAAGGCAAAGAGGATGGACATCAGAAGAGGGAGAAAACAGGGAACAGGACAGGAGCCAGCCATAGAGGGCCTCTGAAAGGCTCTACCCTGCAGGGTATTGAGGCAGATGCTGAGACTCATAGCCAAACTTTGGGCAGAGTGCAGGGAATCTTATGAAAGAAGTGGGAGATAGTAAGACCTAGAGAGAGCACAGGAGCTCCACAAGGGCAGCAACAGATCCTGAAAGTCTGGGCACAGGGGTCTTTTATGAGACTGATACTCCAGCCAAGGACCACTCATGGAGATGGCCTGGAATCCCTGCACAGAGGTGGCCTATGGCAGTTCAGTATCCAAGTGGCTTCCATAGTAATGGGGACAAGGACTGTCTCTGACATGAACTGATTGTCCTGCTCTTTGATCACCTCCCCCCTAAAGAAGGAGCAGCCTTAGCAGGCCACAGAAGAAGACAATGCAGTCACTCCTGATGAGACCTGATAGACTAGGGTCAGAGGGAAGGGGAAGAGGACCTCCCTTTTCAGTGGACTGGGAGAGGGATACAGGTAGGGAAGAGGGAGGGTAGGATTGGGAGGGGAGGAGGGAGGGAGGTACAAGGGGATACAAAGTGAATAAACTCTAATTAATAAAAATAATTTGAAAAAAGAAAAAAAGGACCAATAGCATGGTGTTGGTGAACATTCCACACAGAATATCATGCAACCCAACTTACAAGAAGCATTAAGGCTCACTGTGATTTTTCAAGCACTTTCTGTGGGCCACGCATCTTTGTCATTTTTCATGTTTTTAAGTTTTTTATTAAATAGGGTAGCCTACAGCTAATTATGTACTGTGTTCACCATAGTGATGGGCAGTGAGAATTTGCATCATGCACATGAACAATCCATACTCAGAGCCACAGAATAATGAGGCACAAAACCCAAGCTATTTGTGCTCCTTGTCCACTGTGATTCCTAGGATTCAGGTGTGTCTTGGGTTTTGCTAGCTGTGAAGGACACTGTGGTCTTCATGCACAGTCTTGTCTTCATACTGTCCTCTAGTTGACATTTTCCCAGCACTGACTTTTTAGTTGTTACATTTATAGCAGGAAAAACATTACCTTAAATTCCTTTGTGTCTTTTGGAGAATGATGTCTTCAAAAAGACCGTTTGCTGTCTTGTTTCTCTCTTCCTCAATAGTTCATTATACTTGCTCCCTGGCAAATTCCTCGAGACACTTTCAGGCCTACCGTAGTGTTACACATTTTCCACAGCTTCCCTTGCATTACCTTCCTCCTTTTGCCTTGTAGGTAGAGCGGTGCATTAGTTAGTAATTGACATAAATATGATATAGTTTGTAACATGAGGCATTTTGTAATGGAAAACACTATAGGGAAATGAATTATGCTTTGCCTAAAGATGCTATTTCTGTAGGATTCTAACTGTCTTGAGGGCTGGCATATTTTCCACTCTGAGCACTAAAGTTCTTGAAAGAAAGAATATAAAACTATTCATTGACATTTCTTCAATCAAGTATTTATCATTCTCCAACTGCCATTAATCCACTTGTTAAAACATGCATCATAGGGATTAGACCCAGGGAACAAGTTGGGAAGGCAGTATTAACAGACACAAGAGACGAAGCCATGTATGGTGTTTTCTTGTCAGTCAGCTGACAAGTGATAAGGATCACATCATCAGTCTAAAGGAAGTGCAGTATCTCATACAGCTTTTGATACAAATAGTTCCCCATTTATGAGACCAATGTTCAAAATTTCTTCCAATTAAAAAACTGAATGGTGATGTCAGAACAGAGTCACACCAAGAACAGGGACTAACAGGGACTAACAGGGACACTTCTAGGGAGTCCTAAAATAGGAAGAGAGCTAGCCTTTCTCCCTTAGCTTGGTTGCTCAGTCATACAAGTGCCTGGTGAAAGGACAATCTGCTCTGCCTGGGAAAAGAAACTCCACTATGCTTAGGTAGTTTGGAATTGGTTTTCCTGCATCCCAAATGAGTTGAGTTCCCTTTGCATTTGGGGGATATATTATCTTAGTATTTACATGAAGTGTAGAAATGCAAAAAAGTATTGCTAGATTGTTATTTATACACACTGCACAGAACTATGCTTTAAATAGCTGGTTAAAACTTTGGAACGGGTTCCTAGAAATAAGGACATGTTAATTCCTTTCTTAGATAATGGTTCTAATCCATCTCTGATGTTTAGCTTGTTTTTCAGTCTCAGTTTATGATCCCTGCCCAATCTTTTTTTGTCACTATGAATTTGTGTACCATCATCAAAGTCCCATGAAGTTCACGTGATCTGAGCATTTCTCCTGGTTCTGATTACTCCAAACATCTTGTGAGAGTGAAAGAGCAAAGATCACCACTCCAAGAAAGGTGTCAATTTCAGCCTTGCTAACTAGGTACAGACTTGCAGATAGTTAAAAAAAAAAAGCCTGGATAATAGGATTTCATCAATGGAAAGGGTTATAGGCCCCATAACAAATAAATAGAATGGCAGCTTATCCAACTTTTTAATGCAAGTTACAAGATTTCTTCTATTTTAGGACAACAGAGTGAAGTTACAATATGCTCTACGATAATGGGCTCTATGTTAAAGAAAGAGGGAGAGAAGGATCAGAAGGCTTGGTTAATGAGTTTGCTGCAAGAGCCAAATTGAGAAATACCCCAATTTATTTTTTTATGTTCACTGTCTTAGTTTTATTTTATATTTAATTGACAAATTAAAGTCAGATATTTATGAGGTGGAATGTGATGTTTTGACAAATGCATACATTATGCAGTGATCCAATCAGCCTAATTAGCATGTTCTTTTTCTAGATTTGCTGTGTTATTGCTAAAAGTTTGGATAGACAGACAAAAATTCCAAGCTGTGCAGAGATGAAGTAAATGGGTGAGTGCCCCGGGAATTTACAATCAATCTAGGGAGGTACAGAGAAACCAATCAGACCTTCAAATCAACTTGGTCTCTACAGCATCTCTCTCTGTCTTTCATTTCAGTTTCTGACAGTCTCTTTACTCATTAGAAGAATCTCTCTGTGGCCACATGCTTGAGTGGCTCATGTTTTTCAAACTTATTCATCTTTTTATCCAATGAGAAAAGCTATCAGGGAAGTTGGCACATGGCTATTGGCAATATAAAGAGGAAAGGGGGAGAAAGAAAGTATTTCTATCAAGTAGGAGCCCTATCAGTTAGAGAGTACTGAACTCTGTCTCCTAGCTCATCAAGAGGCTGCTGGCTATAGCTGGGACCTCTTGGCCCTTATGGAACAAGACTCCTGTGTATGTGGGAACACCTCTTGGACCAGCTCTTCCCTATGGTGTCAGCTTCTGAAGTAGGGATCACTTCATTAGCAACGATGACAAAAGTGTATCTCTTAATTGATTTTTCAGATTACAAAAGTAAAAAAATGTACAAAATTCAGAATTTAGATAATACAATAGAGAATAAAATAACATCTGACTCAGGAATAGCTATTTATATTTTTATCTATGACCTTGGTGTTCTTTAAAAGTGATATGTTTTGTATATGCATATACCTATACTAGTTCTTAAATTGCAGAGAGAAGGGGAGAACTTCTTAAGTGGTGTAGGTATTGACAAGCTGTCTACACTCCTGTAAACAACCCTAATAAAACTCATTGAGCTAGAAATTTAAAAAGAGACATGGACTTGGATAAGGGCCTGGGACTAGATGAGGGAGGGGGGGTGGGATTGGGAGGGAATGAGGAAAGGGAGCTACAGCTGGGATACAAAGTGAACAAACTGTAATTAATATAAAATAAATTTAAAAATAAAAAAGGCATGAAAATAGAAGGAGGTGATCTGGGGAGAGGAAGGCGATCAGCACTAGTGTGGGGCACAAGAGAGAGGAATGGGTGACTATGATGAAAATACAGTATATATACATGTATGAAAATGTCACAATGAAACTCAGTATTACATATAATTAACATATTCTAATGAAAAATATTAAAAATATAACTTTTGATGTTGTTAGTCAGCTTTTTTTCATTTAATAATCACAAACATTTCCCCATACTGCAAGTTGGTTAGGGAATGACTATAATTGCCCAGAAATCTACAGGAGAGGTTGCCACCACTTACCGAATCCATATTCTGCACTTAGACATTGATCATAGTTGGCTCAGGCTGCTATAGTCAATTGCCATAGAGTGAGCAGACTAAACAGAAACCACTTTCTCAGTTCTTCGTACCAAGATCAGGGTGCTCACAGGGTCAGTGTCTGAGGAGGGCTCTTTAGCTCTAGATGGACATTTTTCTCACTCTGCGCTTACATGGTGTGTAGAAGGAGACGGTTCTACGGTAGCTTCTCACAAGGGCACTAGTGAGAGAATTGATGATGAAGAGGTGACTGTATTAGTGTGTGTGGGGGGGTCTATTAGTGTGGCTTATAGGCAGAGGTCTGTCTAGTCAAATAGGCCAAGGATCCAGGCGTTGTACAGTCCATGTGACTGGCTGTCTCAGCAGTCGCCATCTTCCTGGCGTCCTGTAGAATTCCTAGAAAGCTGCTCATCTCCAGTCTACCTTGGAATCCTCAGGAAGTAGGTTCAAACCTCAGTGAAAGAATGCCCCAGCAACAGAGCAGATGAACTTGCCAGAGAGTGAGGGCAAGCAGGCAAAGAGCAAATGCTTGCTTCTTCCATGTCCTGTTATGTGGGCTGCCACTAGAAGGCCTGGCACAGATTTAGGATGGGTCTTCCCAACTCAAATGATCCAATCAAAGAAATCCCCCCCAGGTATGCCCAGCTGCTTGGGTTTTAGTTGATTCCAGATGTAGTCAGTGTTGACAACCAAGACTGGCCATGGGTGACCCGAGTCCTCACCAGACACTTCATGGGCATATGTAGCCACTAGCCATTACTCTGTAGAGATCTCTGTGCAAACAAGAAATGGATACTCCTTGATCCTAAGGAGTTCCCAGTCTCAGCAGGAGGGTGAAAGAGGTCAAGTACAGAGACTGCAGGAGCAGAAGCACATCTCATTCCACTGTCCCCTCCTCCGCAGGGAATGCTGCTTTCAGCAGATAATTTAACCTCAGGATATTTTGGTCCTTATCGCCAATTTGCCTTCTAAGCAGCATGTAATGTTTCCACACGTAAAACAGTGTGCCCACTTCACTGAGCGTCAGTTCAGTTTTAAAAACACACCATGTGGAATTTAGTTGTCCCCTCACTGGAACCCTTCAGTCATTCCTTCACTGGAACTCATGGTAGTAATTATTTTGTTGGCTTGATACCAAGAGCTATTCCACATAACTACAGAAATACAGAACTATAGATATGCCCTTTGTTAGGCAGAGGAGGAATGTATGACACGCACATTTCTGTCATGTTCTCCATTCTAAGGTAGGACTGGGGAGTTAACATTTAAAAATCTTTTATCATTTCTTGTCCACACTTTAATTTGGGCATATTCTGGTGGGGGAGGAATAAAACACAGATGCAACCAAAGGTATGATTTCATTTTTTAAAAACATGGCTTTCTTTTATAGGGAGGGGAATTGACTGATGATTTTCCCAAAGATAATCCTCGCTCTTGCCTGAAATTCTTGGGACCAAAAATATTTAAAATACTTAGGGATTTTTCTTTTTCAGTATTTCTTTTCCTTTGTCCCTCCCTTCTGTCTTTTTCCTCCTTTTTGATTTCGGAATATACACATATTCTAAATAAGGACGCATGTTGGATGAGACCTAAAATTAAGCATAAAGTTCACTTATGCTTTATACACATTGTATACACATATCCTGAAGGTAATTTTATACAATATGTTTAGTGTATATTCATTTTGACTGTACTTCATTATATGTAATATGGTATAGGTATCATGTTCATGCCCAAGTTAGATTTGGAAGCATGTTGGGTTTTGTATCTAGGATCTCAACTAGCTTTACCATGTTAGGTATGATGATATTAGATATTATGTTAATTCTATGTTAGTTACTGTATTATGTCTATGTGTTTATATTATCTCAGGAAATTGCTTTCATTTCTCCCAACTGTGTTATGTGGTTGGGTGTACCAGATTTGTCAGATATATAAGGAGCCTCAGAATATTTGAATTTCAAATAAACAACATAATTTTAAAAAATGTAACTGAGATAGATAAGGACCTTAATCCTCTTTGTGTGTGTGTATATGTCTGTGTGTATGCATGTATGTATGTATGGGAGTGTGTGCAGAGAATGAGCAAAATTGTCTGTCAAGGGAAGCCATTCTTGAAGGACAGCTCCACTCACATCTGTCTGCTTTGAGCAGGGAATTGTTAGCCAAACAAGCCATTTTCTAACAGGCTTCACTGAGTCTGAGAAAATTATACTCCAACTGCATGGACCATTGAACTCATGACTTCTGCTTCAGGAGGCCTTGATATAGTCAGGATGGCTCCAGGCAAATTCACCAGCTTGATAACACAACCTCTGAACGCTAGATGACCCTGTTCACTCTGTAGCTATTCTCTACCAGGGTGGAAAAGAACCTTCTCAGTGACCCAGCAAAAAGCCAGAGGCAAGTGATTGGTTCATAAACAAGACTTAGGACTGGTGGATACATACGGCTTGTGAGTGGTGGATATATATGGCTTGTGATTGATGGAAGTAAAGGTTCCTAGTATTCAAACTCAAGGCCACGAGCAATCAGCCTTTGATTTAGCATTTAGAGCTGCAAGTCTTTGGTATTGAAAACTTGAAGCAATAATCTTCTAGTGATCAGTGCCTAAAACCATGAGCCACTGAGTCCTAAAGCTCACAGTTTACCCACTTGAATGCCTAGAGATAACAGCCTCTAGGTTTTTAAACATGGGGCCATATTACTCTTGTTCTTGGGTTCTACAATCCATTGTATCTGGTTCTGTAAGTCCAGCACAGATTTGCTGTTCAAGGATTCAGAACTGGCTATGGCCCTGTGCATATTTGCAATTTCTGCTCAAACAGAGCAAAAGGTCTCTCTACCTAAATAAGTGTTTCATTTCTAAAATAAGTATCTTATTTTCAAAAAAAATATATCTCATGAATTATCTATGACATGTATGTGCTAATAGTTATTAATCTTAAATTTAAATTTCACTGAGTATACTCTATTTGTTTTGGGCAACTCAACATAGATGTTATTCATGTTTGCTTTCCAGCCCATGAAATGAAAGAGCTGGAAATGAAATAAATAACAGTCCTATTGTCTGTCTTAAAAGATCTGGTGTCCATAAATTAAAGTATTAGTTCTCCTTCAATGGTCAGCTTCAAAGTCTTATGGTATATTTGGCTTAGTTTCTTTGTCTTTAGTTTGATTTAAAGGTTTTACAAAATGATACATTCACTGTTTTTCCATCTGGAAGCCAAGACACACATTAAGTGGAGAAATATCTATACAATTGGCATTGAAATATTAATCTGGTTAAAGATTGATTTTCCTGGGCATAACCACCCCCTCATATTTAATTTACAGAACTGTGGGTACACCATAAAACACAGGGCAGACAGTGACATGTGATATCCTTGTATTAGGAAATCTGACCGCAGTGCTGTGGGGGGCTCCTTTGTCACAGTAGAGAGATGACAGGATACTTAGGAACAGAAAGCTCTGACTCAGGGGGAAGGTGCTGAGCCTCTGACTGAAGGAAGAATGGAGTATTACTTCTCAGGTGCTAGGTTCTAACTAGTTTTGAATTTTTGTGATTCATTTGTGATCCTATAGATGGCGAAGAGTTATGCCTTACCTACCCTGGCACCATGGAAGAAAGAAGCGACCGTGGCAGAAATACGTGCACACGGAAGACTCTCTACTTCACAAGTCACAGCTAGGGCAGCTGGCTTTTTTTTAGTTACCTGTCAACCAGAGAAATCTGGCTCAGAATATTCTGTTTGGCGGCCCTAGCGTGGCCTATGAGATCCTAATATTCCTTGGTCTTAGAAGAGTATTTATCCGTTCGATTTTGAGCTGGAAAACATGATCACAATGTTGGGCTCTGCTGTACTTGAGGCATCTGGATTGTAAGACAAGGAAAGCAAACCTGTCTGATGTCTGGGGCTTATGCGTGATCAAGTGCTATCTACTGGTGGGCTGGCTCTAGGAGGCTGAGTCAACTATCAGGGTGACAATGGTGCACACTTGACTTATTCAGAAGCTGGAGACCAGCACAATGATTACTTCTAGTGAGAGGCACATACTATGAGGTTTATAAAGGGATAATTTTGTATAGTGGAACTGAACAAATCATGTTGATTAATTCATTTAGGATAATACACCTTGGGTTTTAATGAATATGAAGACTTTCAGATTTTTAGTTTCAAGTGTTACTCCATTCAATACGTGTCTTAGTTCAAATAAATGCCTTGTACAAAGCATGCTCCCAGCATGCATTAATGAAATCCTTCTGATGTTCAACTTAAAATGAGGCACGGAGGGTGAATAATTGAAGAAAGATTTCACTTCTTTGCATTGCCCTTTCCAATTGCAATTTAATCAACTAACCGTTTCATTATAAAATTGTATAAAAAGTCAAACATTCCACATTATTACACATATTCAAATCAAATGCTTCTCAGTGCTCTCAGGGGAATGTTAATCCTTCATGCAAGAATATGTGCTTCCTCCAGTATCTGTAGATACTGATGTCAAAGGAAGAATGGAGTTGGCTCTTGCTAGGACCTTGGACAGTGCGTTTTGGAGCGACTGGTGATAAACAGATGAAACATTCACAATTTAAAAAAAAGATTTCTAGACACTGAGACCAGGAAAGCGTGCACAGGTTTGATACGAGCAATGCCTGGCTGTCTCTAGAGCAGGCACTAAATGAGCTTGCTGATTTTTTTCAATTAATAATATTGTATTTAATGTAGTTGACTGTGTCAACAGATGTTCAAGGATATTTCTTTCAATGTGTTAACTTTTCTGAAAACGACACAGGTCGTTGTGGATTGTAAATGGCTAGAACAGTGTCTGCTATAACGCTCATGTGTCTATAGCTATTTTATCTATCATTCAGTCAGAATTTATTGTGTATCAGGGTCTTGCCAGGTGGTATGGTCTGAATGTGAAATGTTGCTCATAGACCTATGCATTTGAACACTTGGTTTCCAGCTGGGTGTTCTTTTGGAAGGTTGTAGAGCTTTAGGAGATTAAGCTATGCTGGAAGAAGTGGGTTACAGGATAGGCTTTAGGCTTTATAGTCTGACCTCATTTCCTGTTCAACTTTCTGCTGTGGGAACGCAGATGCAATGTGATGGGCTGCCATATCCTCCCTGTAATGGTGGACTGTTGGACTGTATTACGTCTTAACCTGTGAGCCAAAATAAATCTTTCCTTTGTGTTACTTTCCGTTAGGTTATTTTTGTTTCTTTTTGGCTTCTGTCACAGTCCTAAGAGAAGTAACTAATATACAACAAGATGAAAAATAGACATAGCCCTTGGATCATGGAGCTTACAAACACTGATTAAATAATCCTTTAAGCAGCAACAATGACAATGACCAGAGAGGGGAGGACATGCTGGCAATGGATAGGTATCAGCAAGGTGATGTTAGTCATGGTCATAATATTCTGAACAGACATATAGCTGGACAAAGATGCTGAGTAGGGGGAAATGTGAGTCCCGTGGATAGAAAGAAGCCTCTGTGTCTGGTGCATACGATGGGGAGAAAGTAGGCAGCAGGCCTCTGAGGCTGTAGCAGTTTTGTTTGTTTGTTTGTTTGTTTGTTTGTTTTGTTTTCTTAACTGTATGACTGTGAGAAACCAAAGCATTCCAGGGATGTCAGCTCGTCAAATGAACAGTTTTGAAGGTCATTCCTCTTGTTGACTGGACAGCAGACTAACAAAGGGCCACAGTGGATGTAGACAGGCTGGAGAGGAGGGAACACTGCAGTGGTGGTATTATGCCATGGTTTCCCAGATATGAGATGGTGATGGAGATGTTCTGGTAACGATCTGAGGCACAGGGAAGAGACAAATAAAAAGAATCTGATGGTAGCTCCCAATGAGTTGGTAGATGAAGCATGGATACAGACATGAGATGTCTAGATGGCATTGTTATAAGGACTGAGTGGTCATGACTCAGCAAATTCTGGAAATTCGAAGCAAGGCTGCTCCATGGAGAAGAGAGATGCTTGTCTTGGACAGGTTTCCATGGGTGATGGGAGGAACCATTCAGTCTGTTGCACTGTGTACTCAAGTCTGGAGATCAAAGAAGGTCTATAGATTTGATATTTTTCAAATTTCATCTCCCAGGTATCATGGAGGAAGGGACAACCATGTTTGCTTTTGAGGGCCGCAGTCACCAGGGTAGAGAGAGAGCTTCAAGCCACATAACTGATTCCAGACACAACATCTTCACCTTTAACTGAGAGCAAAGGGCTCAAGGGTAAAAGAGTGAATAAGATGACGGTACCCAGAAAATCTTAGTTGTACACAAAGATCATCAGTTCTACACTGAGCCACAGGTAGGATATGTATTGAGCAGACACAGCCGAGAAAACCCACAGGATGGGGAGTGGTGTGTAGACTCTCAGAAGAAGTTCTGAGGGGAGACAAGGTGAGCTGAAGGGCTTTTATATAAAGGAAGCTTTCATTTGCAGCAGAGTCTACAGGCAGAAGCAGGCAAAGATGTGCTCTGAGGTTAATCAAGAGGAAACCATGGTCAGCTGATAAATTATGCAAAATACCAAGGCCTAGAGATGACTTCTCCACAATGACAAAACAGGAAGAAAGGTAAATGTCATCCCCATCTGACAACTATGTTCTGCTCCTGACACCACTTGTCAGAGCCTCAGGAACTTGAGTGGCCAAGCTGCTTCTGTCTAAGTCCAGGCTTTTTCTGTACCAGTGGGATAGGCTTACTCGGGTCTGGAGACTCTGCAGAATGCAACATAAGTATATAAAGTCACCCTCAGTGTCACAAGCTATTGCAGGACTCCTTAAGATATCGGAGTCCTGTAGTTGTATTAATTACGACTTAACATAGGAAAATTATAGCGAAATGCTCAGTTCTATAGGAGGCCAAACAGATGTAGTTCAGCAGCTTTCAACGTAGAGAATTCAATTGTATTTAACTACAATGGCGAATTCCCTGCCTGCCCTCAACTCCTCTTCCCTAAGAAACCATAAGTGACAGCTGCACTGTCTTCGCTGACTGTGACTGTGAGTACAAGGTGGTGTAGTATTCGCATATAATCAGTGCTTACCCATCTGTATTCTCTAAATCACATCTAGATTATTTATGATATTCGAAAAGATGTAAGATATGATGGAAAGAGTTGTTACACCATATGACAGTACAAAAGTTTTTCACATTCAGTATAGATGTGATGCTTCTCTCCAATGTTTTTGATTGACTCCACAGATATGGAATCAATGAAAATGGAGGATCGATGGTTTAATAAATGATCACTATATAAGTTGGGCCTGTTGCTGCAGTTCTATCATTCATTACCCAAGAGGCTGAAGCAACATTGTTAAAACTTGTCTTATAAAAAGGAAGAAAGAAAAAAAAGAAGGAAGGAAGGAAGGAAGGAAGGAAGGAAGGAAGGAAGGAAGGAATGAAGGAGGAAGGAAGGAAAGAAGGTAAGAGAGGAGAAAGAAGAAAGTGGCTCAGGAAACACCTCAGTGACATCTCAGTAACACAGCACTTGCTTACATGTGCAAGACCCTGGTTCAGTCCCTAGTGACACAAACAAAAAGCACAAACCCAAACCAACCAAACCCACTGCCGGGCAGGATGTGGAGCTGACGGCACAGTGGTCAGTGTCGGCCTATGGACTGTACAGGGAGATGAAATGGCTGAGCCCTGGTCCCTAACTGCATCAGACTCCACTTAGGCACCTGGAAAATACTACCTGGGGCTTAAGCACTTACAAATTGTATTCAGAATACTGGCCAGAAAGACTGGCTGTCATACTGTATGTTTCCTTGAACCATGCTCCTCTCCTTATTTCTAAGATTTTCTAGTAAAATTCCTTTTACTGGAAGTTTCCTTCTATTTCTTTGGTTCATTGTTTTAAAATTAAAATAGGTTTCTCTCCTTTCCCCCTTCCTCTTCTCACTCCTCCCCTCCTTCCTTCTCTCCCTCCCTCCCTCCCTCCTTCCTTCTCTGCTTCCCTCCTTCCTCCTTCCTTTACTCCCTCTCTCCTTCCTTCACTCCCTCCATTCTTTTCCTAATCTACTACAGAACTATAAATGCCAGCTGCCTCAGTCACTCTCATCTTGTTAGACTGACTGAGAGCAGAGAATATGTTTATACTCAAGTCTCAAAGTATCTTTCTATTATTTAAATAAAATGGAATCTCAGAAACACACATAATAACTTCGGCAGATAGAAAATCCAGTGGTAAATTGGATTCTTTAAAAATAATTACATATTTTGACGGGTCAACTCTAGTCATCCTGTTATTCAAATCTTTTTGGTTAGTGTTTAATTGCTAAATAAACAGTAGATAAAACCGTGTATTCTCATCATAAGAGAAGAGAAAAATTTTGTTCTCTGTGTTTTAAATGAGAAACAAATTGTGTGATTTTCTGTATGATGTCCCCAAGGGCATGATCTCCCTGCAGCAAACACTGGTGTCCTCAATGTCTCCTATGGGTGTCACAAGATCGCAGGGTGTTGTCAGGAATGGAGTACTTCCTTCTGAATGGGGAAGAAGAATCCCAAAGTAAAAGAAAAGGAATCCAAAAGGGTTATTCAAGAATATTCCACTTATTCCTCAATGGTAGGCATTTCTTTGTCAGGTTAACCTATCAGCAAAGAAAAGGGTTCCTCTTGTACACCTCACAGCTCCTTTTACTGTTGGATCACAATTCTTATCACAACCCTTGCTGCACTCAGCTCTAGATGGGGAAGAAATCATAGCTGATGTGTCGCTGCCTTTTCTCCTGAAGCTCTGATTTCCGATATGAAAAGGGGAAAGGAAACCGTCAACAACACCCACCATATAGCACCGTTGTCAGAATGTACAGTACTAGCTTCTCGGCAATAGGATGCTGAGGAATATAGTACAGCACACATAAAGCTTTGCCCATCACCTATGGCACATAAACATCCAGTATATTGGTTCTATTTGCATTGCTAAAAGAGACGACCCAAGCTGGGAGGGGCTCCTTTGTTCATGAGGAAAGCATGACAGCAGCTCAGTTCACACTGAGGTGAGTCCGGAAGTAGAAAAGAAAATAGCCTTCAGCTCACTTCCCCCCTTTCTATCTTTTTTCTTCCTGGGCTCCTGAACAACAGATGGTACTATATTCAGGGTAAGTCTTTGTCCTTCAGCTAATGGGCTCTGAAAATGGTCTTAAGGGCAAAGGTTGGTCTCCTAGGTGATTCTAAGCCCAGTTATGTTGAAAGACTTTCCACTACACTCAGCAAGTGCTAATTTTTGTTATGCTATTGCTACAGAAGAAAACTACCATATTCAACCAAAGCTAGCTCAGGCCATGGGACCCATTCGGTAGCATCTGGTTTTTTAAAGTAAGTCATTTGGCCAACTCTTTTCAAGAAAAAGCGGGTACCACAGGACAAGAGAGGGTAAGGGCATCACCAGTAAAGCGGGGTCCAACGAGTGAGAACTATTACCTATCCTACAAGAAAGACTAGGGTAGCACTATGGCCTGCTACAGCAGTTCGCATGTCTTAAAAATGTTTCTCTCCTGCTTTCCCCACCCTTGTCTGTAGGAAGCTGACATATAAGTTTACAGAATGAAAGGTATAGCGTGGATTGCTTGCACTTCTTTTCACAGATAACAGTCACCACAAAAATCAAGAGTAAATTGAAAGTAAATTCCAAGTACACATTTGTGATGTGTAAACATTAGCCAAATAAATCAATGAAGACAAAAGAAAAGCTAATTTCCTACAGGATCCCATAAAGAGCATCACGAATGGCTTTTGTAGTTTCTATGTCTTCGGTCAGGGTCTGAGATCATCCTTGGGTTTGTTTGGCTAATGCCTGTTTTTACCCCAGGTTGTATCAGAAGGATATCATTTCCTTCTAAAAGGTTCCTTATGACTATAGAAATTGTTTGCAGATCCCTCCTCCCATCTGCTTTTAGCTATCCTTTATCACTGGTCCTATTAAACTTTATCTCAGTTGGTAGTCTAGGTACCTAGCTCTACAGTATGAACATACAGGCCACATGGGAGCAATGGTGACCCTCCCATTACAAGTAGTCTGGCATACATGGGCATCATGGGTGCGAGCAGTGCTTACATGGCTCATCATGGCTCTTTGTTCCCTGGACTCATGACAAGATAGCACTCCTGGCCTTCTGTGGCTTTGCTGGGCTGTGTTGGGTGTTCTGGCCAATCAGATGCCAGCGGAAGAGCCATGTCCCACTTGTATGTCAGAACAATCAGTTGTCATGACACCCTCCTTCCACAGCTCTCTTCATCTGACAGGAGACCACTGGAATCCCAGAGGGCAGCTGCTTGCTCCAGAATTCTAGATTCTGTAGTAAGAATGCTGCCCAGCAGAGTCTTAAGCCGACCCACAAGGGACACAATAAGAAGTAACAAGTCGTTGACACTGGAGACCTTTGAGATTTTGCCATTGTTTGTGATTGTAGGCATTCCCAGCCAAGGGACCACTGGAAGGAGGACCAACATGTGGTCCACATAACTTGGCTCATCCTGATATGTGAAGTCCATACTGTCAAAAAATGAATAAAGAAGAAACAATGCCGTGGCCTCCCTGTCCACCCAAACAGACTTGAGAGACCTTCAAATCCATTGGTTCTCTTTCAGGGAAGCTTGTACTTTAAAATTTTAAGGTTAGGGTTTTTTTGTTTTTTAAATCTCTGGTATAAGCAATAATACACATAGATACTTAATAACTCTTGGTCAAAGAAGTCTTTGTAACTAAGCAGGGACGTCATCTGCTGCAGTGACACAGGCAATACTGAAAGGCACTTTGGGACTGCATTATGTGGCCACACTGTCCTGACCTATTTTCCCAGGCCACTGGCATCCCAGCTCAGGGTGAGGGGAACTGTCACCATTATGAGAGGGTGTGTCTCCACTGCTCTTTCTATCTACCTTTCCTTTAGTTTCTTCTCTTCTTCAACATACACACTGTCATTTATATTCACATAACATATGTCTATACACACGCCTCCACACACAGGTACACGCATTTGCATATTTATATACACATGTGTCTATCTACACACAGATGTACCTATATGTGCATATATATATATATATATATATACATACACATGTGTATGCACATAACACACACAAATGCACGCACATTACATCTCTTTCACTTCGTTTCAAAGCACATTGAGCTGTCTCAGTAATTTGCAATACCAAGTTCTCCATGCTAGTTCATTATTGGCACTAATTAGTATTTTGGATAAACCATTTATCATTTCCAAGTATTGAAGATTATGTAAAAAAACTTAAGAGAGATGACATGTATAACGAAGCAGAATTGTAAAGAATTAAGCCACATTAAACCCATGTTTTAAAAAAGCAAAACTGCCCTTAAATTACAAATTATTTGTGTTAGTATCTCTAAGATTAATTTATAAAGTTTACTTATGTAGATGGAGCAAAATTATTTCGTTATTACCCTAAAATACTTGCCATCTATCACAGTCCTGAGAACATGAGGACACAGGAGGAAATGAGCCCAGGACACTGAGAGAGGGCTGTTTCAGGGAGTCTCTTGGACAGCTAAATGAGGACTAAACACCTCAGGCATGAGAGGGGAGAAGGCCAAGAGCTCCCACTTTGTAGCTCCCACACTGACGGCTCCCACCATGCAGGAGAAATGCAGCTTTTCTCAAGGCAAGGCAGATGCTGCCTCCTCACGCCCCAAGATACCACTGGAGGAAATATCTATACATTTGGGACCACAGTTACTCAAGAGTGGTCCCATCACCATGCTTGAAAAGATGCCTGAGAGAATGACATTGCCTGGTGTTGTCATTGTTGTTATTATTGCTATTGTTAAGAAAGCTCACATTTCAAACAATTTAAGCTTTTGTTTTGGGAACTTTTCTTGTCCTTATGTTAATAAAATTAAAAAAAAACATTTTTGAGTCACATGATAGGCAATTGAAACAGGCTAGGGAGATTTTTCCTTTATTCTGTCTCCTGTTAAGTGGGAAAAATAATAGTACTCCTATTTCTGCTCCAGACATATTTGGCCCAGAAGTTTAAGCTCAAACCATGGACATCTTGATGAAAAGAGACAATGTCAGTACTAAAAGAGGGTGACATTATCCAAATGTAAACAATATGTCACTTCTTACAGTGTCTGCCTTTTTTATTGGCCACTCTGTACCACCTGGCAGGGTCAACATGCAAGCTACACGTCTGGCTACTGACATCCTCAAGATAGATGAGCAATCCTGGGCAGGTCGGTGTTCTGAAGTCTCTCAGGCAGGTCTTTAAGCCTGCAGATAAAAATAGGAGGAGGCTGAGCAGGACATCATGTGAGGTTCTCATTCTTAAAACTATGTCAGACTTTGGGAATATACTGCTTCTGCTATTAGGAATGAACAGTTGTACGTATCATTATGATGGAGTTCTGAAGACAGAAACTATGGGAAATATTTGACAGCATGTCTCTGATAAGACACAGACCTGTATTTACTTCTGGCTAAGGGGAGCAAGGGAAGGGCAGAGTCTGAAGACAGTGAAACCAACGACTGAGACGTAATCATTCTCCACTATTAAAAGGCAAAGTGTCTGAATAATTAACACTGCTGCAGAGAAGCTTGCAAGGAGATTTGAGGCTTGTTCCAACACTGGCTGAGAGAATCATTAACTCTAAGATAATGCACAGAAGATGGCATTCTCTGAAATCAATGGCAACCTCCAGTCCACACTCCCCTATCGATTCTTCATCGTACCACACTAAATCATTCCAGATGATCTCAGCAAATTAAAAGAACATTGTAGATTCACCTCCTTGTGCACTTCACTGCTTCACCTGTAGGTATACTCTTCAAGTAAAGCCTTTTCCACAGGGAAAAAACAACAACCAAACAACCAAACCCACATTTCTTCTTTACACAAGAAGCCAAGGTTCTTCTCACTGGCTGTGCTGGAAAACTTCCATTTACTCAAATGCTCACAGTTTACTGGTTTCTTCTTGCTCTGGGCTCTCCAAGGATTCCCTGGAATGGACCACAGCAGCAGAGCCTTTTGCACTTGGCTTCCTGGTGGAATGGCTGATGGAGTACTAGAGAAATACTGGCTGCGGTGGGCTGTGGTAGGCTGTGTGGCTCTGACGTTTCTAGGGTCCTATCTCCCTCAGAGGCTAAGAATATAGTCCTCTATGAGTGTAGACTTCCTCAACCCCTCTGGTCTTGAGATTAGAAAGAGATGCTCACTATTCCCCCTCAGCATTCCCTCATCTTGTTCCATCCTGGTTGAAAAGTCCCATTCTCACACTCTCCTCATATTACACGATTTGTGTCACACGCTCATTCACTCTGCAGGATTCATACATTAGAAAATGAAGAGACTGTTTCCTAGGCTAGATCTTGATTGTTTTGAAAATAGGAAGAAAGAATAAACTTGAGTAAGGATGACAGTAAACCTTACTTATTGTTTTTCCTACTTAGGAGGCATGGCACTTTGAGTTTTAGGGTAAGCTCTTTATGTAGTATAGTTTCTTCTGGGACCGTGACAGAAGTGGAGCTATCTGTGCATGGGCATACAGGAGCTGAGCCAGAGTTTTCTGATACTCAAGCTCATATTCCTGCAACTCTATTCTTGTGCTATTTCATATTCCATGAATATGAACAAAATGGAATCAATCAAACCAAACAAAAAAAGTTGTGTTTCATCATCAATAACCACAGAGCCAAAGAGAAATACCGGGATAATTAGGAGGCTTCTTCAGAAGATAAAGATATTCATCAGCCATTCTTTATTCCTTCCTGGTCTCCTAAAAAACTATTTAAAGTTGAGCATGAGGAAGCTAAATCAGAAACTCCAAACAGAGTCACATTCTGTCTGGACAAGTTATCATGTCTGAGAACACTGAAGAATGTTAGCAAGGAAAGCTGTGAAATTACTTTCTCTGGGTGTCTTTGCAATTGGAGTTCTTGCTTCTTTGGGATGTTTAGTTCTGACTCCCTCTGAAAGCAAGTTCTGAGATTAAATAACTTCTCAAGGTTCCTTCGTAGCCCATAAAGGACAAATCAACATCAGTATTTAAAAAGGAAAGCTCAGAATGGGGTACAGGTTTGGCAGCTGATGAGAAGGAGCAGACAGCACAACAGGAGAGTGAATCAGCAGCAACCAGGTGAGCAATAAGCACTGCACACTCAAAGCAGACAGGCCCATGATTACAGAGGGGGCTGTGAGCTGCTAGGTTTGTTGCATGACAAATGTCTTGAAGAGTTTGAGAACCCAAAGCAATGGGATCTGTTATTGGAATGAGCTTTTGACAACTTTTCCTATCATTGCCTTCAAAGGATGTTTGTGTGTGTAAGAAACAACTAATGGCCTACCTTTCATACAGATGAGACAATGAAAAGACCAATCACATTCATTTTCATAACCCTTACACACTGCGGTGTGTACAGATGAAAATAACAGGATTCAGGGAACAGTATTTAAAAGATGTAAAAACCTGTGAGTATGTGCATGAGGAAAATTCTGCCACTGTGACACTAATTGGGAATATGTCTCTCATGGGGAATAGAATAATTCTGACACCTGAAAAAAACTCACAGTCACAAAGATGAAAGCTCTTTCTGTGAACTAGTCTTACTTATTTTTCACTTAAAAAAACCCATTATGTGTTTGGTGGTTTGACACCAGTACTTTGACACAAAACCCATGCTGTACTTCCATGAAGAGGTGAATAACAGAGAACCAATATTCAGCTCTTAGACCACATCCTTTCTTGTAGAAACCTGACTCTAGCTGAGAGGTGGACGGAGTAAATCTTCAGAGGGTTTTAGGCTTCCTTCAACAGATACTCCACCTCCAGCACTGGGGGCATTCACCTCATGGCTTCGCTCAGTGGGACGCCTCTGAGAGGTATTGTCCATCTCCCAAAACACAAGGGCACTAATAAAGCTACCTCGTCCCATAGGAAGATCTCAGTCTGTCTCTTCCTTTGCATTCCCAGAAATCTCAGTCTATGCCAGATCCACGTCTCCTCAAGCCACTGGCCCTATCCAGCCCAGCTCTCTCGCAACGTTCATCAGATTACTAAATTTGGTAACCAGTCCTTTGAATTTGGTGAAGTAATTAAAGTTAAAGAAAGTCATGAGGCTGAGGCCCCTACGATGGAATTAGTGACTTTAAAAGAAAGAGAAAGAAAGAGACTTGGGTTGGAGAGTCTGCTTTCTGATACAGCAGAAAGGCCCTCCAGAGAGGCAAGAGCCTGGATATCAGATTTCTCAGCCTCCATACCCTGAGAAGTAAGTTTCTGCTCCTTATACGTTACCAAGCATCAGGTATTATCATATAGCAACACAAGAAGCACGAAGAGTCACTGCCGGATCCCTGGTGTTTGCAGAGATCACTCAAACACAGCCTGTTGATTTGTTTTCAAAGTTATACTGTAGTCTTGGGAGCTAGATAGAAGTGTGCTTTTGAAGGGCAAGATCTTTTCAGGGATACAGTATATATCCTATGCCTGCTGCAAATCCAGGGATTACTTAGTGTTTTATGAAAACACACACACACACACACACACACACACACACACACACACACACACA
>NW_026587216.1:24989569-25088180 GCF_907164565.1 Psammomys obesus
CACACACACACACACACACACACACACACACACACACACACACACACGTCTCCTTTCTCTCAGAGAGAGGGAGCTGAAAGTTATATCATTTCAGTAAGTCCTTTTAGACTAAATTCTTCCAGAAAACTGTTAGGTGAAAAGTAGCAACAATTAGTAATTTGAGACAATTTCATTTTCCTGAACTCCATTTTCTTATCTATAGCATGGGGACATTAACAAACCTCACTAAAAAAATAAAATAAAATTATGTTAAGATATTCTACAGCAAAGAATGAGCCAAATGTTAGTAGTTATTAGCTCTATTCCATTTGGGTAGTGCTGCACAACCTCTAAATAAAAGGTTATTTGCTTAATAAATGCCATTGACTAAATGACTGATAAAGTAATTTAGATCTGAACTCTCTCAATTAACTCTGGGAGCAAAGGTCTGTTTTTCATGGCCACCGACATTATCCAAGAATGGATTTTTCTAACTGTAAGGGTTACGTAGGACATGATTACCCTCTGGCAGCCATTCAAGAGAATTCAAATGTGGGCATCAGTGTTTGGCCTGGTTATGGAAATGCATCTTGTGAGCATAGGTTCAGAGACAGTATGCCATAGAGAGTGACAGTCATAGAATAGTGTACTCTCCGAGAATGGCCTACCCTTTAATATAGTACTTACTTCTTTACCACATGTCTCGTTTATGGGACTTTCCACGGGAGTTATCCAGGTCATACCTCTTATGGACCCACAGACCATTTTTCATTCATTCTTTGAGAATTTCCATACAGTATGTCTTAATCATATCAACCTCCCCCAGTCTCCCTTTAACTCCTCCCAGTATCTCTCTCTCCCTTCCACACTTCATAACCTCTTTCATACCGTCATTCTGTTGAATCAGTGACTGTCTTATGCACATAAGACCATCCACTGAAGTACATGGAGTCTAAACACAACCACTTCCCTGAAGAAAACTGACTTTCCCTCCTACACATGATTTTAATGTTTATTATAAACAGGATTTTTTTCTTTTTTTGCAAATCCTAGGATTCTTTCCTACTCTGACTTGAGCACAGAAACCCTTGTCCTTTTGAATGCTAGAGGTACTGACAGACATAAGTTCTTAGCTGAGCCCTGGTGTAAAAGTTGTCAAAGAGCATGGGCATCCTGTATCCAAGGACTGGACAGTGCAACGATCACTGCCTTCCTCCATCCAACTGGCAGCAACTGTAAGGAGCCACTATACTCCAGACCAAATTGTGGTAATGAGGCCATGGTACTAATGTTATAAATCAACCTCTTTTGTGGCTGAACTAAGTGCCTTTCCTACTAGGTTGCAAGCAGCCACCAGAGCCTGTCTGGTTTTATTCCCCAGAGCTTTTGAGGAACTGGACCCCGACACCATTATCTCACAACACAAGGGTATGTTCAAAAGTCCTTGTGCAAACTCATTCGTCCCAAGAGTGCCACAAATGGGGTTGGAATAGTGCAGAGAATGGTGTAGCTGGGAAGAGAAAAGCCTTTTATTTCCACATTCTCCTTTACCCAGCCTTCTGAATACTTCTGATTAAACATTTATTGATATTTACATAAGTGTTCTGATTGTTGCTACAGTAAGATAAACACACCCAGAGGCTTCCTTGAGAGAACGGAAGTGGTCCCCTGGCATCCCTGGGCAACCAAGAGATGAGGACAGGTCACTGTGCAGAAAGACAGTCCACACATACTGCATAGTAGGCCACGAGAGCTCTGGGAAGCCTGTTTCCCAACAGTTCCTCCTAATTTCTCATGGCTTTCTGAGCCTCTTATAAGCTGTGACAACGGCTCCAGATTAAGACTTCCTGCCTGGGCTCTGTCTGCCAAGCTGAAAGGACTTGGACAAACAGAACACAACACTTTACAGCACAAACTCACTCCCTCCATCCCCAGCAGATTCCTGGCAGAAGTTGGCTTTTGAATTAAGTGAATGGCACATCGTGATTCAATTTCTCCACATCATTTCTTTTCTTCAAAGAGTAGCAGCCTGAGACAGCCAGGACCCGGTAAGAGCAGCCCTCCCTTCCTCTCCAGTGTACAGGGAGCCCGAGGTTTACTAAATGGCCACTAGCAGTGTAATTGACTGTATGTCCTATTTTCCAGCCTCCAGGGGAGAAAACACAAAACGAAAACAAAACCAGACTTCTCATTGAGACAAAGCTGGACCTGGGCTGCACACAAAGCATGCTCAGATCTTTGCAGTGCTGATATCAGGCACAGGCACAGACTCGGTATTGCTAGTTCAGTGTGTCTTTCTCTATTTGAAGTGCATATTTTTATACCTTTATTCTTTGATTTCAGCCCTGGGAGATGACAAGTAAGGACAGGAAGAAACAACTGTGCTGACTGCAACCGGGTGCAGGGCTCTGTGAGCTCCTCCTCTCTCAAAAGAAGTTGACACAAAAGCCGAAACTGTGGAATTAATGTACGTGTTGGACATTTGGATTCCCTGTTCAGACTTTGTTCTGGGCTGGGCTTTTGGCCTTGGAATCAATGACGAAAGTCAAAGAGGAAAGTTTGCCTTGATACTTTGTGATTTTTTCCTAATAGCTTTTAATTTAATTGATTGGTTGATTGATGGTTGTTTGATGTGTGTGCATGCATGGAGATCGGAAGACAACTTTCAGGAGTCAATATTTTCCTTCTACCATGTAAGTTCCAGGGATTAAGCTTAGGCCTTCAGGTTTGGTGGTAGACACGGTTATCTTCTGAGTTATCTTGCTGGCCCACAAACCTCCTATATCATCCCAAGTAGGTGAATAGGTTTTCACTTTATGTATGTTCCATAAATTGCTTAGCCCTTGCTACTATGCATTTGGTTAGCTCCCACTTCTAGCTATAACAACTACGTTCAGTTAAAGGCATTTGTCGGTAAATCATCTCACAAATGAACTCATTGGTTATTTCCTCAGAACAACGGGAAATGGTATGGAAAATGGTCTGTTAATTCTGCTTTCAGTGCGCTAACCCTTCCCCTGGTCTAACGTATAGAAAAGCACAAAGGAAAGAGGAAGAGCAAAGAAAGAATTGACATAAAGGAAGAGAGGTGATGTAAAATACAACTGCCCGTCCTGCACCAGTGTGCTGTGGGACACAGAGGACAGGGATGCAGAGTCTGGTGTTGCTGGCAGACACCCTGGGCACTCAGTGGCTCACCGATGTGAGATGTCTGCCTCTGCACATCAGCTTAGACCCTTAGACACCGAATGTAAGAACGCGGCGAGAACAGCAATGGAAATGATTTGAGAATGAAATCTAGAGCTTTAGAGCAGTGGTTCTCAAACCTTCAGGTGTGTTAGAGTTACTGGGGAGGCCTATGTCTGCTGAGCCTTACCCTGTCCAATGCACAGCATCTCGGGCCAGCGCGGGCACCTGTATTTACAGGGCGCTGCTGATGGGACCTCATTTGGAAAAGCATAGGCTTAGGGCTTCAGAGGAGAACCCACCTCATCTACACCCTGCTCACCTGTGTTAGGAAATAAACATCCCAAATTTCATATGTAGTAAATTTACATTTTCCAAAATGGGACTGGGTTTATCAAACAGTAGACAGGACACGTTAATTCAAATCCAATTTCTGGGGAGTGAGGACAGTCTGGGTGAGGAATGCTTGGCTAAAGAATTAGTTATGGAAAAGGCATAGGACACAACGATGGTAGAAATAAAACATTGATAACGGTGACGGTGAAGAGAGATGGCATTACTGCATGCTCCTCTGAATCTAAAGCCCTCATGGGTATCTCACAGATGTAGCTCACTTAGTCTACCTTGCAGCTACAAGACATGCTTCTCCTTCTATTCTTTTCTAAAACGGAGTCAAAGGCATACTTTGAATGCTGTAGAAAGCGAATTGTTTGATTACTTATCTGCTGTACTCATCTGATTATTTTGAATGCAATCCTTGAAGGATTCCCTATAATGGCAAAGGACAGTGTAACAAGCTTCAACATTCAGTCACAAGTGAAGCTTACATGGTTTAAACTGTAGTTTCCTAAGGTCAGTAAAGCCACACATTTCATACCATTTTTAGAATCATGAGGAAAGATTTTTTAATAAAGATTAATTACACAAAAGCTGTCATTTTTCTTTGCTTTCCCTCAGACTTATTGGAAATTAAACCTCAGTAGAAGTGATGGAAAGACTTAGTAAAGTGACATCATTAGCCTAATCCCTAAAACGTTCCGCAAAGAAAACATTTTTAGGCCTGCAAATATGGCTCAGTATGTAAAGCATGGCCCCAGAATCCTTTTAGAAGCGGGGTGTTGAAGCATGCACACATGCAACCTCAACACAGGGGGTGGGCAGAGACAGGAGGATCAGTTGCTGGGGTTTGCTAGCCACTACTCTAGTTCCAGATTCTGTAAGAGATTCTGCCTCAAAGGAAAAAGGTGAAGAGTGATAGAGCAGGACACTGAACATGGTCTCTGGCCGTTGTGAGTGAATGCACAGCACATATACCTGCATATTCATGTTCCGACCTAGAACCCCTGCTCAGATGTAGCCCATGGCAGCTCAGTTTCTAAGTGGGTTCCCTAGTAAAGGAAGCAGGGGCTATCTCTGACATGGCCTCAGGGGCCAGCTCTTTGATCACCATCCCCTGGTGGGGGGCAGCCTTGCCAGGACACA
This sequence comes from Psammomys obesus, assembly GCF_907164565.1. Classification (NCBI taxonomy): domain Eukaryota; kingdom Metazoa; phylum Chordata; class Mammalia; order Rodentia; family Muridae; genus Psammomys; species Psammomys obesus. Next base: position 24,994,217 of record NW_026587216.1, read on the forward strand.
GAGGAAGAAGATTCTGCCAGTCTGATGATAGTTGGTAGGCTAGGGTCAGATAGAAGGGGAGGAGGACCTTCCCCTATCAGTGGACTAGGGGAGGGACACAGGGGGAGAAGAGGGAGGGAGGTTGGGACTGGGAGAAGATGAAGGAGGGTGTTACAGCTGGGATACAAAGTGAATAAAATGTGATAAATAATAAAGCAATAAAAAAAAACAAAGCAAAAGACTTATAAGAAAACACATTTTTATATGATGAAGCAGAATTCTTTTTCCAAGACAGGGTTTCTGACTGTTCTGACTGTCCTGGAATCACTTTGTAGACACGCCTACTGCTTCTGTCTCCCTGAGTGCTGGGATTACAGGCGTGTGCCACTGTGCCTGTAATTTAAGATCAGAAGGAAAGAGTTTTCTATGCTGTCCTGGCTCCTGCTTCCCTTACGCTGTTTTTTTTTTTTTTTTTTCTGTCTACAGGTCCCTCACATTGGATCTTTCTTGTCTATGACTGAAGGCTTGAGCCAAATGCTACTCTTATTCTCTAAGTTCATACAATTTATTGATGAAACATGTATGCATGTGCACTCATCCATCTCTCCAGTGCTTCTGTGAACGCTCTGAGATCACGTGTCTATGCTAACTGGGAAGTCCATTTTATGAACAAGTCTGTTTCTTAGGTGCTCCCGAGTCTCGATTTTCTTTAACCGTCCAAACTGCAAGCCTGTCTTTCCTGAAAATTCTCCTATCATTTTATACAACGATCTTTCCTGTTTAACCTCCTTGCTAGATTATAAACCCCTTCAGGGCAGGATCCAATTCTGATTCACCCCTGGATTTTTGCCCAAGCACTTAGCACAGAAAAAGCCCTTAATAAATATTTATTGGAGGAAGGAAGGGCTAACAGAAGGGAAGCAGGGAGGGAAATGTCAAAAAGGATTAGATTTATCCCTGAGTCTCCTAACAAGGTTACACCGAAATGTCTTCAATTGATGCCTTTGCAGGTGGCAGATGCTAAATCACTTTAGAAGAGTTACCTTCTTAGTGTGGTTCGTGGGTTACAGCCTAAGACCCGGATTCGATTCAGTCTGCATCACCTCCCCATCTCTAATTTGGCATGTCACCATATAGAACTAATACTTAATTTTCAATAGGTCTAGGAACACACAGGACCAGAGTAGATAGTATCATGTGATTAAGATAAAAAAAAAAACAAAAAAAAAAACTGATGGTGTTATTTGGCTAGAATTAAAAAAACGACTGAAGCGATTCAGTGATTCACTCAGGGAGCATGAATATACCAAAGCATCAAAAGTCAGTACTAGGAAACACGGTGGGTAAATTCAAATGGTCAATAATAGAAAAGAAAAGAATAATGTTCTGGTAATGTTCTTGTTTGATTTGCTGATGGCTGTCTTTGCTGTCTTTTGGAGCCCCTTCCTCTCTGCCTAAACTCTCTATAAAATACATATTAAAGGAAAACCAGGACAAGAATACCCCCAGTTTAAATTTGCTCACTTTACCGGGGTTATAATTCAGTGGCAGTATGTTTTCTTTCCCGCACAAGGCCTTAGGTTTAGAAGCTCATTTTGTTAGATTACTAGATTAATATTTTAAAGTGTTGTCTTTACCAATATTTACCATACTCACATAATCTTATGAACTCTCAAAAATTCCCATGGAAGGATATATATCAGCAATGCACTGTGTCTATCAAGAAACACATTTACAAAGGTATGGATTTATGTAATTCTACATAATTTATAATTCGTATAAACTTTCATAAGGATCCAGTTTGAACGCTAATGACTTATAGCTAAAAAGTAGGCACTCTTGTTTTCAGGACAAGAAAGAATTTAAAAGCCCCAAGTCATAATCAAGTATATTGAAACAACAAAATATCTATTTTCTTTTAAAAATGTATGCATGTTTCTTTTAAAGAGAAAAAGATGACCACAAAAATGCCACAGCACTTATATCCCACTCAGCTGGTCGTACTATTTCCTGGATTATCAGATCACTAATATATGTATCCACTGTTTTTTGCAAACAAAGCAGTGGACATGCTGCTGATAAGCTAACAGCCTCCACCCTGCTGGACCTATGTCTGCATGGAAGTCTCCTTGTGTTAGATCATTTTTTTGTAAAATGACAATTTTCTATCTATATTTTAAAAATCTGACATTCTTTTCAAAGCTGCTGATAGGGTGAGAGATGGCTAGGTGGTTAAGAGCACTGGCTGCTTTTCCAGAAGACCTGGATTTGATTCCCAGCACTCATGTGGCGGCTCAGACCTTCTGTAACTCCAGTCTCAGAAAGTCCAAACCTTCTGGTTTCCTTGGGTGCCGCGTACATGTGGTACACAGACAGACGTGAAGGGAAGACACCCATACACATAAAATAAAAGCAAATTAGTAAGTAAAGGTAATAAAAACAGTTCAAAAACTGTTCTTACAAGTTGCATTCATTTTTGGTCTTTGGAATGCTTGTGTCTGATAGTTTTCTCTTTAAAATGCAGGAATATACGAAGGGAATGAGCCTGCAGTCTTTGTATACCCCGTGTTTTTGGATACTCAGGAGGGCTTTGGGTAGGCAGGAAAGAAAACAGATGTGTTTGTGGGAGGACAAATATGCAAACTGGATGATTTGCCTCTAAAAGCCAGCCTTCTCCGGCCTGGCCACCTGTGCAAAGTCCATCGCTTTCCATGCCTGCAGGGGTATTTTAAGAAATGACCTTTGTAAAACAAACAAAAATTAAATTAAGTTTCAAGTACTTCCACATCTTTCCCAGTTTGTAACTTAGTGATAATACAATTAATTAAAATATTATAATATTATTATTTCTCTTCTCCCTTTGAGGACAATGGATGCTATAAAACATTCCCAAACTGAATATTAATTTCTATTGTTTTTCTCAATCTACATATAGCACTGAACCTTACTTAGGCTGAACATTTTATATATTTATTGAAAAAAATTCCATTGGATGCAAATTTTCTTACCATTCAAGAGAGAAACAGACAGACTGTAAAATTGTAAGCCATAGAGACAATGTTTCAGAAAACCATGTGCAGGCTAATTTCTGGATTCTCTTAGGGGAGCTTGAGGCTACTGGAGATGGGAGGGATGACAGACAGGAACATTCACCACTCCCTCCTTCCAAAGGTCATGTCCCATTTTTCTGTTGTCTTTTTCTTTTCTTCTTCAGGGCCATTCCATTCAGGTGGGACCCAGGACTGTTGAGAACAGGTTTCCACAGATACAGTGAAGCCATTTTCAGTCAGCCCAGAGAATATTTCTAGACCATTTATACAAGGAGTTGTTGCTATTTTTAGAGTGTAGCTAAGCTTTCTCCCTAGCTGTTGGTGGCCATGCAGGTTGACAGCCACATGATTTATGTTCCCGTGATAGTCTTCCAACAAGCCTCAGAGACCCTTACATAAGGATACCGGAAGGACAAGGCTTCACATAAGTAGGTATCCCATCAGAGTCAAGAAGGAGTGCAACAGCAGTGCTTTTGTAAAGGGACAGTCATGCTCCGAAGGAGTGGTCACCACTTTATGGGAATAACGAAGAGGAATCGGGGGTCCACGGGTGCCTTGTGAAACCCTTCCTCCCCTGAGTTCATGTGCCCGGACCCGCCACCCATCATGTTTGGCTGTAACTCAAGATTAGACAGCTGTGCATGGAAGAAGGAAATGCAGAATACTCCACTGTTCTCCTCTGCTGCAATTAGGCAAGGCAGCTAGCAATGGTGACCAGAAGAAGGGCTGCCAGATGTTAAGCATATCATATTATTATGATAATCACAGTATTCTAATTTCTTATTACCCAAGAGCAAGCTACACAATTTTACCATCATCAAAATGCCAGAGAACAAAGTGTGAAACTTGTGAGGCTCATCTTACCGGATAGGTTTTAAAAAGAGAAAACTCAAGTTTCGAAAAGACAATCTATCGAATAACAAGGTGTCTAGTATCAGCACTTTCCAGAGTAGATACTAAGACAAATAACATGGAGTAGATTTTTAGAAGTAGAAAACAGTTTTATACAATCTGTGGCATTATATGAGGAAGGTGGGATGAGAGTCTGTCGAAAAATATCACTGATTATGAGCCCAGAAATCAATATCTATATGGCTTTTTATTCGCAAACAAAATCCTTGGGTATTGGCACAAAGCTAGACAGAAGAAACCAAAGTCTACTGGGGGTGACAAATTTTCACAGTGACATTTACAAATAATGACAAAGCATACTCTTACGTGAAAACTTGAGCACCTTCTCAGTCTTCCTGCCAATCAAGTACTGTGAGATGGACCAGACACTGCTTTGTAAAACTATCTGTGATAAAATACCTCCTTCCCTTACTCACTTCCTACTCTCCATGTATAATTTTGTAGACATAATAAATATTGGTTAATGAAAAATTAAATTTAAAAGCCTAAAGAGGTGTGAAATAGAAACTCCCATTTTTACCATCAGATCCAGCAGCATTACCTAGCTGCTACATTTGAATGCCCATTCTCCACCAGGGACGACTGCGAGCAGAGGAGTTGACATAGAATAGCAAGTTAGGGATCTTAGAAGATGTCACATGAAAGTATTGAAATTTTACAAGTAAAATAGTAGGGATACAAAGGACAGGAAGCAGGCATGTAACTGATACGGGAGGGCTATGGCAGCCACCCCTGAAACTTCCTGATGATCAGCTTTGCAGAGTTAAGAAACCGCTGGCCTCTCAGTGAGAATGTGGGGCTTGAGAAGTCTGAAGTTATCAAATGATTAGTGAGCTGCTGTACTTTTAGCTTCAGTGTGTAATTAACCTGCAGCACCTGCAGAGATTGGATATTATTGCAGCAAACAGATTAGCTCCTTAAGCACGAATAAAAACTACCAGTTACATTCACTAAAATAATTACAAGGCTTACAACTTTGGAGGTTGCAGGATCCAAAAGAAAAAAACAAAACAAAACAAAAAAACGATTAGCAACCTGAAGACAGCTCGTATTGCGCCCTGAAATGGCATTAGTTCAACTATGGAAGACATCTCTCTCTCTTTCTCTCTCTCTTCTCTCTCTTCTTCATCCCTCCTTCTCTCTCCCTTTTCCTTCCTTTCTTCATTCTTTCTCCTCCCTTCCTTCCTTTCTCCCTCCCTCCCTCCCTCCGTCCCTCCTCCTCTCTCTTTCTTCCTTCCTTCCTTCCTTCCTTCCTTCCTTCCTTCCTTCCTTCCTTTCTTTCTTTCTTTCTTTCTTTCTTTCTTTCTTTCTTTCTTTCTTTCTTTCTTTCTTTCTTTCTTTCTTTCATGGAATGGTTTCAGATTAAATCCACCCCCTAGTACCTTCTCTTCAATTCCTACTTTCTTTTCCATACCATTTCCTTCCCAATATCCTATGCAACCCTCCCCCTCAATTTAATATTCCCTGGGTTCATTTAGTGTTGCCTAGACATGCATGCATATAGGAGAATCTACTGGAGCATGAACAAGCCTCTCAGAAGCCACATCCTTGAGGAGAATCTTCTCTACTAGTTGCTAATTGCTCCTCAGATAGGGGTGGAACTCCATTAGCCTCTTCCCTATCCATGATGAGATCTTTGGAAGGCTTGATCTTGTATAAGTCTTAACAGATGGTGTGTGTGTGTGTGTGTGTGTGTGTGTGTGGAAAGGTCTTGCTAGGCAGCCTTGACTGGCCTTGCTATGTACACCAAGCTGACCTTGAACTCAGAGATTTACCTAACCATGTCTCCAGAGTGTTGGGGCTTAAGGTAAAAACTACCACACCCAGCATGATGTTTTGTTTTGAGGGAAACTTTAGTACCAGCTGGTAAGAAAGAATTTAAGTCAACTGGCACTTTGGCCACAAGTGGACCAGAATAAAAATTCTCTGGGAATAAAAATGTCAGATGTTCGGGGATGCAGAGTAATGTCAGCTGCCACAGTTCAAATCAAGGTATTACAAGGAATGACAGGCTCTGGGGAAGACAAAGCCTATGTTTTAAAATGTCAAGTTACATAAACACTTAATTCAAAAGGAAAACAATTAAATGCTTCTTAGCCCGAGGGAGCTGAACCAGTCTGTCCTATGAAAATGGCTCCAAGTAAACACTCAGCTTGTCAATGTCGCAAGTTAAGGGGCTGCTGTGGACATTTTCAACACACAGGCATCCGGCTTCCTCAAGTCTTTTGCACATTCTGTTGTCCTTATTTTCAGAAGCTGCTACCACAGTGAAGCTTCCCTGATGTTAAGATGCTGTAGCACATAGCTGTGGCCTTCCTTCACCCACTACACGAGAGACACCTTGAAAAGATGGCTCTACACACTTTAGGAGTACTAGAGTGAGGGATATAATGACATCTTTTCTTTGTAATTTTAATTATATCTGGGCGTAGCCACGTATTTGATTGAAAAAGTACAGAAAATAATCACGTGCATGTGTATAAATAGTGAGAAAGTCTAGAAAAGTTTAAAATTGGGCACTTCCTGAAATGATGGGCTTGGGTGCTTTCCTCAGGAAGGTTCAAGCCCCAAAAGTGACAAGCCAATCTTTGTAGGTGTGTCAAGTGTTAAGACGGCCTAGTTAGGGCACGTGGGTAAGGTAGAGTGGCTTTTTGAGAAATGAAAGCACCTATTTTTGGCTTTTTGTCCTACAAGAGAGCTGGTCTAAAGGCACCATGATGATAGTTGATTTAGTTGGCGACAGTTGGTAATGACAGCAATTTGCGTCTGAAGAGAGAAGGAAACAATAATTATCCAATCTTATGGCCACTTGACAGGCCTGTGTTTGCAGGCACCAAGATGCTCCATGAGCATCCCTTCCCGCACAGCCAAGATTCACAAGAGCAAGCGACAGTACTCCAGCTCTCCAGGCCCAGGAACTGACAAGTTAGCATCAGAAAAAGAACCTCTTGCGTCATTCGACTAAGGTTATATGCATTCACATTGTTAAGGAATTGGGCTGCACGTCCAGAGCAGGCTTTAATGCAGACTTGTTAATGTGAAGAGCTGTTTCAGCTCATGACAATCTTGCTTCAGTATTGCAAGTGAATACAAAACCATCTGGTTGCTAACTATAAAACAAAACAGTTTTTATAGGTAGAAATGCAAATGTAAGCCAGATGTTACCAAATTACTGAATCTCCAAGTCCATATCCAAAACTGAGAATCAACAACAACAACAAAAAAGTCTGTGAACTGATGAATAGTTAAACAAATGAGTCACATTCACAGAATGGGTACAGTGCTGATCATGTGACCACAAGATAATCTCACAGCTTAATGCCAAATGAAGGAACTAGGATCCAAAAGACCACATAGCTCCTGATTCTATGTATGCAAATGTCCAGAATGAGCCAACCTACAGGAATCACATGGCTGATCAGAGCATAGGTAAGAATGAAGACTGACTGTTAATGAATACAGCTTTCTCGGGAGGTGGCAGGAATAGAGTAGAATTAGGACATCATACAGCCTGCAAGGGTCTGCAAACACATTTTATAGCCTGGGAATGTAATCTCAATGGGGTTCAACTTTAAAAGCAAAACCACATCAAAGTTCAAGAATTGATTCATGTTCAATGTATTAGTTTGTCAAAGTAAGAATATATAAATATTTCTTCCCATATTGCTAAACACATAGCAATTGCTCCATACGCTGAATGGATACTTTTATTAACATGTAATTACACAAATAAAACCAATTTTAAGTCCTTTGAATTGCTTGATAACTGTTTCATATATCTAGCTCTTCTCAAAATGTTAAGCGTATCTATATATAAACATTAAAACAAATTTCCTGCTCAGATGTAGCCCATTGGCAGCTCAGTCTCCATGTGTGTCCCGGGGTATGGCGAGCAGGGGCTGCCTCTTGTCATGAACTAGGTTGACTGCTCTTTGATCACTCTCCCCTGGCACTGCAGCCTTAACAGGCCACAGAAGAAGAGGATCCAGATAGTCCTGTGGAGACTTGATAAGCTATGGGCAGATGGCAAAAGAGGGGAACTCCCCTTTTCAGTGAACTAGGGAAAGAGGATGGGGGGAAGAAGGAGGGAGGGTGGGACTGTGAGGAGTTGAGAGAAGGGGCTTCAATCAGGATAGATAATGAATAAATTATGAACAAAATTAAGATTAGAAAGGTAAAATTTAATTTTCTCCTAGCATTTAAAATTAGGTAATGGCTATCTAAATTAGTTCCTGCATCCACTTTTTCATTATTTTCAAGTATTTGTTATGCATCTTTTTGGGCACTGAAGTGCAATGTGTAGTTTCTGACTTCGTTACCCAAGAAATGTATGGTATAGTGGGGAGACAGACAAATAAGAAAGAGTAAAATGTGGTGGCTGCTCTGAAGAGGCAGGTATTGGGCATTGTCAAGGGAGATCATTTTTCAACCAAGCCATTTTAGGAAATGTAATTAGGAATGTGCTAGAAGGTGTCTCGAGGAGGAAGGAATCGGCGATCAAAGGGAAAACAGGCAGATGTGAAAGAACATGCTGTTCTTGGAGAAGCTGACCAGGTTCCCAGGGTCAATATCAATAAAGGCCCCCTCCCCTACTAGGGCTCAGCAGTAAACAGTCTAGAAAGGATAACAGAGCCCAGGCTAGAAAGCCAAGGATCTCTAAAAAGGTCTCAGGGTCCCAGTGTGTGTGTGTGTGTGTGTGTGTGTGTGTGTGTGTCTGTGTGTGTCTGTGTGTGTCTGTGTGTGTCTGTGTGATGTGTGTGTTTGTGCCAGAAGACAACATCTACGCCATCTCTGAGGTCTATTAATCGTCTGGCACCACTGATTAGCATAGTATGGCAGACTAGGGAGTCCAGGAATAGTCCTGTCTCTTTCTCTCCAGTGCTGGGATCATAAGCATGCACGACCATACCAGCCCACATTTTATGTCTGGGGATCAAACTCAGGGATCCACGAGGGACTCCAAGCAGGTGAGTGACAATCAGATGGGCATTTCACAAAGACCACTTTGGCATTGGTGTAGAGGACAGACAGGACAGGTGATGTAAGGAAGCTGTTCTTAGCTGTCTCCAGGCACCAGCTCTCGGGGAACTGTATATCTCCAGTACCAAGGGCAGACTTTAGATTCTCATCTTCCCATTCTTTCTCTCATGTGTTCCGGTTTGACCTACCCCTGTCATTAAGCCTCTACAGATGTCCTGTACAGGGAGCCTTGTTTCTTCTGAGGCTGAGACCAACAGTCAACATCTGTTTGTCACCTTGGCTCACCACTTATGTCTCCATGAAAATGGAGATACCAAGGCATCACAAGCCTTATGCTAAAAAATATTTAAATACGTTTGTGGCCCAATGTTTCTATTTCTAAGGCCATTAGATGTCTCTATCATAGGCGCATCACAGCTTTGAGTCAGACTGAAATTACCAAAGCAAAATTTACTTTAAAAAAACTAAGTAACTTTAACTATCTGGAGCAATAGAGTTTGTAACCCTAGGTTTTATGGTAAAAAAATACTTAGAAATGGTCCATTTTTAAATTTTATTTCTGTGGTTTCATTGTTGATGACTTTCATTGCTATGGTTCCTCCTCAGGTTGAAAAAATAACATGCCCACCCACAGCTCCATGCTTGCTGGAAATGACAAGAAATAAATCTCCCTGGAGAGCTTTCTCTCTGCTCCATCCAGGCGAAGATGGCAGGTCAGGTTTGGAAATAGGAGAAACATGGTACACACACACACAATCAAATTTTGCTTTAAGAAGGATATTTATTTTTCTGTTCTGCCATACACACTGTCTAAAATTTCCATTTACTGATGACACCAGAGCTGAGAGCAAAAATAGTAAGTCTGTTGTAAATGACACCCACAAAATGTTGAACAAACAACCCAACAGTACGCTGACACTGGTGTTTCTCTCGGCTGCTAGCTGGGACTATCCACTTGAGGGTGACATGACTCAGCTGTTCATTTCAAATATCCACAGAGACATCATCTGTTTCCTGTCAGAAAAGGAAGATGCTTCTTAGCATTCTCAGCTGCATTCCCAAGTGGCCACACACACAGAGCTTGCTGGGTAACCAGCTCTCTGAGGTGAGGTCTCTAGTGGAGCACAGTTCTCAAGGGAATGTTACAGGAATCATGAAGCCATCACATCCTCGTTATTTAGTGCTATAGGGGTGGGAAGAAGATCATTGTCCTGGAGAGAAAAATGATTTTATGGTGGATACTTAGGACTTACACATTATTCTAAGTGTTGATCCAGGTAAATAAGATATGGGGTGAATGTCTACGAGGCCCCAGGGCTCTGGTTCTAACCAAATTCATCCAAGATGTATAATTCGAAGGTGAGGTGAGCCATCACAGTCTCAGAAAATGACTGGCCAGCCAGTGACAGGAAAGGTCTTCTGTGAGGCCCCTCCACACGTGCCTGGAACCTGGGTCTGAGGTGACGCTTATTGTTTTAACAGAGAAACTGTCCTGCACCTTTGCCTTCTGATCTTTCAGATTACTTAGAGAAGAAGTTCCCAGCAAAGAGAGATCAGAAACTGCTGACTTGGAGAAGCCCAAATTGACCCTATGAGGACTGTGAGAACCTCTGAGGTTGAGTTTACACTCCAAAAGGTTCATCCTTCAGATGCAACAAAACCTGGATGATTTTCTGTGTGAAAGGTTAAGGTCTTGATGAAGCAATTAGGTAAGAAACTGTTTTTCAAATAAGAAGGATGCACTATTACCAAATCTCAAGAGAAAGGTTGGCTCAGGACCTTCCCTTTCCCCTGCTATCCTCTGGGCATACAGAACTCTGGGTTCCTAAAAACAAGCCCAGCTATCAGTCTTTCTCTGGCATCTGATGTTAACATGGTGTTGGGATGCTAAGACCCTGACTCAGCCTATCTGCCAATCACCTTCAGGCCTCAATATCAACTTTCTTCTTCTGGTCTTTCTTCTTTACCCCACATTTAGTGATATGCTTTTGTGGCTTGCTTGCATGGCTTGCTGGCCCTCCAAATGTGAGAGCACCATAATTCCTCATTTGTAAACCCATACAAATGTTTGCCTCAATAGCCTGCAAAGCAAGAAGACCGGAAACCCATAGGTCATTCAACACTTTCAAGGACAAGGCACAGCATACCTGCAGCAGCCCAGGTTTGTTAAAATTGTTCCAGACTTTATGGGCATATGTGTTGCATGTATTGTTTTAGAAATTTGGAAGAAGGAATAGCAGGCTGTTGAAAATACCGTAAGACCATGGGGTCATGATGACCATAAGAGTGACATTTCCCTATGCTACTGATTCTTTTTGAGATACCCATATAGCATTATGGCTTGACATAGCTGGCTTTATGGTAGCATGGTTTTTTTTTGTTGTTGTTGTTTTGTTTTGTTTTGTTTTGTTTTGCTGTTTTTCTTTCCAGACTTATAAGAAGACAGAAGGCAAAGTAAGGCCATTGCATGGGGTTCAGAATCAAAGTGGAAGCTAATCCAGCCCCAGAGCATGTTCCTTGCCTTCCATGGCTTTAGTGAAATTAAAGCTTCATTGCTTGTAAATTGTCACTGATTACTGTACGAATTACTTAAAGATGAAAAATTAATGCAAAAATGAAAATGACTGTGTGTATTCACAAGGTGGAAGCACCATAGAGGTGACAAACTATATTGGGTAGACAACATAAAACAAATTTGAATATGCTGATGTGATTGCCTTAGTGAATAGTGCACACCTAATCCACATACAGATAACATGTATCAAGTTGCTGTGTTTGAAGTTTATTTAACTGAAATCAGATACCAGACAGTATTAAATCCTTTGTGCCAGCCTTACTAAATATTTTATGAGATTTATTTATATTGTTTGTTATTCTCTTTTTAGACCTTTAAAAACTTGTAAAAGCACAATTCATGCATATTAACGGAGAAGGATATTTTGGCACACACACAGTGTGTTATTTTAATCAGGTTAAATATATCTGCATCAAACACTGTGATGGTTGAAACTGACAATCACTATCAACTCTGCTGAACTTAGAATCACCTAGAAGACACACTTATGGTCATGTCTACGCGAACATTCCCAGAATATTAACTGAGGAGAGAAGACCAACCTGAATATGGGCAATGCCATCCCATAGCCTGCTCACAGACCAATGAAAGGAGGAAAGGGAGAAAGCTGAATGAGGGGTAGATTTCAGCTCTCTCTGCTTCCTGACAGTGGATTCAGGGTTGCCAGCCTCCTCCTGCTCTCACTGAAAGCCTTCCTTGATGAGGGACAGCATCTCCTCAAACTGGGAGCCACAACAAACTCTTCCTTCAGAGGTTTTGTCAAGGCGTTTTTGCCACAAGAAGAAAAGTAACTAATGTCAATGTTTATGACTTCCTTACAGTGGAAACATTCAGAATCTTTTCTTCTAATATTCTGAAGTGTTAGCCCTGACCTTTGGGTGACTATCTTGGCTCCTACCTAACTGCAACTTAGTATTTGCTGGTCAAACTGTGTTCATCCCTTCTTCCCTTCTACTCGTTTATCTCAACTGTTGGAAACTGATAAAATATTCCTTTAAAGTTCACATACTCAAAAGTTCCACATGGCACTAGGGTGTACTGTGTAGAGAGAAAACATAAGTGAAGGTGTTTTATTTAAATTTCCATCACCTTCTTAACTGTACTTATCTTTAAGAGTAACCAGCTAGAAATCCAGAGCCAGTGACCTTCCTTCTCTCCCTGCACCATTGCTGCCATCCTTCCAAACCCTGAATCACACAGACTGTAACATCATCCCTCCATTCTGTCTCTCTTCCAGGGAGCTCTGTTTGGCCAAAGGGTTTTAGTTCGATAAACTGGCAATTACCACATTTGCACCCCTGACCTCTCAGCTGGTCTTTGAATCTTTATTGATCATCACCTCCTATGCTAAGGCCTCCTGGATGTCCTGTGAGGACACAAATCATGGTGCCCAAAGTAGAAGAAAACAGGAAACAACCTAGGAACCTTCTACAGAAAGCTTCTGAAAGCCAGAAGAAAACAGGAAACAACCTAGGAACTTGCCACAGAGGGCCTCTGAAAGCCTCTGCCCTGCAGACTATCAAAGCAGATGCTGAGCCTGATGGCCAACTGTTGGGCAGAGTGAATGGAATTTTATGCAAGAAGTAGGAAATAGTAAGAGCTGGAAAGGACAGGGTCTCCACAAGGAGAGCAACAGAACAAGAAAATTTGAACACAGGGAACTTCCCAGAGACTCATACTCCAACCAAGGACTATTCATGGAGATAACCTAGAACCCCTGCACAGATGTAGCCCATGGCAGTTCAGTGTCCAAGTGGGTTACCTAGTAATGGGAAGAGGGACTGCCTCTGACATAATCTGATTGGCCTGCTCTTTGATCACCTCCCCCTGAGGGGGGAGCAGCCTTACCAGGCCACAGTAGAGGACAATGCAGCCACTTTTGATGAGAACTGATAGACTAAGATCAGAAAGGAGAGGAGAACCTCCCCTATCAGTGGACTTGGGGAGTGGCATGCATGCAGAAAGGGGAGGGAGGGTGGGATTGGGAGGGGAGGAGGGAGGGGCTTATGGGGGAATACAAAATGAATAAAGTGTAATTAATAAAAAATTTAAAAAAAGAAAATATAAGTTAGAGACAGTCAAAAAAAAAAAAGAATCTTAACATTCTTTTCTTTTCTCCTTGTCAGTTGAGCATGAGACTCTTTGTATTTTACAGTCTCTAAAAGCTGCCTCCTCTCAACCTCAGCCATGTTGCATTTAGTCCAGTCCTTGACATTTGAGTCCTTGACTCAATGGTTCTGCCAATCTTGGCTTTGCCTTCTAATCTATCTATAGCCTTCACAGCAGAATAACTTTTGTAAATTAGTGTTCTTCAGTGCGTGGTATTTACACAGTGAATATGAACTCATAATCAGCTTGCTCCTACAAACCTCATGTGAATTTTCTTTTTCTCAGTTCTTCACCCCTGTGCTCCAAGGAGCCTTCCAGACCTTTGATTCTGTGTGCCTCTTACTGTAATGATCAGCATCCATCTAGGTGTTTCCATAACAGCTGTCTGCTCTTCTTTGTCTCTAGAGTGGCAATTCTCTCTTTGATAAAACTACTTTGGGTTCCTCAGGTTCTATTGGAAAAGCCATCAATCAATATCAATAAAGATACCATGCCTTCTTTGGCCAAAGGATGGGCTCCTGACCTAAGCCAGGTCAAGGAGAGGCTCTTCTTAGAATTTTGGAGAATGCCCACAAGTGGACAGGAGGTTGAGCTAATTCACTCTAGTAACAGTGCCTTGAAAGGGCACTTTATCAATTTTCTACTGTCTACATCTTTGTGTCTGGGCTCATTCTTGTCTTTCCTAACACTTAATTCTTTGAACCGTTAACATTTTTAAGTTGTTTGTACATATTTCTGCCATTAATTAAAAGCACTAACTGATAAAACTCCTGAAAAAATGGATTTTATTTTTCTTTCTATATTAGCTTGGCAGAGCGCCTAGAACACAATAAACATTGATTGAGTGAGTTATTGTATGAATGCTTGAAGGCATGAATAATCAAACTCCTTGGGAAGGGGAACATGAAAAAAAAAGTGTCATAAGCAACAGAAAGAACCCAGGGACAGTGCCAACAGCACTCTATTGTGATAGCAGGGAATTAGAACTCTTTATACAACCCCAATACTTACTTCCAATTTTCCTATATTATATAATGAAGCAAATAACAAATGAACTTTCCATTGCAGCATATGAGAGTGACTACAAGAACCCATCTTATTACTTATTCTTGCCTGGATGTATGGTGCTTTGGTGTTCTTCCGCACCCAAATTATGCACACAAAGCCAACATGAAGCGATCCTCCTACTCTTTAGAAGCAGTTACATCCAAATGATGATTTTTTTTTATTTTATTTTTTTTTCAGATGAAAGAGTTCTACTTACTGCCCATGACTGCCTACCCAGTTATGAGGTGAAAGATTCTAATGCTAAAATAGGCAGCACAGTGTAAAACAAGCAAATTCACAGATGACTTAGTTCCTGGAACTAACTTTAACATTTTTATTTTGCTTCCATGTTTATGAAAATTTTAAGTTAGAATGGAAATAAGGTCACTGTGACATTTCCACATATGCATACATTGGTACATTCTCTGCATTGACTTCCCCATTAACCTCCTTTGTCTCTCCTAGAATTGCCTTGAGAGATTACAAAAAACTCTTGTGTGAACACAATGATATCAATAGTGTCATTAGCAGTTCATTTATAATACCAGTCAGCAGAATTTCCCAATTCCAGAGGATATAGCCAATCATTAATATCTATCATTGAGAAAAGTATAGGATTCTTTTCTTTGGTCCGTAACCACCCATGAGTCATGGCGAGCTTTTTGGAGACAGTGCCAGCTATGTTGGGACAGGGTTGGTCACGTTCCAGAGGACTCTTACTATGGCCTGAACCCAAAATGATATATTTGAAAAGCTATGCCTTAGGTACTCTCCAAAAGGAATTAAGTGTCAAATAGATTATCCTATAACCAGACAGGTTGATATCAGCATATTATCTTAGGAAAACACAGTGTACATGTCTGAAAAGAAAGAATGCTTAAGGTCATCTTGCTGAAGCCTGGGAAGCAGTTAACTGAGTCAGTGATAACTTCAGAATTTGATTTTAGCCCCAGATGCTAACTGCTAAGACTCATTTTCACAACAGCCATTCAAGGATATGGTCGCAATAAACCACAATAGTTCATCTCTTGCTTCTCTTCCATTTTACCAGTGCCAGAGATCCTGCCTTCCGCCATGCAGAACGTGTAGTTCAGCTCTGCCAATGCACTGGGAGAAGACAGTGCCCCATCAAGCCCAGACTGTGAAGCAAGTAGATACCTGCAGTGTGGGAGGCCTTCATAGTCTGTGAACACAAGGGCTGGGCCCTAGGTGGCAGGTAGGATAGCTGCAAATGAAAGAATGGTGAGAGAGAGACAGAGAGAGAGATGGGGCTAGAGATAGCACTTCAAGAGTCACAGGGAGCGTGCAGGACTGTTGGAGACCTACAGATATTAGCAACAAGCAAAGTCTCAGCATCAGTGAAAGTTCACAGGAAGAGTTAACCTAAGAGCTGCAGCCTGACTTGAGAGCCAGGGCCTCAGACATTTTCAGCACACAGACAGAACAACAAATTATGATGTGAAAATCATAGCCCACATGATTACCCATCAGTCCAGAGCTGGTATGGAGCATAAGTCGTTCATCTTGTAATTAGAAGTGTAAAAAATTTCCCAGAAAACCTCAACTTAGCTGATCCGTACCACCATGCATTCAGTTGAAGCCAGGAGAATCCACTTACACCCATGGGCTGCTTCTGTAAAAGTCAATACAAGTATATTTATTTCACTGAGGATGTGAGTATGGGGACTGTAAGCCTTTGAGTGGTCACCTAACAATAGGCTTTGCTGCAGTCTGCAAGAAACAGTAAAATATCATCAGCGGGCTGGGTTTCTGTCCTGCAAATTGCCAACTGCTGTTTTGTAGTGTGTGTGTGTTTCTGTGTGTTGTTCACATGTATGTGCATGTATACCTGTGTGCATGTCAAATGACAACACAGGAGACATCTATATTTGTTATCTTTTGAGAGAAAGACTCTCACTAGCCTGGAACTTACCTAACAGGCTAGACTGGATGGTCATGGAGCACCTGCCTGCCTCTGCTTTCCCAGTGCTGAAACTACAAGGACACCAACATGCCGAGCTTTTTTCTGTGGGTTCTGAAGACTGAATTTAATCTTCTGCATATTTACTAACTGAGCTGTCTTTATCTCCCCATCCCCTGCTGCAACCCTGTGGGGGAGTCCATAGCCTCAGATAGGCAGTAGTTACAGAAGCCACACCCATTTCTACCCTCATGTCTCATTGCCTCTACTGGCCTATAGGGACAGCCTCAGCCGTGCTTACCAACTACGCTATCCCATAATATCCCACATAGTTTTCAAAAGTTACTTCTTCACAATCATGGCACTTTCTGTATCAAGAGCTTCCCTTAGCCTTCGTTTGGCAGCACTATTGTTTTTACTTAATGAATTCTACGTTCCAAGTTCTGGTATTCAAGAACAAATGAGATGTGACATTTCTTCATTGTCAGACCTCCTTTTCTCATGTCACCTCGCACTGCTTTCCCACACGGAAAAGCAATTACCCTCTCTCCCACCCATCGGTTTATTCCACCATACTTTGACCCATGCCTTTATTTGTGAACTCCTCCTCTGGGTTCACCCTAGTGATTATTCCCTGGAGAACAGGCCTCAGAAAACCCCGAAGTTAATTAAACTGTGTTACAGTGCTCTAGAAATACAGGTAATTAAAATCTTCTTAGGCATTGATTGTTATTGCGCTGAAATCTTGCACTGAGATAGGTGGCACCACAATGAAAGTTGGGTAGAATGTGAGCCTTCAGGATGTTGGTTGCATTATCGATCTAGGCCTAATAGAACAAAATGAATAAAACAGGACCCATTACACAGTGATGCATCATTCCATTAGTGATGAGGATTGGACTGGACAGGAAGTTATCGGCTGCCAAAAGCAGCCTCCTGATCAGAGCTCAGCCTCTGCAGACAGCGAGCTCTGTTCATTAGTTGCCAGAGCCATGCCAAACAAGGACAGCTAATTTGTTCTTATCCAGAGACAGTGTGGTAAATCCCAGATTGTGGATTTCAATGGATTCTTGGTCCTATAGGTTGCTTAAAGCCACAAGCCATGCATGACTTACATTTAGTGTTGTTTTGTAAACAACCGAAAATACAGGAAGCTATATTAAAACAGATATAACATGGCTAGAATAATCACTTTAATTATTTCAGAGTGAACTCAGAGGTTAGGTGTGGACCTGGAAATGTGTCTCAGTGGTAGGGTACTTTTATATAAAATCATGGATTCAATCCATACTACAAATCTAGCAAGCAAACACCATCTACAAAAATCATAGCGTGGAAAATTCCCTGCCTTTTCAATGGTAGACCATGAAGTGTTCTTGAATTTGCTGTTGACTCTTTTGGTTTATGTAGCTGAACCCTTGGGAGTGAATGTTGCCCTCCCCTGTTATCAAAAGTATTTCAGTGGAAAAGGCTTAAGAAATGCTGATGTAATGTGTCAAAGGATTTGGACGTCAACCCAGTGGAACTTAGTTATCACTTGATGAATGGATCTTTTCAGATGTGAAGCATGAGGACTGTTTCTCAATGTAGAAAGAAAAATGTAGACATTTGCTCTCTGTGAGCCCATACACAATAGAAACATTGTACTAGTTCTTAAAGTTGATTATTTTTTAAAATTAGGTGTATTCATTTTATTTTAAGTATGAGGGTTTTGCATACGTTTGTCTGTGCTAACATCAAAGGCATTGGACTTCTCAGGAACTGGAGTTACAGATGTTAGGACCCACCATATGATTTCTCAGAATCAAACCCAGGTCCTATGCAAGAACAACAAGTGCTTTTAACTACTGAATTTCCAGCCCCCCAATTGGTCCTTTTAATGCTTTAGCTCAGCTAATTTAGGCTTCCTTATGCACCTTGAACCTTTCCAAATACAATCTTGTTGCTGCATTTTAGAACACATGCAGGCTAAACCCCTTAGGATGCCATCCTGCTAGGGTATATGAAAATCAAGTTGTATGAGCATTCTATCTCAAAACTAAGAATCTAAGACCTCAACACTAACTACACATTTAGTCACTTGAAATAACATAATGAGTGTTTGCTAAGACACCAAGAGCAGTAAGAGCAGAGAAATCTCTCAAAGCACATCACCACAAGAATTTGCAAAAGGTACTGGGGAAGCAAAGGTTCACATCAAGAGGTGCAGTTTGGTGGGATGGACACACAGCACTGAAAGAAGTACAGAACCATGAAACTGTACTTGGTAGTCTGTCTCAGCCCCGCTGTGGAGCAGTCAGTAACTCATTCAATTTATACTTGTATGTCAGGATCTCTTCTGGACTTCTCTTTGCTTTGTGTAGTCCCTTGGTTTCTAGGAACATTGTTCCAATCCCCATGGGTGTTCTTCCCATACAAGTGTCTTTGTTTAAATTTCCCCTTTTAATAAGGATACCAGCCATATTGGAATAACGGCTTACCCTACTCCATAACATCTTTGCCTTCTCCGTCTATTGGTAGGGTCTAATATAACACAAGTTGGTCTGCAGCTCACACTGGAATCATAGGTGTGCACGACCAACTACACCTGGCTGTGATGACATTATTTTAACTTAAGTAATTACTATAGCAAATACCTCATTGCTAAATATGAGATTGTGTTCTGAAGTGCTTGAACTTAGGACATGAGTAAATAAAATTCAGGAGAGGAGAGGACAAAATTCAACCCACATAAGAATCCAATATGAATAGTAAATGCTGTAGGGACAAGGGGGAGGAACATGGAATGGGTATGGATTCAAGTACCAATTAGCTGTGGTGTGGGTGTCTGTGGCAAGTCCGTTTGATTGCTTTTATTTTCTCAGTGAAATAGAAAGCAACATTTTCAGCAAGAACAAAAACACAGGTTAAAACTTTGCTTGCCTAACTAGCCTCAGCCTTTGCGGGATACCATCAACGCATGTGTGAGGGCTAGTCTATTCAAATCTGAATTCTATCTACCAAGATGTATGTTCAGCAGAGTGAAACTGAAGATACAGCCTAAGGAATTGTGACCTAGAATATGGAAGAGTTGTGATTTCTCACTGAGGATGATGGCTTAGTGAATGTGTAAACATTAGACAATGGGAATTTAAGAAAGTGGGGGTGACATAGGAAGCAAAGAGCCCCCTGGGTGTAGCACTGATCAGTGTTGTAAGGAACAGTGGAATGATGCTCAGTGGTAAGGAGCATGGGGAGGAGCTGTGAGGCCCAATATTCAATCTCCACTATGGAAACAAAGATAAAGACATCTGATCCTTTCCATGATGATTCTGAAAGAGAACATTCACTGCATGGAGACTTCGCTGGCCTTGAAGAGAAGTATACTTTTATTGTGCTCAGGAGCTTGAACACACAGGAGTTTGAAAGCTCACTGCACACAAGATTCACTTCTTTAACAACGTAAATGAACTGTTGTTTTTCAAGCGCTTGACTTTTTGATGAAGACCTTGGGAAAAGAATTAACAACACTCACCTCTAAATCTGCACATGTTCCTGGCATGTGAAAAGTAGGTGGGGCAGGAGAGGAAATGGGTAATGGGAACCAAATGCCACCATTTTGAAATGTTTATTGAAACATCTATTTTAAAGTGATTGCTGAAAAGTGACACTTTTGGGGGTGTCTTAATTCTTCTCTTCTTCAAATGGTGTCTGTTAGCGCTTCTTGCTGTCTTGAGAACGTGAAGAAGAGCAATGAAGCACTCATGCCAGACAGAATGATCTCATTCCATAAATAACAATAAGACTGCAGATTGCCTTGTTTTTGCAATGGCCCTCCATTAATGTGGGTAGCAATGGTGGGAGTGAAAGGAGGGTAATATATGGCCTGCAACCACCTAGAACTCGAGACAAGAGGAAATGGAAAACATCCATTATAGTCAGTTAATCCTTTCCCTGGGGACTTGCAGATTTTTTTTTCCTCATTGCATATTTTGCTCATCTTTCCCCAATATTGCTTCGAAACAAAGTGAACAAAGGCTGCTAGTCATTGCTTCCATCAGGGAACACATAAACATAAAAGCCTTGAATTAAAAAAAAAAAAAACATTCTCAGCAAAGACACTTAAATACTTTTTATTAATTTTCTCTCTGAATGTATTTAGATATAATACCTAGCTCTGTCATTTTAAAAGTCCTTTATCTGTGTGTTGTATGCAAGCAAAGGAATGGTCAAAAGAACAAACAGGAGCCAAGCCCTTGAGCAAAGTGAAACATAGCAGCTATTTCTGTTGATTTAGGAATGTGTTTTATTGCCCATACCCACACAATATACTTTTTTTTTGTTTTTACTTTTGATGGAGAAAAATACTTAATTTTTTTATTTGATATAACTTCATCTAATCCTCTGTAGCAGAAGGAAATCAACTTTTCTGACAAGTTTTTCAATAGTGCAATCTGGCCCTTAAAAGCCCATGAGCTGTAAACACGGGCTCACAGTCATGTTCACCATTCCCAACCCGCCCTCCTCTGGAAGTCAAGGTTTGTTCTGTCTACCTACAACATGTATTAACTCTTTTATTTATGCTGGATGATAGGGCTACCCAAAATTTCAATTTTCTTTTACTAGTCATTTTGCACTGCCTATATTAACAAACTGAAAATCATTTTTTGATTAATATTGAATTTTCATTAGCTAAACACTGATGAATAGCAGTATCATGCTTACAAAAGTCTATTATGCCACAAGTAGTATCTACGAGCAAAGGTTGTAAAGTGGAAAAAAAAACTAGATTCAAAAATATAATTATACTCTTTCAGAACCTATGTGGACCTTGATCTGTCTGTGATCTTTGATAAAACTTACACCTTAAAATGTTGTTAGCCTAAGTGGTATTTAGCAAACCAAAGAAAGGAAAAATCCGAATGCTTGGTGAAAAAGAAATGACCTTTTTGAACTCAACAGTGTTTAATAGTTTCAAAAACCTTTTCTAGGTAGATATTATCATCACTATTTACTGAAGAGAAAATTAAGAGTAAGGAAAGGCTAATTAGCTTGACCCATAGTCTTAAGAGACGCTCTAGGGATTCTGAATCATGTGTCTGGCTTTGTAGCCTATGCCCTTTTCACCATGACATCATGTCATGTTAGCTTTTCCAGCAAAGGAGGGCTAACCACAAACAGGCTGAGTAAAAAACATCCACAGGGTGACCATCGAGGCATATGATACCAATTAAGCTGGTAATTAATAGCTTTTGTCTTCACTTTTTTATTTTGGTAAAACATACCCACTATAAAAATAAACTGATGTTTTTAGGTGTGGACTTTAGGAATATTAACCACATTTGCATTGCTGGGAACCCATCATCACTCTCCACTCCTCTCACTTTTCCATCTTCCCAAACTGAAAATCTACGCTCCTCAAAATAACTCCCCTTTTCTGTCTTCTTCTGGGTCTCATAGCCATGGGTATTTGGATTGCTGCAAAGAGTAGAGCTAGCCTATGTGCTTCGGGTACCTGTCATTTTGTGATAGCTTCTATTGTGTCGCAGGGCTCAATATTCAGGCATCTCACAGCATGCATGAGACTGTCCTGACATCTTAGCAGACTTACAAATCCCACTATACCTGAATGTTGCTGTGTTTTATTCATGTGTAATACCTTTGATGATTTGGGTTGTTGTTACCTTTTGGCTGCTGCGAGTATGCTATTACGAACCTTAGTGCACACATATCTGCTCAGGTCCCTTATTTTTGGTTTTTTGGAGTATAAATCTTTGAGGACCTACCATACTGGGGTTTTTGTTTGTTTGTTTGTTTGTTTTTGTTTTTGCATAGAATCTGCATAGTTTTATTTTGCTTATTTCTAATATTTTCACTAATTTTGGATATTTTTCTCTTTCTCTTGGTAATACTACTACTCATTTTTCAATTGAAATTTACCAACAATGGTATGTATTGTAAGGTTTACAGGAAGTCAAAGTACTGCTAATGGACTTGAGATACCCACTGTGATCAGGAGCCAGGTAAGTTTTTATCAGACTGCAGTTTATTTTCCTTAAGCTCCACGGCATTTGAGACAGATCTTAAAACTCAAGAGAAGACTTTCGAAACCTTAGGAATAGTTTCCCGCTGAATCAATAGAGGCCCTTGGAAGGGCATCACAAATGAACCCTTTACTCTGGTCCTAGTGAATGGTAATAAGAACAACTCATGGCAAAAACCATACCTCCATTCCTCACAACCACCCAGAGCCCTACAGGGTCCCCAGAACTGTTTCTCATAAGGTTCTGTGCCCCTGTTGAGTTCCATTAGGCCACCCATAGTTCGTAATGCCTTGGCATGTTGCCAGCTGCAGCTGTGGAGAAGCAGTCCATGTTAATTTGCTGCAGCTTTGCTGAAAATGGCTATGTTAATAAGGTTGTAGGATATGAGTTACTTGAGGGTTCTCTCTTATGATTCTGAATGAAGAAATTGTACAGGGTCTGAAACTGTCCCCAGTGTTCCTCTAATTCACCTAACTCAATTGAAAATAGCAATGTTGCAGCAAAATTAACTTTCTAGAATATTGCTCATAATTCAGTGAGTATTGAGTATAGCCGCCTTTGAACACTTAAGCTGGAAACCACTGCATTTGACCCTTTGCCGTGTCCTTGCTAAAGGATGCTTGGGCCTGAGGGTTATCTTGCCTCTCAATGTTTCAATTATATATTTTTGTTTGTTTTGTTTTATCTTGTTTTGAGACAGGGTTTCTCTGTGTAGCCCTGGCTGTTCTGGAACTTTCTCTGTAGACCAGGCTGGTCTTGAACTTACAGAGGTCCACCTGACTTTACCTTTGGAACACTGGGACTAAAGGCAAGTGTCACCATGGCCCAGTTATCTATTGCACAGTAATGCTGTCTAACAACCATTCAATTTCAAAAGAATGTGGCATCTGCGTATCTAGCTCACGAGTGTACAGTGACCTGGCAAAAGCTTTGCTGTACAGGCATGGGATTCATAACTTGTTCGGCTGTCTGTTTTGTTTTTGTCTCACTCAGGTCAACCAGCACTCATCAGATATGGTGGGCTCAGTACAGCTTTGTACTCCAATAGCCTGCTGTAAGTGTGGTCATATGATCATAGGAATGAATTAAGAAGAGCACAGAGACAGACAGACAGACAGGTCTGTTTTCAAACGATGGCAACAATTGTAACCATACACTAGCAAACAAAACTACTCGGAGAAACTGAGACTCAGGAGCAGGAATGACAGAGTCATGTGGAAAAAGAAACTGAACATGTGGAGAAGTGACAGATGAGCCATTGAAGCTAGCAGGTGACCACACTCTGCTTTGTCTCCTTACGGAACTTTCATCAGTTTCTGAGAGAGAGTTCTCAATCATTTGGGTCCAATCGCATGACTCATAATAACCAGTTTAAAAACCTGTTATTATTTCAAGGCCATAAAAGTCACTGGAATAGATCTTCTAAAAAATGCTAGAAAAATGAATTGATGAAACAAAGAGGATTTTATAGGCTATTCTGTTCAACATGGTAGCAACTTGCAGTAGTATAACATAAGTAAACAAGTAGTGCGTGATTTTCTACATCGATATTCATTTCCTCATTAAGGTGACTTTATTTTCCTTAAGCAGAAAATATGAATTATGTATACCTTTGTACAAAATACTATGGTACAGTTTCAGGAGGGTAAGTGATGCCATGTCAAGAAGAAAAACCCACCTTCATTCTTGATTAGTGTAAGGTGAACAAAACTTTCAAAGAAGAATGCTTTGAACAAGGTTTCACTCACTTCAGAAATTTCACAACTTTGTTATTTTAGGTGCAATACTATAGAGGGTAGAATAGAAGTGCAGTTGAAAAGCACTTACAATTTAAACTGAATAGTGCTCACATCCATTTGGGACCAGAAAATCAATTTTCAGTCTAGGGTAGGTGTGTTCTTGTAACCCAGGAATGAAACAAGAATGACACAGGACAGTCAAGGACCTTCAAGCCTAAGAGCTCACATGTATATCACATGTTCAAGGACAGGTGCCTTTTAAGAGCCTTGTGAGACTTTTCAAAGCAATGGGAACAGTGAAGAGGTAGTGTTCATTCCATGAGGCTGGACATGCTAGCTGGACATGAGCAAGGGATGATCCAGTTTAGTGGGCTCTAAGTGTGAGCAGGCTGTGAAAGATGAACCTTCAAGGAACATCGTGTAGGCCTATTCAATGGCCTTGATAACAAGTGGAAATGTCCATTCCTATTTCTGCAGACACTCCTGTTTCAGAGAAAATCATCTTACCCAACTGCCCTATGAAATGAGATGGAAAGAGAAACCCGTAGAACTTTAAAGTCATTTAGGTGAGAAGTAATACAAATATAAATTATGAAGTAGGTAGGGGGAAGAGAAGAACAGCCAAGAATCTTGTGCAATGAATCTTATTCATAGCAGAGCAGTAAATAAAGATTCTTAAATTTGATTCCAAATTTGCTCCTAGGGTTAATCTAGTCCAAATCTTGGAACAATGGAGACAGACTTGCTTGTTATACAGCAGGAGGGCCACAAGCACAATGAGAAACTCAAATCGTTTCATCACTGCAGACATGGCCGCTCACTGGAAGCTGCTCTCTGGGTTCTCATTTTTGATCAGCTCGAGCTCTCTGCCTGGGCTGTTGAAATCAATCTCAACTCTTGAGAATTAATGAGGTCTCCCAGTTATCAACAGAAGGGAGACAAAACTCCGACCCCTAGAGGCAGAAACAGTGTGGAGATCAAGCTGTACAGCGCCCCTATGCTTGAATGATGCGTTTCGGGGAGCTCCGGTCTAGTGGAGTAAATAGAAGCTGGCTCCTAACATGTCTAGGATCTGCAATGACAAGACAAAGGTTTGGACTGAAATAGAAAATGTGAAATCACAGAAGGCTTGTACAACTGTGATTTATTTAAAAGTACTCTAGTTCTTGAGCCTCTGCACAAAAGTTGAATGAAACTCACGTCACATGGCCGCATCATTATGAAGGAACAGCTTTTCTTTTCTTTTTTTTTTTTTAATATTGCCACTGGCAATTAGAACTTTTTAACTTCAAAGCTGAAAGAAGTTTCTGCTTATTATAGGATGTTTCCAAAATTATGCAAATCAATGCAAATTAGAACACTTCGAATGTATTTATCTTTTATTTTTCTATCTCAGTCAGATTTTTATCCATATATTTTAGAATGATCTTAGAATCATTATTGGTTATGTTTATCAGCTAAATATAAAACAAAATACACACTTTATTTTAACTTATAATGTAGGCTCACACACTTAGTTTCATGTGCTATATTAACGCTACTGAATTAATTGAATAGTATGGCCACAGGTAAACTGTAAATGGCAAATACATACAACTCATTTCATGTAGACATGCAAATGACCACAGGGCTCTTGGACAGTGTGGTTAGATTTATAGGGAGGGGGGAGGAACAAGTGGCTTTTTGCCTGCCTGTCATTCCTTTGCAAAGGCATACGTGGAGAAAACTGGAAATTGCTTACCCAGGAAGTTACAGGTATAGCAGAGAGAGTACCCTTAGTTTAACTGTCAAGTTAGAAGGATTTCTACAATTCATTAAAACTACAGAATCAATACCTCTGGCAGATACTCACCATTCAAATTTCAGCTTTCTTCTGAGTAATAAGTGCATGTCAGACAATGCACACAGCACAGCGAAAGAAGCAGCATGTTCCCCACCCTTTGCTTAATAAGGGAGACAAATGAAAACATATGACTGCAACAGTATTTTGCACAGAGCATGCGATGGATATTAATAAAAGCAACAGACCTATTTGTATTACGTGGTTATGAAAAGTTCTCTTTGACTAGGTGACATTTAATGAAAGGTGCCCCAAAATGAGGACGAGGTACCAGGAACAAAGGCTGTTGGGGTGGACAGAGCTTGATCTACTGTAGGATCTTCCATCTGTCTGGGGACAAAAGAGTGCGCGTAGCATGCCTAGTTTATCCAACCTCTTCACCTTTGAAAGAACAGTCTGAACAGCGACCGATTCTAGAGAAACAACATCAGAGCACTTGAAATATCCAGCCTGAAAGCTGTCTTTGTCTACTGAGGTTATGGGTCACACTGGAGGGTTTATGCCAACATTAATGTTGGGTAGAAAATGAGCAGCTGATGTCACCCCTGTGCATTCTGTGTGCCTTTATGACTAATCTCCAGTGAAAATGCTGTTCCCAAGGCTTCAGAGTTCTTGACTGGCAGTGTTCCATATGTGCTTACACACAGCGTTTCTAGGAGACCGCTCTCTTGAGACTCTGCTAGGAGATAACTGAAGCTTGTGGCTGGTTTCTCTTGAATGTTGACCTTTGTGCCTTTTCCTTTGTTGATTTTGGCCTGTGTACTTTTGCCATAGTAGGTTATAACTGTAATTTTAACAAGTTTTCTAAGCTCTATGAGTCATTGCAATGGATCCCTGAATCCCATGGGTGGTCCTGGGGGCCCCCAAACACAGTCACTGGGCAATGAAGAAGGCATTTGTAATGATGAGGAAGGTTATGGAGTTGGAGGTTTTAAGTCCAGCAAGGCTCCATAGAAGGGTGGAGGGGCGTGGGGTGAGGAGGTTACTGAGCTGTTGCATCTCCCAAGGATCTGCACTGATGCTGTGTGAGGAAGGATTAGAGAGGTTTAAGGATGAAGGGAGGAGTTCCATGCATCCTTGCAAAGCAGGTCAGATTAGTGGCCTAACCCGGGTTGGATAGCTGAGGTTAGGGAAGTGTGAGAAATGTGTGAAAGCTTGATATAGTCTATGAAGAAGAGACCTGGGAGGACAGAAGGAAGGACAAATCACAGATGGCTCCCACATTGCCATTTTAATAACATCACTACTCCCCAGGTAGATGGTGGTGTCCTGAAACAAACAAACCTAGTGAAAGGGAGTTGGTTGTGGGACACAGCAGAGGAGAAACTCAGGTTTACCTATTATATGTGAAATGCTTGGAATATCTGAATTAAATAGGCTAAAAATATAAAATTTAAAGGTAAAAGTAGGCAGATAAATATTTAACGCCATGATAATGTGCATTAGCACTAAAGAGATTCTGTGCAGATGAAAGGAGAGTAGGCTCTCCATGTAGGCATCCAGTTGGATCAGCACCATTTGTTAAAGATGCTGTTCTTTTTCATCATATGGTTTGGCTTCTTTGTCAAAAATCAAGTATCCATAGGTGTGTGGGTTTATTTCTCGGTCTTCTGTTCGATTCCATTGATCCACCATTCTGTTTCTATGCCATTACCATGCAGTTTATATTACTGTTACTCTGTGGTACAGCTTGAGATCAGGGATGGAGATACCTCTAGAAGATCTTTTATTGTAGGGGATTGTTTTAGCAATCCTGTTTTGTTTGTTTGTTTGTTTGTTTTTCCATATGAAATTGACAATCGTTCTTTTAAGTTCTGTAAAGAATTGTGTTGGTATTTTGATGGGAATTGCACTGAATCTGTAGACTGCTTGTGGTAGGATGGCCATTTTCGCTATGCCATATTTAGCACATGCACAAAACTAAAGTCCAAGTGGATTAAAGGCCTCAACATAAAACTAGACATACTAAACCTGTTAGAAGAAAAAGTTGGGAAAAGCCTTGAACTCATTAGCACAGAAGACAACTTCCTGAACGCAGCCTCTAAGATCAACAATCAATAAAAGGGACCCCATGAAACTGAAAAGCTTTTGTAAAGCAAAGGACATTGTCATCAGAACAAAACAACAGTCTACAGATTGGGAAAGGATCTTCATCAACCCGTTATCTTGATAGAGGGCTAATATCCAGAATATATAAAGAACTTAAAAAGTTAAACACCATCAAACCAAGTAATCCAATTAAAAACTGGGGTACAGAGTTAAACACAGAATTTTCAATATCAGAATATCGAATGGCAGGGAAACACTTAAATGTTCAACATCCTTAGCCATCAGGGAGATGCAAATCAAAACAACCCTGAGATTTCACCTTACACCCATCAGAATGGCTAAGATCAAAAACACATGCTGGAGAGGATTCTGGAGAAAGGAGAACCCTCCTCCATTGCTGGCAGGAATGAAAACTTGTACAACCATTTTGGAAATCAATCTGGCTCTTTCTCAGACAATTAGGAATAGTGCTTCCTCAAGATCCAGCTATACCACTCCTAGGCATATATCCAAAAGATGCTCAAGTACACAACAAGGACATTTGCTCAACCATGTTCATAGTAGCTTTATTCGTAATAGCCAGAAGCTGGAAACAACCTAAATGTTCCTCAGTTGAGGAATGGATACAGAAATTGTGGTACATTTACACAATAGAATACTACTCAGCAATTATAAAAAAGGAAATCATGAAATTTGCAGGCAAATGGTGGAAATTAGAAAAGATCATCCTGAGTGAGGTATCCCAGAAGCAGAAAGACCACACATGGTATATACTCACTTATAAGTGGATATTAGACATATAATATAGGATAAACATAACAAGATCTGTACACCTAAAGAAGCTAGGCAAGGAGGACCTTGGGTAAGATGCTCAATCCTCATTCAGAAAGGCAAATGGGATAGACATCAGAAGAGGAAGAAAACAGGGAACAGGACAGGAGGCTACTACAGAGGGCCTCTTAAAGACTCTACTGATCGAGGTATTGAAGCAGAGGCTGAGACTCATAGACTTTGGGCAGAAGGAGTGGAATTTTATGAAAGAAAGGGGAGATAGAAAGACCGGGGGGGGGGCAGGAGCTCCAAAAGGAGGCTAACAGAGCCAAAAATAAAAAAAAAAGCAACATCAACAAAAGCACCCCCCCAAAAAAACTTAGCCTTGGGAGACCTGCAGAGACTGATACCCCAACTAATGACCATGCATGCAGAGGACCTAAAACCCAGGCTCAGTTGTAGCCCATAGACTCAGTATCCAAGTGGGGTCCCTGGTAAGGGGAGCAGGAACTTTCTCTGGCATTAATTCAGTGACAGGCTCTCTGATCACTCCCCCTTGGGGGTACAGCCTTGCCAGGCCACAGTGTAAGACAATGTAACCAGTGCTGATGAGACCTGATAGGCTAGGGTCAAATAGAAGCGGAGGAGGACCTCCCCTATCAGTGGACTAGGGGAGAGGCATAGGGGGAGAGGAGGGTGGGATAGGGAGGAGACAAGGGAGGGAAACCACACAGAAATACAAATTGAATAAATTGTAATAAATGATAATAAAAAAATAATGTTAAAAAAGGAGAGTGGGCTCTTACTTAATCCCTGAGGCTTTAGTAGCCAGGATGAGGAAGAAGCAGGTGGTTCTAACACATCAGGCTCAGTATTGACTGATTTTTGTGACTTGATCTGGTCCTCATCACATATACAGTGATTATTATTCCCACTCTTCAGAGACTCAGACCAAGTGATATAGACTGTTATAATCCACCTTAAAGTCACTATGTCTATCATTTATATATCATCTTCCTTCTTTCTCCTCCATTCCTCCTCCCTCTATTTCTCTCCCTTCTTTCCTTCCCCCTTTCTTTCTTTTTCTTTCTCTCTTTCTTTCTTTCTTTCTTTCTTTCTTTCTTTCTTTCTTTCTTTCTTTCCCTCTCTCTTTCTTCATCTATCATCCATCTATCTATCTTCTCTCTTCATCATCATCATCATCTATCTAATCTCTATTCCCTATTCCTCTTCCCTTCTCCCTCTCACACTCCTTTCTTCCCCCCCCCTCCCCATAAATACACTCATACTCATGTAAAAAGCAGAATATAAATATTTGGCTCTTAAGCCTATGTTCTTTTTGTTGTTTTCAAGACAGGTTTTTCTCTTTTGTTTGTTTTTGGTGAGTGTGTGTGTGTGTGTGTGTGTGTGTGTGTGTGTGTGTGCGCACGCGGGCACAACCCTGGCTATCCTAGAACTCACTCTGTAGACCAGGCTGGCCTTGAACTTGGAGATCCACCTACCTCTGCCTCCAAAGCATTGGGATTAAAACTATGCACCACCATTGCTCAAGTAAGCCTATGTCCTTTTCTGTTCTTTTTAAATGTCACACATAGAAAAGTAAACAAAACAAACAACCTCCAACATAACAAAATAAAAAAAAAATCTATGATTAAAGAAATTTCTAGTAGTTTATAATTTTCATGACCGAAAATAAATCAAGGAAAAATTATTACTGAACTGTCAAAATCTTTCAATTACTCATATGAAGGCATGTAAAACTGTTCACAGCTCAGACAACTTACCGAATGAATCATAACTGCATAAAATTTTGTTCCCTAAGGCATTCATTCAGAATCTAGTCTAAGCTTCTTATTTACCCATCTATATGATGAAGACAGTGGAGTGAAAATACTGCACTTGGCAATGTACTCAAGGTGCTTTAAGAGGTGATATTAGTCGTCAGTATTTTCTTAAACTTTTTCAAGACAGGATGCAAAAGCATACATTCTTCATGTAAGAAGTATGAAACAAACAGAGCCTTTTTCCTGTTTTTAAGGCAGGAGAGGTATAAGGGCCAGCCCTAAAATGTGTCTTTTCTGACAGTCACAGGGAGTAATGACCGTGCTTCTAGAGAGAAAATGAGGTTGGACCAAAGTATCCACAAGTTCTTTGCATGAATTAAATTATTACTGCATTTTGCTTGTGAAGAACAAAACTCTGAAGATGGTTTTAAGCAGTTTTGATCAAGTAATTTTGAAAAGGAATACTGTTTCACTAAATATCAAAAGAAGCAAACAAACAGAACAAAAAAATTTTAAAAAATGAATAAATATCCAAGTGGTGTCTCAGTCATGAAACTGTGGCAGGGACCAGGAACACTAGCGCCTGTCCACATGGAACCGGGAAGTTGTTCCTGTTCTCTCCAAGTGTGCACAGCTCCACCTTCCCATAGCTTCCACCATCCTCACTCACTGTGGTAACCAGTTCATTTTCACAGTATGCCAGCTGGCTAGGAGGGGACGGATCAACTGCGTTTAATGATTAGCTTGATGGGAGACAGCTAGTCTGTTTGGGCTGAGTATAAGCTTGCTTTTTTAGTTATATAAAACATAATCATCTGGATAGAAATAAGCTTTTGGCTTTGATATATGTAATCTTGCACCCTGAAAGCAACCCACCAACAGTAGCAATGGTAGAAACGGTTTAATAAGAAACCTGCTTGTTAGTCTTTGCAGTGGTAAACTCAAAGACCAAATGCATACCTATTTGGTACTTAGGTACTTAGGTTACAACAGTGAGATTTCTCCCAAATAATCTGATGAGCTGCACATGTTATGTTACTTCTCATTTTGATTTAAAACAATTCCCCCAGAAGTTTATCAAGAGTTTACATAAATATATTAATGTTGATATTTTTCACAATTTTTCTTTATTGATGTTATACTTATGTGTACGTATATATGTGTGTGCATGTGTGTTTTTGTGTGTGTGTATGCATGTGTGTGTGTGTTCTAAAGTGCTAGAAGAGCATATAAGTTTTCCTGTCTCTTTTGCTACCAACATGATTTTTGCCACTATCCCACCACTATCCTCCCAACTGCCTGAGCAGAGAGTCCCTGTTTTCAGCAAGACCTACAACAGCATCCTGGCATTTCTCACCAGTTCTCCAAAATCTCTGGTTCTTTATTTGGCCCATCACCATGTTCACATGGCCATCTTTGCATCTCTTCTATCCCTAGTCAGGAAAGTAACTCTAGCAATCATATTTAAAGGCAGCTCAAATCATGGTCAACACCTTGCCAATGCCTTTCTGGTTCGCAGAAAGTGTCTGAACCAGTACCTATACAGTTCAAGCTTCTTCTGGATTTCTACCTCATGGTTGTTCCATGGCTTCATCTTCTGTCTCTCCCTCAGCTCTTTGTATTCCAGTTTCTCTTTTCCTGTGTCATCTGTTGAATACTGAAGATATTCTCTGATCTTTGGTTTCTGTGTTATAGACCCGATTTTGCCCCCATAGCTTTCTCTGACTACCTTGTTTCAAATATTAACTCCCAATGATTCTGTTATTATACATGGCTTCTTTCATGGTGATTATCATTGTCTAAAAAACTATGATTTAGGGAAGGTATTTTTGAGAGTCTTATCTAGCCCATGCTATCAAAAAATTTTTTCTGTGTATGCAAGAAGAGTGATCTTGAATACCTAATCTTTCTGTCTCTACCTCCCAAGCACATGCATTTCCACCAAAATATAGTTTTACTTTTTCATTCTGTCTGTTCCTCCCCATGGAATTTAGTGCTAGGTGTATAAATCAAAGTTCTTCAGAAGAACAAAACCAGTAGGATGAATGTAATTATAAAAGAAGATTTAGTAGACTACCATGGCTGATCAGAGGCGGTCTGTTGGCTGGAGAACCACAGAACCCATTTGCATAGATGAGAGACTGGAATCCTCAGAAGAGGTGCCAATGATGCAGTTTTTGTCCAAGGCTAGACGACTGGACTCTCTCTGGAGTGTCACTGGTATGTGTCTACATTGAAAGGTCAAGAAGCCAGAGTCTGTTGTCCAAGCGTGATAGTGATAGCTATAAGCACATTTGCTAAAGAAGGATGGAACTTGCACGTGCTGGTTTCTCCTTCCTTCATTTGTGTTAGTGATAGTTATAAGCACATTTGCTAAAGAAGGATGGAACTTGCACGTGCTGGTTTCTCCTTCCTTCATTTGTGTTTGGTCTTGGTCCCCAGACCACTGGATAGCACTATCTATATTGAGGGTGGTCTTCCCTCTTCATTTTCAGTTTACTATGCTAGGTATAGAAGGAAATATCTTCATCATCATTCTTAGAGATCAGGATTGTTTTTGATATCTTATATTTTTCTCTCAGTACAATCAAGTAGACCATCAAGATCAACCATCACAGATGGAGAACAATTGAGGTTTCACAGGTTATTTTATCCTTAATTTCTGAAGTATTTCTAAGAATATAATAAATATTTATCACGAGTCAAATTAATGGTAAGACATTTTCTTCATTACAGACAAGGGAAAGCAGACGTTCCCTTAAAATGACCCATTCTAAAGAAGGGTGGGGAGGGTGACACTTTATGCTAACCTTGGACAGTCAAAACTCGAGTGATGGGACCTGGTAGAGCTGCATGTGGAGGACTGACAATGTGAGTGCACCCTGTCTCTGGTGAGTTGTATGGACCTCAGTCAAGTTATAGAGCCCTTAAAAGTCTTGCTGAGTCTATGTATAAGAGCTGAAAATAGAAGTATTTACTTCATCATGTGATTATGCATTAAACCATATGAAGCAAATGGTACTCCATGTAGAAGACAGAAATATCTCAAAAATTCTAGCTATTAGTTTATTCCCATGGACAGCCTATAAGCTCTAGTGGTATTTCAGCTCCTGCCATACCAAAGCCTTCTATATCATTCAATATTTTACCCTAGAAACAATTCCTGAAAAGAATTTCTTGCACATGAGTAGGCTATATATCCCTAAAAGTGCAAGCTATGAAAATTCCTTTTGTTATGCTTTCATTTTTAAAGGTGAAATTAGTGATGAATGCCTATCTTCCTTGTGAGCTCTCATGTATGCCCTGTGCTTTGCAAGGTAGGAGAGATACAATTAAGAAGAGGTTCGGGACATGACTTGCTATGACTTCTGTGGGCAGGATAAGATCTTCTCCAGACTACAGAATAAAGTATTCAATCAAGGAAATGAGGATTGTTGGCCAGGGTCACAGGCTTGCAAATCCTCTACCACCCAAATGCCCAAATGACACCAATGGATTGGTCTTATAGAATGGCATTTATGTCCTCAGTACTGGGGGCAGGAAGTCTGGACCTTAGGTAACTGAAGCCTCATCTTATCACCCATAGCTTCAGATAGTTTCAGTTAAAACTAGAACATCATATAGAACAACAGTGTTTGTATTCTGACATAAGGAAGGTTGGAAAGGACTGTTCTACTTCCCCCACTTCCTTTGATTTATTAGCTGAGTACCCTTCTTTGGCTCTGTTTTGTGCAGAGTGGTCATCAGTGTCTTTTGAAGTCTGTTGAGGATCTTAGGGTATTGAAAGCCTGGGCTTTCTATAGCACCAGATCTTCATAGTACTCTGTCCATATCAGCCCTAGAGCTCAGTGCCACTAGACAGAAATAGAGTTTGGTACCATAGAATAAGCCCAGAGCCCCATAGACTGCCATGGGAGTGGCAGTATTAACAGTCAAGGTAAGAATATTTTACTCATCAGATGTGATGGTACAAGTCTGTGATCCCAGTTTTTGGAAGGTGGAGGCCAGAAGTAGGTCAAGGATAGCTTCAGATACACAGTGAGTTTGAGGCCAGCCTGAGCCATATGAGACTTTCTCAAACAAACAAATGCTTATACATACATGCAGGATAAGATACTGGAATTCTTATCCTTCCAAGGCTTAGCTTCGCTGAAACAGAAACTAGATCCTCAGTTGAACTTTGACAGAAGCCAGGCACAAGACAAAGCATTAGGAATACACCAAAACAAAAGACAATACCAGAGGTCTTTAATGAAAAGCCTCGAGCCTCCAAATCGCTCCTTGAGTTTAAAATAGAGATGTCAGGAAAGGATCTCAAGAACAGAAATCTAAATATTTAGAACTAGGATAGTTGATGCCTGACAGTGCAAGAAAGATTCCTATCTTTACAAGACGCATCATCCCACACCCAACTCAGGTAGCTGCAATGAAAACAGCCTTCAGCACACATCAGACAAACAGACAGCAACTGCAGACAGCACTGAAAAAGCACGGGTGCAAACTCCACTCTTTAAGGAGCCAGGATTCTGCTTCCGAAAGATAATGAGGCACAGAAAGGATGTGAACAAACAGTATAAAATTGTAGAGCTTGTGTGCTCAAGCGTCTACAGGACAAGCTTAAATGTCAAAGTCAAAGGAAGCCTCTGCAGAACTTATTCCCAAAGACCAGAATCTAGATTGCTTTTCTTGAAGAAAGGCATGGTGGCTAGTGGTAGTGAATGGAGAACTCGTAAAACAACAATCCATAGGTGTTTTGAAGACCCATGCAATAGTGCCAAGTCAAACACATATTTAAAAATAAAGAAAAAAAATCACACATGTAGAAAATTACCTGAGGAAAATAAAATAATTGATGCACTTGAAAATCATATTAGACATCTTTAAACCGAGAAAATTTTCTTGTGGTTAAAAAACATTTAAAAGATTATGGAAAAAAAACCTAGTGGAAACTCCTAGTCCTATCTCAACTGAATTAAAAATTAAAGAAATGAATTTTCAACAAAGATCCAATTGAAAAGTAGTTGAACTCCTAAAAACAGAGGCAAACTTATCTGTAGCTGACAACGAGATCAGCCATGCATGTAAAAACTAAAGCCGTAGTTCTTTCAGGAAAAGGTTGAATAAATCACTGATCGTTATCAAAGTTAGCTCATTACCCATGAAAGAAAAGCCCAGAGGAATCATCTGAGAGCTCTGTAGGCTGAGAAAAATCTCACTAACCTAAAGAAAGGCTCACAAGAGATAAAACTATTCAGGGAAGTGTTTAAATGTTTGGAAAGCACATTGTGTCCCTAATGTCAGAAGTGGGATGTATGGTGGAAGCTTGAGAAGACCCCACCAAATCTTTGGGTGATGATTTCCAAGGAGGAAAAAGAGCTGGTTTTGGTGTCATTATAATTCCGTGTAAACCAAATGCCTCTCATCCAAAGTCAAGGTTCAAAGACAAGCCCACTCTGTTAAGCTGCTTCTATTCTCTATGAGAACTCTTTTCTGGGCTCCCTGACTCATCAGAGACACCACAGAGTTTATTTTGATTTAACACTCCACTTCAATGGAGATTCTCCACCTCCACCTCATACTCTCATGAGAAGCCAGGTATCATGGAGTGTTTGTGAGAGGCATCTCTTAAAACGCTGGGGCTATGTGTGGTAGGCTCCTGTCCTGTTACTTGTTTTCTCCTACTTCCAATGTCCATCCCATTTGTCTTTCTAAGTAAGGATTGCTCATCTTACCCAGGGTCCTCTTTCTTGTTTATCTTCTTTAGGTGTACAGATTTCAGTATGTTTATCCTATCTTATAGGTCTAGTACCCACTTATAAATGAGTATATACCATGTGTGTCTTTCTGCTTCTGGGATACCTCACTCAGGATGATCTTTTCTAGATCCTAGAAAATTTTAAAACCCTCAGTTGAACTCAGTTGCACCATTTGCCTGCAAATTTCATGATTTCCTTGTTTTTAATTGCTGAGTAGTATTCCATTGTGTAAAAGTACCACAGTTTTGGTATCCATTCCTCCACTGAGGGACATCTGGGTTGTTGCCAGATTCTGGCTATTACAAATAAAGCTGCTACAAATATGGTTGAGCAAATGTCCTTGTTGTATACTTGAGTATTTTTTTGTATATATGCCTAGGAGTGGTATAGCTGGATCTTGAGGAAGCTACCTAGCAGTGTATCAAAGCGGATGCTAAGACTCATAACCAAACCTTGGGCAGAGTGCAGGAATCATAAGAAAGAAGGGGGAGTTAATATGACCTGGAGAGGACAGGAGTTCCACAAGGACCAAATATATCTGGGCACATATGAGACTTTCTCCAACCAAGGACCATATATGGATATAACCTAGAAACCCCTGCTCAAATGTAGCCCATGGTAGGTCCGTATCCAAGTGGGTGCTCTAGCAAGGGGAACAGGGACTATTTCTGACATGAACTCAATGGTTGGCTCTTTGGCCTTCCTTCCCACTCCCGCCCAAGAGAGAAACAGCCTTGCTAGGCCACAGAGGAGGACACTGCAGCCAGTCCTGAAGAAACTTGATAAGCTAGGGTCAGATGAAAGGTGAGAAGGACCTCCTCTATCAGTGGACTTGGAAAGTGGCAGGGAGGAGATGAGAGAGGGAGGGTGGGATTGGAAGGGAATGAGGGAGGGGGATACAGCTGGGATACAAAGTTAACAAACTGTAACTAATTAAAAAAAAAAAAAAAAACAGCTGGGGCAGCTTTTCAGGAACATTCCTGACAGCAAGGACACATCTTCCTACAAAAGGTCTTCCCCTCTCTGGTCCATCCTTAACTTAGCAACAAGAACAGTCTCTCTACTGTTGTTCTGGATATCCTCCACACTGCCCGGAAACAGATGCATGCTCCCGGCAAAGGAGGCCCAGCCTCTAAAGCTAAGCCTCTTTCTGAAGGTCCCGAACTCCAGAAGGGTGCTTTATTCCCTGAGACTAAAATGATTTTGATATGTTCTTTGTTAGGTATACTGCCATAAATCGATTGAATAATAGTTTAAGTGGAGGCTTGATACAATTAAAATTCTTTGGATAATGTTTTGTAATTGTAAATAATTGAAATGTGGACATCACAGGTTAATTTTCTCCATTTAATTCTACTTGTAGGTAGCATAATTACAGAATTTTGTTGTTAGCAAGTCAACTGACAGCATGCAGAAACAAAGCAAGTCCTTTTCTTTCTCTGAAAACAAGTTGAGGGTTTTCTTTTCTGGTTAAATTCCCATGCTTTAAAGATTACCTGTGAGCTCAGCTGTAACTGAAGTAAGATCATCATTCTTAAGAGATCTTTATATAATATGCATTATAAATGTGAAGACCAGGAAGTGGTTCACAATTTATTTGATTTTTAGATAGTCTTGGTTTTTTTCTTTTTATTGTTCATTTTTTTCTTTTGTTTCCTGAAAATTCTGTTATTTAATTTTACCATGATTTTTTTTTACATTTATATTAATAAATCTATACTTTTTCTGTTTTTAGCATGCAAGTCACCTTCCTTCAATAGAAATACTCTTACCCTACTCTCAACTTACTTTTCATATAAAAGAATATTAAATAATATATTAAATTTCTTTTGTATAAACACAGAGAGTAACATTTAGATCATTAATCTAAAATTTCACTTTTCATATAGTATGAGATGCTTATTTCCCAGCTGCTTTTTTTGTTTGTTGTTTCTTTTCTTTTTTTAAGTTTCTTTATTATTATTATTATTATTATTATTATTATTATTATTATTATTTATTAAACTTTATTCACTTTGTATCCCAGCTGTAGCCCCCTCCCTCATCTCCTCCTGGTCCCATACTCCATATCTCTCCCCCTCCATGTGCCTTCCATAGTACACTGATAGGGGAGGAGGACCTCCCCTATTATCTGAGCCTATCCAGGACTGTCTGGATCCTCTTTCTCTGTGGCTTAGTAAGGCTACCTCACCAGAGGGAGGTGATCAAAGAGCAGGCAGCTGATTTCATGCCTGTGACTGCCCCTGCTCCCCTTACTAGGGAATGCACATGGGGACTGAGTTGCCATGGGCTGCATCTGAGCGGGGGGGGGGGGGGGGTCTAGGTCCTTTCCATGCATGGTCATTAGTTGATTCATCAGTTTCTGTAAGACCCCATGAGCCCATATTTTTTGGCCCTGTTGGTCTCCTTGTTAAGCTCCTGTCCCTTCCAGGTCTTTCTATCTCCATCTTCTTTCATAAGATTCTCTGTACTCTGCCTAAAATTTGGGCTATGAGCCTCAGCATCTGCTTTGATACCTTATAGGTAGAGTCTTTCAGAGGCTCCCTGTGGAAGACTCCTGTCCTGTTTCCTGTCTTCTCCTCCTACTTCTGATGTCTATCCTGTTTGTCCTTCTGAATGAGGATTAAGCCTCTTCCCTAGGGTCCTCCTTCTTGTTTAGCTTCTTTAGGACTATAGATATTTTAGCATATTTATCCTATATTATATGGCTAATAACCACTTATAAGTTGAGTATATACCATGTGTGTCTTTCTGCTTTTGGGTTACCTCACTCAGGATGATCTTGTGTAGTTCCCATCTATTTGCTTACAAATTTTATGATTTCTTTGTTTTTAATTGCTGAGTATTCCATTGTATAAATGTACTACAATATCTGTATCCATCCTTCAGTTGAGGAACATCTAGGCTCTTTCTGGATTCTGGCTATTATGAATAAATTTGCTTTAAACTTAGTTGAGCAAATGTCCTTGTTGTATGGTTGAGCATCTTTTGGACGTATGTCCAGGAGTGGTATAGCTGGGTCTTGAGGCAACACTATTCCAAATTTTCTGAGAAAGCGCCAGATTGATTTCCAAGGTGGTTGTACAAGTTTACATTCCCACCAGCAATGAAGGAGGGTTCCCCTTTCTCCACATCCTATCTAGCATGTATTATCACTTGAGTTTTTTATCTTAGCCATTCTGATGAGTGTAAGGTGAAATCTCAGGATCATTTTGATTTGCCAGACAGCAGTCCTAGCTGGCCTTATCTCACTTACATTGAGAAACTCTTTTTAATTTTAACCATTTGGACTCTCATCACCCTTCAATCTACTTAGTTCTTGGCTTTCTGTTCGGTTTGAAACTCACTAATTCTAGAACTCATGCAGCTGAGCTATACTGTTTCTCACAAGCACTGCAGCTGTGGGTTCTGGTGAGAATGGTTGCCTTGGTTACTTTGCAAGGATTTGAAGGCTGCTGTTGTGAAAACCACAGGCTCATCACTTGGGTGTGGATGACTCTCATGTCAGAGGGTAAAAATTCACCCACGGATTATGCTAATGTTACCACTTTCTGCAAACATTCCTCATTCAGAGCTCTGAGGACTGATTGCACATGCACAGGTTACTTCAGCTCTAGTTGCCTTTCTTCATACCTTAAGGTAGCCTGCCTTTTTATCCCACAAATATCCCCTCACTTCAAGGATGCAGATTTGAGTGTTGGGTCTCCACTACCGTGCTTGGGTTGGTGCTCCTAAACTACATTGTAGAGACTGTACTAAGGCAACCTATTACCTATCCTGAAAAGAAGATCAAGGAGCGTCTATTTCCATAGATGAAATGCTGTTATCTACCAACCCACAAGATTGTTTTTTATTGCTTAATATAAAACTTCCTATTTATACAATGTGAATGCTTTATCCAATAATGTTTAGAA
Source organism: Psammomys obesus (assembly GCF_907164565.1). NCBI lineage: Eukaryota > Metazoa > Chordata > Mammalia > Rodentia > Muridae > Psammomys > Psammomys obesus. The sequence continues at coordinate 25,034,666 of NW_026587216.1, forward strand.
AAGGCTACAGTTGTGAAAACTGAAGGTGCTCATTATAATGGTAACTTAATTTCATTGCTCATTTTTCACATACTAAACTAAGTCTGGAAAGTTTATCTAGATATTGAGAGATATTTTATGGCACAATTGGATGAGTTAATATTGGAGCGGAAGCCTTCACTTCTGTATTTCCTGGCTTTTGTCAGCCATTAATATTATTTATGATTTGAGAGTTGTCAGCCAGTTCAGCACTGCATAAGGAGAAGGTAATCAAGGTTTCTGCCTTGGGGCTTTCTAAATGAATCAGTCTGGCAAACCAGTTCATATGAAAACCTTCAACCCTGAAGACAGGTGGTTCTCAAAGATGAAGATTTGTTGGAAGACATTTGGCCTTTCTTTATCATTTCGACCTTTCCTCCTCAGCTAGAAATCATTGGCAAGATGAAGGAAAGCTGCCAGTTTCCCCCCAAACCAAAATGTTGGTCTTGAGGTTTCAATGTCACAAATTGAAAGCACTGGTGTGAAGAAAAAAGAAAGATCTTAAGTACAAGAATTTAATTAAGGCTTTTTGGCCTCGGAATGCTCTGGTACTTTTAACTTCTGCCTGTGGTAGCCTTTTCTGCCTGATTTTAGTTCACAAGTCCCTGCTGCTGAGAAACCTTCCTTGACCTTCCCACCTTTCTGTGAAACTTCCAAGAGCAAAGAGGATACCTTCCTCGCTGTGAGCCCCAGCATCATGCATGAGCACTCAGCAATTACTAGTCTTGGATCAATAAAATTTTTAAGAAAGAGAGAGACTGATTCTGAAATAGATGCATTCATCCTATCTCTTAGAATGACATAACTAGTGAAATTTTTACCTTTCTATTTATTATCTTAATCATAGTGATGACTTATTATTGACATATCTCCATATTTTCCTCATTCAGTAATCTTGTTAATTCCCGAAGCTCTCCTGTAGGTATTGACTCTCTGTCTTTTGTCTTTTCACATATGGTTTTCATATGGCCTAGTCCATATTCCAGCAGAACTTTTTAAGTTTACTATCTGATTTTCAGAATATCCATGTTCATGTTTTCATATTCCACAATCCTTTACTTAAATCAAAAGTTAAATGATACATTAAAGCAGTTAGTGAGGCAAAGACAACCTACCTCAAATAAAATCTTTCTTGTTTCTAACTAACAAATCCACATACTAAGATTTCTTACTTCCTGGGTAGTCCTTGAAATCATAAGAAATGTTTTAAGTTGCTTAAACCATTAGATTGTACATTATACTATTGCTACTAGGTAACAGAATCCAGTTATACTGACTAGGTATCATTTATCTTCATCTGTGGTTATTCTGTGTTCCTCTGGCATAAGCTGGCATACAAAAACTATACAGCATTGCCTATATCCTGAAACAGCTACTTCTTTTTAATATTAACACTCTATACTAAAACAGAAGATAATACTTATGGCTGCCAAAAATGAGAGACATGGCATGACAATATGCTCATAGTCACAGGGTCTCTGAGAATTAGGAGACAGTTGTAGTGTATCTGTATTTGCTGTCCTTGAAACATGACCTCCACAGAGAAACAGACACAATAAGGAAACCCTGGACTTCAAATCAGAGACCAGCAGGAGCTTTGACTTTGACTCTTTCTGGCAGAATGGCCTAAAGCTACCTTCTTATTTAATGTAGAGCATAGCACTGACTTAGCTGGGTCATCATGAACACAAACACTATCGTACACTCTTCAAAGAAGGTCTGCACCTAAAAAGTTCACTTTGTAAACTTGTCGTCACATTATCTCTTCATCTATTAACTACCCAAATCAGTACCTGTGATTTTTTTCAAAAAAATTTCATTGCTCATTTTTCAAAAAAAAAATCACAGGTAGAAATTGTTAGAAATAAACAAAAATACCTTACCACTCAGAGGATCAAATCCTAGATCATATTAAATCTTTCACCTTAGAAATAATTCTTTGCAGAGTAAGCTCCCAAACCATATACTATACATAAGACATTCCCTGAGCACACAGTTTTCTATAAATGCACAAAGACTACTCCAGGCTTTATGGGTTGCTTGGTCTCTGTCATGTTATTCAACTCTGCTGGTACATCATAAAGGGTTGCACAAACTATTTATGTGTGGTTGGCTGCATTCATATAAAACTTTATTTATGAAAACTGGTGGCAGGTTAGATTTGACCAGTAGGGCATTACTTGCTGATTTCTATTCTAGGTGACACTTATGTGAAACAGATGAAGTCTCCGACTTCACAGAACTCTTATTCTTGTGAAGAAAGCAATCAATAAACAAAAATATGTAATACTCAAAGGGGTAGCAGGTGGTTGTAAAGTACCCTGAAGAAAAATAGTAGAATACAAGAATCCAGAATAACAAGGGAGAAGACATTTAAGAGAGGGCACAAAAATGACCTCTTTGAGAAATTATTATTTGGGGAAAAAACTGGGATAAAGTGAAGAAGAAAAACCATGCCTGTCAAATTAAAAATATTCAGAGAAAACGCTACAGACCTAAAATACATCATGCAGCATTATATATATGTAGCTTCTACCACAGATTTTCCAAACTTTCTGACCACCTGGAACATTAAAATATGAACAGACTTGGAGGAAGGGATTTTGTGGGTTTTATTAATTTAAAGTCCTTGAGGGAGAGCCTCTTGGATGACATGTGCATCTAATTCAATGAAAAGTGCTTATAAGAGAAAACAATGGGAAATGGAGAAGAGGGTGGAGGCAATATGAACACAGAGGCATAGACAGGAGTTAGAACCAAGTACCATTGAGAATTGCTGACAGTCACGGTAAGCTAAGAGAGGATATGGTTGGGTTTTCATTGTCTCCAGATAGAACTGGTCCCGAGTCCACCTTGATCTCAAACTTACTGCCTTTCCAACTGTGGGAGAATGAATTTCTCTCAAAGAAAAATTATCCTTGAAAGTGGTTATTTTAAGCCACTAAGCTTGTAATGATTTGTAGAAGCAATCCTAGGGAATTAATACACATGGGAAAAGCTTGCATTCTTTCAGCAACAGAAAAATAAGTGCCAAAAGAGATAGTATTTATATTAAAGACATTTAGCAAACAGGGTAAGACAACGCTCAGAACAGACACTAATCATTAAGCCTTGACATTCTATCTTGATTACATATTGGTCTGAGAGGTCAAAGAAAAACTGAAGAGATAGTTAGAGACCAGGTATGCTTAAATTTGTGGCCATGCAGGACAGTTTGCTTTTGACTGTAAGTGACACTGATTGGGGAAACAGGTGGGTTGATATATGATTTTAAAAGATTATTCTTGATGCATCTTGAAGAAATGACTCTAGCTCACAGGGAGGAAGAAGGGATGCTAATTACACCATTCAAGGCATTAGGCATGGTGGTTGATTCAATACCATTATCCATGGTTGTGTGGGTTCTGTACACAATAATCCCAGGGGGACTAATTAGAGCATTAACACCAGAGACATATATATTTATTACAGTAGCTTTCTAGTCAATAGCTGTGCCATCAAGAAAGCATATGAGCAATGTCTGCATTTTGAGAAAGGAACACCTTTTAAAATTTGTAGCAGTCTTCTATTGGGTAATGATGTTTGGGCCTTGGACTAGTTGGAAGAGGATATTGAGAAAAGGTCAAATTCAAGGTAGATGATGCAAGTTGCATCAATGGGCTTATTTCTGAAAGAGGTGAGGTAGAAAGAAGAATCCAAATGATGCCTTACCTTTTCTGACTAGAACAAATAGTGATATTTAAAAAGACAGGTCCAATAGGGTAATGATTATTTGATGATGGAAATAAGGAAGGATAGATTCAAGGGTTCTACTCTTTTCTCTGATCCTTGACATCACCGTTAAACAGCCAAATAAAGAAATCAAGTAGACAGCTTTGCTAAGAGTTAATTTAAATTAGAAGCGTTTTTTTTTTTTTTTTTTTTTTTGCATTATTATATCCTGAAGCAATGAAATAAACATGTGGTCAAAAGTGAAGTAGATGAATGGGGTGCATATCTAGTATTCAAAGACCAAAAGTAAAAGCATTTTCCAAAAGATTCTCAGGATTGACTATGATTATCTAGTATGATTTATAGTGGATAAACCATATCTGGGCCTCTAGCCAAGACACTGCTGAGCCTTTTATCACTGGCTTGTGTGGCTCAGTGCTGCCTTCATTGACTTTGGGGCCCGCAAAGTATCCTTGATGTGGATGTTAATGTTAAATAATCTTTAGCAGTAGGGGGTATAATGAGTTATTTTAGTGTTGGATAGTGAGTATTTTGAATCCACAAGCCTACCGTGGCTGCTTTTGTTATCCAACACAATCTCAATTGAAATGCAACGTTTGAAAGAACTCCCAAAAGGATATTGTTTATTAGTACTTTGTCTAAATAATAGAATTAGTTACTTACTGACATAATGCCTTTAATCAACTGAAAGTCAAATTGGCTATCAACAGAAGTCTAAGTTTTGGACACAATTCTTTTCTATGGCTTACAGGAAATAAAATATGACAGAAGTCTCTGGCATAAAATCTAGGCATGTTTATTCTGGAAGGGAAGCAGAGGCTATACTTTGCTTTTTCCTAATACCCTATGATCCCATCAATGAATTTTTCTCAATGAACGCTGCAGAGTACAGGAAAAGGCACTTTCCTAAAGCTTCCCACAGCCCTGTGACATGGTAATTCTAGGGTTTAAAAAAGGCATGTCAATTTTGACACTCAGTGTTATCTTGAAGTTCCCAAATGTATCTGTCTGCCAAACGGGTCTTAGCTGCCATATAGTAGATATGAAATCACTACAGGGAGGTTAGAAGTCATTTTTAAAAACTAGAGTAGACATTTTTACCAATACTACACCGTATCTATGTCTTAGCACCCAGAGAGTAGACATGAAATCATTACAGGAAGGTTAAAAGTCATTTTTAAAAACTAGAGTAGACTTTTTTTTTTTTAACAATACTATACTGTATCTATGTCTATCTCTTTATCAGAGCTTTGGGACACTGAAAAATATAATGTATGTTGATTTTTCTCTTAAAAAAAAAAACACCTTCTAAGTCCTGACAGCACACTTTTCCAAGACCCTCACAGATATGGTCACTCTCACAGATATGGTCACTCCCCAAGATCTTATGGTGTGCACGATATGGGATGCAAAGAATACAGGCCACCTCCAAGGGTTCTGGTATGGATTCCTGGCTTTGACAGATGCTGTCCTCAAGCTCTTGAGCAAGTTACTTAACCTCTCTGAACTTGACTTTTCTCCTTGGTAAAAGATAGTGTTGAGAAGATTAAATGAAAGAATGGGTTGAAAATACCTCCTTGCAAGCCAGGTCTCTGCAAAGGTCATTTCTAGCTTCCCTTTATTATAATCAACATCAGGGAGCATAAGCAGAACTGATAGGAAAAAAAACACAAGTGGGAGCGGACAATAGCTCAAGGATTCAACAAATTGCAGATCTTATGCTGAGAATTTAGAAAAGCATCCAAGGTATCTAAGAGATCTGGAACAACTGAATCAGCTTGTAAAAATAAAACATATACATGTGTATAGTACACATATATAGTTTTTTTGTTTTGTTTTTGTTTTTTTTTAATAAATTACACTTTATTCATTTTGTATCCCCCCATAAGCCCCTCCCTCCTCCCCTCCCAATCCCACCCTCCCTCCCCTTTCTGCATGCATGCCACTCCCCAAGTCCACTGATAGGGGAGGTTCTCCTCTCCTTTCTGATCTTAGTCTATCAGTTCTCATCAGAATTGGCTGCATTGTCTTCTACCATGGCCTGGTAAGGCTGCTCCCCCTTCAGGGGGAGGTGATCAAAGAGCAGGCCAATCAGATTATGTCAGAGGCAGTCCCTCTTCCCATTACTATGTAACCCACTTGGACACTGAACTGCCATGGGCTACATCTGTGCAGGGGTTCTAGGTTATCTCCACGAATAGTCCTTGGTTGGAGTATGAGTCTCTGGGAAGTTCCCTGTGTTCAAATTATCTTGTTCTGTTGCTCTGCTTGTGGAGTTCCTGTCCCCTCCATCTCTGACTATTTCCCATTTCTTACATAAAATTCCATTCACTCTGCCCATCAGTTGGCCATCAGGCTCAGCATCTGCTTTGACAGTCTATACTGCAGAGGCTTTCAGAGGCCCTCTGTGGCAGGTTTCAAGTTTGTTTCCTGTTTTCTTCTGGCTTTCAGAGGCCCTCTGTAGCAGGTTCCGAGGTTGTTTCCTAATTTCTTTTTCTTCTGATGTCCACCCTCTTTACCTTTCAGGATGGGAATTGAACATTTTAGTTAGGGTCCTCTCTTTTGCTTTGTTTGTTTAGATGTACAGATTTTAGTGGGTTTATTCTATGTTGTATGTTTATATGAGTGAGTATATACCTTGCGTGTCTTTTTGCTTCTGGGACAACTCACTCAGGATGATCCTTTCCAGGTCCCACCATTTACCTGCAAATTTCATGATTTCCTTATTTTTCATTGCTGAGTAATACTCCATTGTATAGATGTACCACAGTTTCTGCATCCATTCTTCAGTTGAGGGGCATCTGGGTTGTTTCCAGCTTCTGGCTATTACAAATAAAACTGCTACAAACATGGTTGAGCAAATGTCCTTTTTGTGTACTTGAGCCTCTTTTGCGTATATGCCTAGGAGTGTATGGCTGGATCTTGAGGAAGCACTATTCCTAGTTGTCTGAGAAAGCGCCAGATTGATTTCCAGAGTGGTTGTACCAGTTTACATTCCCACCAGCAGTGGAGGAAGGTTCCCCTTTCTCCACAACCTCTCCAGCATGTGTTGTCCCTTGAGTTTTTCATCTTGGCCATTCTGATGGGTGTAAGGTGAAATCTCAGGGTTGTTTTGATTTGCATTTCCCTAATGGCTAATGAGGTTGAGCATTTCTTTAAGTGCTTCTCTGCCATTCGATATTCCTCTACAGAGAATTCTCTCTTTAGCTCTGTTCCCTATTTTTTAAGTGGATTACTTGGTTTGTTGCTTTTCAGCTTGTTTAGTTCTTTATATATATTGGATATGAGTCCTCTGTCAGATAAAGGGTTGGTGATGATTCTTTCCCAATCTGTAGGCAGTCGCTTTGTTTTGATGACGGTGTCCTTTGCTTTACAGAAGCTTTTCAATTTCATGAGGTCCCATTTATTGATTGTTGCTCTTAGAGCCTGTGCTGTTGGTGTTCTGTTCAGGAAGTTTTCTCATGTACCAATGAGTTCTAGGGTATTCCCCACTTTTTTTTTCTAGCCGATTTAATGTGTCTGGTTTTATGTTGAGGTCTTTGATCCACTTGGACTTCAGTTTTGTGCAGGGTGATAAGTATGGATCTATTTTCATTTTTCTACATGTAGACATCCAGTTGGACCTGCACCATTTGTTGAAGATGCTATCTTTTTTCCATTGTATGGTTTTGGCATCTTTGTCAAAAATCAGGTGTCCATAAGTGTGTGGGTTTATTTCTGGGTCTCTGTTCGATTCCATTGATCCATCATTCTGTTTCTATGCCAGTACCATGCAGTTTTTATAACTGTTGCTCTATAGTACAGCTTGAGATCAGGGATGGAGATACCTCCAGAAGATCTTTTATTGTAGAGGATTGTTTTAGCAATTCTCGGTTTCTTGTTATTCCATACAAAGTTGAGAATTTTTCTTTCCAGGTCTGTAAAGAATTGTGTTGGCAATTTGATGGGAATTGCATTAAATCTGTAGATTGCTTTTGGTAAGATGGCCATTTTTACTATGTTAATCCTGCCAAGCCAGGAGCATGGGAGATCTTTCCATCTTCTCATATCTTCCTCTAATTCTTTCTTCAGAGACTTGAAATTTTTTTCATACAAGTCTTTGACTTGCTTGGTTAGGGTTACACCAAGGTACTTTATGTCATTTGTGGCTATTGTGAATGGTGTTGTTTCTCTAATTTCTTTCTCAGCCCTTCTGTGTTTTGTATACAGGAGTGCTACTGATTTTTTTGAGTTAATTTTGTATCCGGCCACTTTGCTGAAGGTGTTTATCAGCTGTAGGAGTTACCTGGTAGAGTTTTTGGGGTCACTCATGTATACTATCATATCATCTGCAAATAGTGATAATTTGACTTCTTCTTTTCCCATCTGTATCCCCTTGATCTCCTTCAGCTGTCTTATTGCTCTAACAAGGACTTCCAGCACTATGTTGAAGAGATATGGAGAGAGTAGGCAGTCTTGTCTTGTCCCTGATTTCAGTGGGATTGCTTTAAGTTTCTCTCCGTTCAGTTTGATGTTGGCTATAGGCTTGCTGTATATAGCCTTTACTATGTTTAGATATGTGCCTTGTATCCCTGATCTCTCCAGTACTTTAAACATGAATGGATGTTGGATTTTTGTCAAATGCTTTTTCAGCATCTAGGGAGATTATCATGTGGTTTTTTTTCTTTCAGTTTGTTAATATGGTGGATCACATTGATGGATTTCCGTATATTGAACCACCCCTGCATACCTGGGATGAAGCCTACTTGGTCATAGTGGATAATATCTTTGATGTGTTCTTGGATTTGGGTTGCAAGTATTTTGTTAAGTATTTTTGCATCAATGTTCATAAGGGAGATTGGCCTGAAATTCTCTTTCTTTGTTGAGTCTTTGTGAGGTTTAGGTACCAAGGTGACTGTGGCTTCATAGAATGAGTTTGGCAATGTTCCTTCTGTTTCTATTTTGTGGAATAGTTTGAAGAGAATTGGAGTTAGCTCTTCTTTGAAGGTCTGGTAGAATTCTGCGCTGAAGCCATCTGGTCCTGGGCTTTTTTTGGATGGGAGACTTTTGATGACTGCTTCTATTTCTTTGGGGGATATAGGACTATTTAATTGATTTACCTGGTCCTGATTCAGCTTTGGTAAGTCAAATCGATCAAGAAAATTGTCTATTTCATTTAGATTTTCAAATTTTGTTGAGTATAGACTTTTGAAGTAAGTCCTAATGATTGTTTGGATTTCCTCAGTGTCTGTAGTTATGTCTCCCTTTTCATTTCTGATTTTGTTGATTTGGGTGGTGTCTCTCTGCCTCTTAGTTAGCTTGGCTAAGGGTTTGTCGATCTTGTTGATTTTCTCAAAGAACAAAGGTTTCATTGATTCTTTGAATTGTTTTATTTGTTTCTAATTGATTGATTTCAGCCCTGAGTTTGATTATTTCCAGCTGTCTACTCCTTTTTGGTGTGTCTGCTTCTTCTTTTTCTAGGGTTTTTAAGTGGGCCATTAAGTTGCTTGAATGAGCTGTCTCGAATTTCTTCTTGAAGGCACTTAGTGCTATGAACTTTCCTCTTAGCACTGCTTTCATTGTGTCCCACAAGTTTGGGTATGTTGTGTCTTCATTTTCATTGAGTTCTAGGAAGACTTTAATTTCTTTCTTTATTTCTTCCCTGACTCAGCTGTCATTTAGTAACAAGTTGTTTAGTTTCCATGTGTGTGTAGGCTTTTTGCTATTTCTGTTGTTGTTGAAGTCCAGCTTTATTCCATGGTGATCAGACAGGATACAAGGGATTATTTCAGTCTTCTTGTATCTGTTGAGGCTTGCTTCGTGACCAACTATATGGTCTATTTTGGAGAAGGTTCCATGAGGTGCTGAGAAGAAGGTAAATTCTTTTGTGTTTGGATGTAAAGTTCTGTAAATGTCTGTGAGGTCCATTTGATTCATGACCTCTGTCAGAGATATTGTTTCTTTGTTTAATTTCTGTTTTGTTGACCTGTCTTTTGTTGAGAGTGGGGTGTTGAAGTCTCCCACTATTAATGTGTGGGGATGTATATGTGGTTTAAATTTTATCAGTGTTTGTTTTACAAATGTGGGTGCTCTTGTATTTGGGGCATAGATGTTCAGTATTGTGATGTCTTCCTGGTGGAATTTTCCCTTGATGAGTATGAAGTGTCCTTCCTCATCTCTTTTTATTAATTTTGGTTGAAAGTCTATTTTATCAGATATTAGAATGGCTACTCCTGCTTGTTTCTTGGGTCCATTTGCTTGGAAAGTCGTCTTCCAAACTTTTACCCTCAGGTAATGTCTATCTTTGTGCCTTAGGTGTGTTTCTTGTATGCAACAGATTGCTGGGTTTTGTTTACGTATCCATTCTGTTAATCTGTGTCTTTTTACTGGAGAGTTGAGTCCATTGATGTTGAGAGAGATTCATGACCAGTGGCTGTTAGATCCTTTGATTTTGATGTTGGCTGTGTTCATAAGGTTGTGTGCTTATTTGCTTTTTGTTTTACTGTAGTAGGGTTAATTATTTCCTGTGTTTTCTTGACAGAAGCTAATTTTCTTGGATTGTATTTTCCCTTCCAGTGTCTTCTGTAATGTTGGATTTTATGTGTAGGTATTGTTCAAATTTGTTTTTGTCATTGAATATCTTGTTTTTTCCGTCTATGAGGACTGAGAGTTTTGCAGGGTATAGTAGCCTGGGCTGACTTCTGTGTTCTCTTAGGGTCTGCATGATATTTGTCCAGGCCCTTCTGGCTTTCATAGTTTCTGTTGAAAAGTCAGGTGTGATTCTAATGGGTTTGCCATTATATGTTACTTGGCCTTTTTCCCTTGCAGCTTTTAGTATTTTTTCTTTGTTCTGTATACTTACTGTTTTGATTATTATGTGGTGGGAGGATTTTCTTTTCTGGTCAAATTTGTTGGGTGTTCTCTAGGCCTCATGTATCCTTATTGGCTTCTCCTTTAACTTGGGGAAATTTTCTTCATTGATTTTGTTGAAAATATTTTCTGGGCCTTGGAGAAGGGAGTCTTCTTTTTCCTCTATTCCTATTATTCTTAGGTTTTGTCTTTTCATATTGTCTTGGATTTCTTGGACGGTCTGTGCCAGGAATTTTTTGGATTTAACATTTTCTTTGACAGATACATCGATTTCTTCCATTGTATCTTCTATACCTGAGATTCTTTCTTCCATTTCTTGTATTCTGTTGGTTATGCTTACCTCTGTAGTTCCTGTTTTCTTCCCTCAATTCTTCCTCTCCATTATTTCCTCCATTTGTGTTTTCTTTAATTTTTCTAGTTCTATCTTCAGGTCTTGAGTTGTTTTGTTTACTTCCTTCACCTGTCTGCTTGTATTTTCCTCTTTTTCTTTTAGTTCCTTCAACTCTGTCTCTTTGATTTCTTTCAGTGGTTTAATTATTTCTTCTCTGAAGACCACAAGCTGTTTGGCTGCATCTTCCCGTATTTCTTCACGGATGGCCCTAATCTGTTTGTCTTTATCTTCCTCCATTTCTTTACGGATAGCCATGATCTGTTTGGTTTTATCTTCCTCTAATTCTTTACGTATTTTATTTGTCTCCTCTATTATCCTCTTCATCAACATAGATGTAAGGTCATCTTCTTGATTTTCTATTATGCTGCATTGTCCAGGACTGTTCGCCCCTGGATGGCTTGGTTCTAGAGATGCCAAATTGCTCTGTCTTTTGTTGGTTGAGCTTTTACGCTGACCCATTGGGCTGATTTAGGTGTTGGCTGTTAGTTTCTGTGCTTCCTGGAGTCCTGAGGTAGGGAGTATCCCCTTGGCCGGAAGATGCTTTTTCCTGAAGGAGTCCTTCTCTGCTTTTTGGTTATGGTCACTGTATGGCCAGTGTTTCTCAGGAGTTGCCACTGCTCACCTCAGGTTTATAGCCCTGAGTAGTAGCTGTGGTCTATGTTAGGCAGGGAGGGATCTCCTCTTACCCATAGAAGTTCTCAAGACAGCTGCCCCACTGCTGGGTTTCTTGTTATAAATTTAGTGTTCTGCTGCTCACTAAATTTCCAGGTACAGTCCTCTTGAAGAACCTGCTGATTCCCTAGCTGTGGGGTTTTCTCCCAACAGGGAAACTCAGTCTGTTATCCTGGGGCACACGGTTCTGTCCGGGAAAGTGAGAGGTGCACTCAGCAAGTCTCTGGGCCAGAGGCTGATTGCTCCGCTCTGGACCTGGAGAATGTGCACCTAGGTTGAGTTGGCGCCTGGGGGCGCTGCTCTGGTCTGGAGGCTGGGTGCCTCACTCTGGACCAGAAGCTGTGTGTCCCTGTCTGGGATGGCGGCTGCAGGCACTGCTCTGGTCCAGATGCTGTGGGTGCAGCCCTCTTGAAGGACCAGGGATTCCCACAGTTTTGACAGTCTAGCTAGGGATAACTGGTTGATCCCTGGCACAGTATCTGAGGGCTGCTGTAATGGCTCTCTGGCTTTTGTAGGTCTGAGGATGCAGCTGTGTGTCCCAGTGCCCTAGCGGAACTCAATAATGGCGGCTGAGCACATTGCTCCTGCCTGCATTAGAACCTAGAGTCTGCGTGAATTCAGGAAGTGTTTTGGTGCTGGGTATCCTAAGCATTAGAGCTGATGATCCCCTCCGCTGGGGGTTTCCTCCTTCCAGAGACACCCAGACTTTGCTTTGGGGACCGCTGTTCTGTCTGGGGTGGCGAGTAGAACCCACAGGCACAGATGTCCGCTTGTGGCTCCGTCTTTCTGGCCGTTCGGAGCCTTGGCTACTGCCTAAGCTGGGTAATTTTCCCTAGTCCATTTCGGGATGGGGGTGTCGGCTGAGTGCTCTGAGATCAGACCAGCCGTTTCCCTCCCTGAGGGTTTGCACCTGCCAGTGAAATGCAGTCTCTGGTGCCTGGTGCCCTGGTGCCCACAGTTCTATCTGAGGCGACAAATCAGGTGCGCAGGCAGGGCTCCGTGCAGGCAAGCTGGGTCCCGGCTCTGGGTCCGGGCTGGCTCTTGGGGCGCCCACAGAACCCGAGTCTTTTCCAGGGGATGTCTGGGTAACCTGAGGTCGGTCCCAATCGTTTCCTGCTCCGTGGGGTTATCTCTCGACTGGGAAATCCAGTCTATGGTGTTGTGGGCCCACAGTTCAGTCTGGGACCGTGACCAGATTGCGCTGGGGTGTAGCTCTGGGCTGGCGACTAAGCGCCTGGCGGAACAGGGATCTCTTCCGCGGTTTAGCCGGGTGAGTTAAAGCTGATTGAATCCCCCACCGTGGGGTATCCTCTCACCTGTGAAACACAATCACTTGTGTTTTATGGCCGCGAGTTCTGATTGCTGGTCACTGTGCCAATCCTGCTGTGCTGCTCCTCAGAATGAGAGTCCTCCCGGCGCCGCCATCTTGCCCCGCCGATAATATCCACATATATAGTTTAAATGGAGTTAAACTACTTGGACTGGCAATGCTCTCCTCAAAAGCCATAGCACATCTAACTCAGGGGAGTCCCAGAGATTCAAAAAAATAATATAGGCTATTGTTGCTGCCCTTTGTTGTTCAAAAAATAATATAGGCTATTGTTGCTATTGTTGTTGCTCACCTCCCAGAGGTTAAAGAAGAGTCTCTGTTGCTGAACACATCATTCACTTCAAACAAAAGACTTGGAGGATTCAAGTGGATCTGACCTGAAGATTACCTTTCATAGTATGTATTATGGAAACTGCCATTGTGGGGAAGGCAATCAATAGTCCTATTCAGCTATGATGTCCATAATTCATAACAATAAAAATATCCCTAAAGGTATAACAGTAGCACTAGCATCTTTGTGGTAACCAATAGCTGCCTGATTAGACTTAAGGTTTGTTCAATAAGAAAGAAATCATGCCTACGATGGGAAACCTACCCAGCTTCCTGGGATTAATGAGGTCATGGATCTTAGAGGATAAGACAGCAAGCTGCCAAAGCAGGAGGCTGAGAGATCCCATTTTCACTATGGAGCAGAGAGAAAAACTGGAAGTATGAAGAGACCATGAACTTACAAAGCCTGGCCTTAGGGAGGTGCTTCTTCTAGCAAAGATCCACATCTTGAAGGTTCCATTGCCAATAGAACCAACCTGACTAGGAGAACCACCCATGTAGGAAGATGCACTAAAGTTGTAATTTAATGGCTTCCCCCTTTTGGAGTCATCCCAGGTAGTCCTACTATTAATCATTTTATTTAATCACATACTCATTAGAACTATTCAGATCACCCATCAGGAGAAGAGCAGGGCATTTAGAGGTTCCATGAAATCCCAAATGGAGCCAGATCACACTGGAAACCTGACAAACTCTCTACAGCACAACCTTACATGCCTTCATCCACATCTCCATCACTGAAACGTCTCTTCCGGTGCTGATTAGAAGGAAGCCCACTTTCAAGGGGCCCATGACTCATCTTCCAGTCTCTATGCTGAAGACTGAATGCCAGTGAGTCCTTAAGGAAAACAGAAGAGGCCTCCCAGCATCTCTCACAAAGAAGTTAGGCCAATACAACAGATTGTTCTCAGTGACATATAAACAAACCCATATCCATTAATCAAAGTGGAATGAATTCAAGATACCATGAGTGAGAAGATGTTTTTAAAGAGCACTTTAGCTCGTTCTTTAAAATACAAGGAATGATAGGAATAGAATAGCTTCTTAAGCTATGATGTATAATGAAAACCTTCCCTTCTAAGAGTAGACAAGAAAAAATATCTTTAATAGGAAAACACAGCAGGCATGCATTGTAGTGTATGCAAATCTGCCCAGCCAAGAAAGTACACAATTCCAAATGACATTCGACAACAGGCCCTGACTTCCCTTTCTTAGAGAATGTACTAAAAAGGACTTACAGTGTTCAAAGGCTTCCTCAGCAGCACAGCATTTGGTTAGTAAGTATAAGGCCTTTTTGTAATATGGTTTGATACTCAGAACTATGGAAGGGGGTTTACAATTGTCACTTCTTTTCTGTCCCTTGGTGATATATAAGCATCTACTATAATTCAGGGGTGCTCTTCTCGGGGACCTGAGAGCAGTCAGGAAGAGCAGGCCTGAGCTTGCCTTCTCCATGAGCATGGCTTCTACCTCCTCCTGTCGATGGGCGGACAGCATCTGCTTAGACAACATAGCTCACCTAATCACATGCCACCAACTAACCCTTGGTACGTATTCTCCTAATCTGATGGCTAGAGCCTCACACATCCTCTTCGCTGGTCTCTTCAGTCTTACTTCAGAATGTCAGCACCTCTGTACAAGTCAGAAGTGAACTCAGCTCTGCCCCTTCCTGTCAGTAATATCAGGATCAAATCTAATGCCCACCTGGGCTAACCCTAGGCAGTCCTGAACTTACTTTCTTTTTTTTTTTTTTTCACTAAAATAGAATGAATATTCTTCTAGGTCTGGGAAGTTTCCAAAAAATAAAAAATGCACATTAGTACGTATCACAAAGCTATAGGCCTGTTGAATACTAAATGATTAACATGATTTTATTAACTGTTTGGAACCAACAGAGTTCTACAAATTTTGAGCATTGTTATCTTTCAAAAAGTGGGAACAATGAAATACTTAAACATCAGGAAATCTCAGGGAATTGCAGTGTGGCTATGAACAGGCAATCTGTTTCCTCCAGTTCCTTTCCTTTAGCGGTTGGTGCTAGGCTGGGAGAAGAGTCAGCATTTGTAACAGGGTTTGCTTTGCCATGAGAGATTTTTAGAACTCAAAAACTATTTTAAGGCACAGAAGATTCTCCTCAGGCTGCCAGCCCTCCCCCCTCATGTCTCCTGCCAACCTCACTGCTGCTCGGAAGGGTGCAAACATGTTTATCAAGAGGCAGGACAAGATTCGGGGAACCCTCAGCTCCATTTTTAGTGCTTTTGTTTATTTCCTGAGTGACCCGATGGTTGCTTAACTGCTTCTTATTCTGGAGGTTTGTCCAGGAAGTGGAATCATTAGTCCTTTACATAGAGTGTCAATAACAATGGCTTTCTTACAAATGCATTATTTTTACTTTGCCTCTCCATGATCTTTCTCAGAATTGAAGAGCTTCTGTCAGGATTTAATGAGAAATGGTAGCAACAGGGGAATGCGGTTTAGGAAAAAAAACACTCTTGGACTAACTTTTCTTGCTTTAAAAAAAAAAAAAAGTTAGTCCAAGAGTTTTTTTTTTTAAAGCAAGAAAGGTATGTCCTGGAAATAAAGAGGATTATGCATGTGCTCAGTCACCCCTGAAACTCACTCTCTTTTAGGACTTCGGGAATATACTCTCTAGCAACAAGGAAATGTTGGCACAGTGGCTCTTTTAAACCATAAACTATACACAACATAAATGTCAGCAGTGAATTATTTTAGCTGTAAAGTTCAATGGTGTTCATTACAATCACATTGCTGGGAAGCCATCATCATCCTCTGTCCTGTTACTTTCTTACCTCTCCAAATACCTACTCAACAATAACTCCTGATTCCAGCTGCCCCAAGCCACATGTAGCCAATCTTCTACACTGTTACTATGACTTCATGTAGCTATCACATGTAGATGATGTGCAATTATACATTTGTCCTTCTTGTCTAGCTTATTTCATTTAGCACAATTACTTTGATGTTCTTCCCTTTGATCTAGGTTGATTTTTTTTTTAATTTAAGGCTGAATACAGAATACTTTTCTTTTTTTGTTGTTGTTTTGTTTTGTCATTGTTTTTGAGACAGTGTTTTTCTGTGTAGCACTGGCTGTCCTTAACTCTCTTTGTAGACCAGTCTGGCCTTGAACTCAGCACCACCACGTCCAGCACAGAATAGTTTTTTACTGCAGAGTTTTGGGAGCTACAAGCCCTGAATTCTGTCTTCCTGACTTTCATCATGCAATCAAAGGGACTCTGGGAGATTTTTAAGTCAATTCTTCCACTGCGAGAAAGACTTTAGTTCTGAGGGAATATTGTTATATTCATCTATAAGAAATAAGGACTTCAGAAAAATATGGTTACTGTGTCTAATAGTAAATAAATTATGGAACATAAAGAACTGAATATCAATAAGCAGTAATACAAGTCACACAAAATAATTAAGTAATCCTAATATTCATAATGTATTTCATATATATTAAATTTTAATATATTTTACTGTTTAAATGTCCATAGTATTTCCGATATATTAATTTAGATCACACATTCATTTCTTTATTAAAATTGAGTATACTCAGAAATGTGATATGTATATATTTTTAAAACACTCTTCATCTTAGCAAAGTGAATCTTTAATTCATATTTTCAAAAGAAAGGCATACAGTTCTACTACTAACATTGATGAAAAAGCTGAAGAAAATGATAAAAATTGACACTCCCATGGCAGGTGGTGCTAATTTGTAATCTGGGAAACAAACATGTATTGAATACCAATGATGGTAGTTGAAAAGACTCAATACTCGCTACTGTTCAGCAATCAAGAAGGCAGCACCATTTATGGATTGGAATCTAAAATGGGGAAATAATTTGAAATTTTATTTTGAAGTAGACACAGTTCAACCTGTTAGTGCTTCAGAATGGTGATTGGAGGCTTCAGAACATGATTTGGCAGGCTTAGAGATTACCAGGCAATTCTGATGACAGAATTTAGAGCAGGCTTCTTGCCTTTGGAACTTTCTACAGAATATTCACACCCATATATTACTCTGCAAGGGGAGCCCAGGGGTCCTAACGTCACCACAAGAAGAGCCAAGTGAATCGAAATGAATAGTACGCAGTACCTTCCAGGGGCTGCTTGCAGTAGTGATGAGAGAGCAGCTTCTATTGCTAGGCCCAGGCGAGACACAGTTGCTGCTGTGATATATGCAAGTGTAAATGGTACACTTGCCAGCATGAAATGTCCTTCTACCACCTTAGAGCTGTTAGGTAAGCAGTCCAGGGGCAGTCTAATACCAAGATATTGCAACCACAAAGCCTATGGCCCATGGTAAGGAACCAGTAAACTATCAAGGCACAAGGAACCAATGACTATGCCCAGGCCTTGAAATACAAAGTCCTAGAAATGATCCCTGCCCCTCTGTACACAGACCTTAGGCAGGAGATGAGCTCTAGCATTTGTGTCCCTGTATCATGACTGTGGTCAGCAGTGCAACGAGATAGCTCGTCTGAGTGCTCAGTAGCAGGCACGCATCCCGAAACCATGGCTCAATTACATCATACAGGATCACAAACATCATTTTCTAGCTTCTGAAAGATTATTATAGGGCATTTTTGACACTTTGCTTGTCTCTTACTCCTCTATCTTTTGGCATAGTTTCCTGGCTTACTAAAGGACCAAGAAGCCTATCAAAAGATTAAGGGTCAGCTGGTATGTACTGGTGTCTTGGCTTTTATTTCTTTTGGTCAATTTAATTTCTCTGGATATCATTTTCTTTACTTAGATATCAAGGTAAATAATCTCACAAGAAAGTGCAAAGACTAAATGAAATAAAGAGTGTGGTCTCAGTTAGTACTTGGTATAGTAAAAAGAATTCAATAAATCATAATTGAACTGTGAAATAAATTAACTGAGACCTGAAGCAAGTCCTCCACACATATTTAAAATGACACCTATAAGTATGCCTGTCTACTTTATAAAACCAGAGTTCTGAAAGTAAGATACTAGCAAGTCTGTACTTACATTCTGTGGGAAAACGGATCGGCTTTCTCAGCGGGCAACTCCAGGTTGGCAAAGATGATGTGATGCTTTTGTGGCAACAGTATTATCGTGTTTGAGTCCCAGTATGTAGAGCGACCACATCACATTTCAGGTTGAAGGGATTCTCACCATTTCTTTCCCCCCATACCCATACCATTGGCATTAAATACAAGCCTACATCGTCAGTACTAGGGGAACAATGATAACTAGTGTAGGAGGGAAACATGGCAAATGGCCAGTTACTAGGATCAAGCAGTAAAATTCAGGGCAAAAGCAAACAACAACAAAACCACTACTTCATTTATACACGGCATTCATCTGAGGATGACAATGTGAGAGTTTAAGGACTACGGTTTCGAACTCCTAAGACTTAACCCTTTTACCCACAGATAAACACATCTCTCAACCCTCATCAGAAAAGCTTCTTTCTGAAGTACATGGCAATTAACGCAGAGATACCACAATTGATTAGGGTGCAGAGAATAAAGAAGCCATGGAGTTTCAGTCCTATCTGAGACATCTCTGCCACACCCATTCCTCTAAACACTGAAGGATTATTGTAGAAGAGGGGGTGTCAGGATTGTAAAAGCCGGAGGCAATCCATGACTACAGTGAAACATTTTCCAGGCACACCAGAGTAGCCTGAACATATGAACTCAGAGTGGCTGGAACTGCATGCACAAGACCTGCAGAAGCTCAAGCCAGGAAAAAAAAATCCCAGCATGATGGACGAGGTGGTCAGGAAATCTCGATCCCATTCCTAGCTGAGGAGTTACTGGCAATCCACTTGGCTGTTGTAAGGACTCAGTTTTCTACAGCGATCTGGTCTTTGAGAGACTTCACATGTCCCATCATTTGGCCCTACACACATACACACACTCACACACACGCACACACACGCACAAGCACGCACACACACACACACACACACACACACACACACAATTGGGAGGCAAATGTCGTGGTTGGCATAAGAAAGGAATTAAAGGGGAGGAAATGAAAAGTGTCCTTGATCAAAACAAATGTGCATGTGTGAAATTTTCAATTAATAGAAAAAGAAGGCAGAACCGGAACTTAATGAAGCTGCCAGAGTTACAGTGCAAATGGGCACTTAAATTTCTGGTGTGAAATATTGTACTCAGAGTGTGAAAACAATCAGCTCATGTACAGAACAAAACCTGTTTTCAAGGAACATAACATTTTATGTATATATTTAGGTGACCAATCATAATGCTGTCTTTACTTTCTCATCCCAGGATGGTGTGTTCATTCTTGTCCCAGATCTTACAAAACAACTACTATCGTAGTTGGTTTTAACACCAGCTTGTCACAAACTGTAATCACCTAAGTAGGAAAATTCAAGTAAAGGACTGTCCTGATGGTCTCATGATGTGGGAAGACCCACCCCGACTTGAGTCTGCTGGCCCCTTCTAGTAACAGCCAAGAAAAAGATGGGCATAGCCAAGGATGCTTATTCACCTTTCGTTCACTTGGCCCTCATCTTGCCCTCATGGCCTTCCCTTTTGCTACAGACCTAACCTACCCTCTTGGTGATGCTACAGCTTCTTTTGCTGATATCAGAACTAGCACCTCCAGGCTTCCATCATTGACCAAGAACTGGTGGCTTTCCAGGAATTTTCCAACTTGTCTACACTAGATTGAAACTGCTTAAGGCACCCAGCCCTGTCTACTGAACAACTAACAATTTGTTTTTCTCTCCAGTGTGAGACAACCACTAGGAAACTCTGCCCTGTGTTGAGGTACCCAGCCCCAAGGACCAGGCGACTACCTCCTCGTTCTTACCTTCTATTAGTCTCACCCTCTATGTTACTATTTTAATAGACTCTGAATATGCACAGTCTATCTATCTATTATCTGTCTATCTATCTATCTATCTATCTATCTATCTATCTATCTATCTATCTATCTATCTATCTATCTATCATTATCATCTCTCTATTTGCTTGTCTATTTGTTCATTCAACCTATTGGTTCTGTTATTCCAGAAACCACTATACCTACTGACAAGCAAAGATATTTCCTTCGATTTGTCTAATTTAGGTCAATTTTAAATTGCTAGAAACATTTGAGAAACTCTACTAAAAAGTCTTTGTATGGATTTTCTCAGGATTATTATAATACCTGACTACGGCTCTGTTCTTAGTGTTCTATATAGCCACAACAATGACTACTAGGCCCATCTCGTGTGTTTCCTCTTCCTCATGCATGGATCCACTGATCGTCAAAAATCAGATATCTATTCTCTAGAAGGGTTAAGAACCTCCTATTTCACACTGGGTGTTCGTGGTACTACAGAGAACCTTACAGAAGTGAAAAGTTCACAGTTATCAAAAAGAGTGTGAGCTCAAAAGGGAAAGGTGAAGAGCCCACAGACAGGAGCAGGGCATCTCACCAAAGGCAGACTGGCAGAGGGAAGGGGCCACACACCACACCATGAAGTTGTCTTTCTCCTTAGCCTGTGCGTGAGATCTTAGGCCACTACAGAAATCAGTCATGCAAACAGGGCAGAGAGCACACTTAAATGGATGCAGTAACCATTGTCCTTGGATGATCAGGAAGCCAGTGGTTCCACACACTAAATCAAATACCAGAGAGCTGTAGCCTGTCAAACATGTCAGATCTCTAGTACAAGTCTCTCCACAAAAGAGAAACTCAGTAATGGCTGTCTCCCTTGACTCAGCTTTATTTTGAGCCTTCCCGTCTTTACTTCTGAAAGTGAAGGTGACAGATGATTGTGTAGGTTTTGGCTTTCTGTGGAAAGGGCATGTGCTGGACACCCATTGTGTGACACCTCAAATGCTGTGAATGTGTGCTCTCAGACCTCAGGGCCAAACAGCCACTTCACATTTGGCATATACAAAAGGGAAAATAAAGTTCTGATCGAGTAGCTGAAATTTTATTTCTTCTGCTTGGCAAGCTCAAAAGACATCTATCCAAAAGTCAAAACAACTATTTCTTGACAAAGCTAAAAGCTTTAAAGTGTGCCTTTAAAAAAATTGGGTTTTAAATCCTCTCCATCCAGGCTTATATCACATCTGGTATTCTTACATAAAAAAAAAAGTATTTCACAAAGTACATCTCAATTTTATTGGTTACAATACCACGAAGCCTAAGTAATTCTTTTCTTTGAACAAGAGGTCTATGAAGACTGCAAACACAGCAGCAAGCTATTTTATTTTACTTTTGGATTTTGGTACCTGAATTTGTAGAAAAGAAGCATTAAGTTCTCAGAACTGGGGGGGGGAACCCCGCTGTTGGCTTTAGCTGGATTTCCATTGAAAAACCCATCCTTGTTGAAAACTTCTCACCTCTTACTTGACACTGCTGCACACAAATGGAAACAGACTACAAAGCCCCCACGCTCTGGGCCCAATCGTTCAGAGGACTGTAGATTTTTAGTGCCGTCTCCTGTTTCGAGGAGACCATGAATTCTGTGTACACACATACCATGGTCACTCCTCATAGCTCCCTTTGAAATAGCAGCAGCAACAACAAAGCCTGTGGGGAATGCCATCTTTAGATGTAATCGTGCAGTCTCCCAGAACTATGTGAGCCAGGCATGTGGCTGCAAACTGACAGATAATCTTTTCATGAACACCAATAACTTGGTAAAAAGAATGGCAATGATATGTTATATTTGAGAAAATTTATTCAAAATTTTATCATTTCCACGTATAACATAATGTTATTAGTGAGAGATTTCATACTTTCTTTTTCTGAACTAAGTTTCAAAACCCAGGTGACAGTATTTCTCAGTTAAGACTGGCCACATTGCCAGAGCTTTGTGGTCACATGCAGTTCGAGGTTATCATGCTGAGCCATGTGGGTCACCTTTTCTTCTTAACGGAGCTTACCTTCTGGAACCTAAAGCTTTGACTCAAAACTCAAGCTCATGGTGTGTGGGAAAAGATCAGTCAGTGCTAACTGGCTCAGCAAGTATTTCTGGATTAGGGAGGTGAGTGAGCAGAAATGACTTAGCTTCCCCGGAAACACCTGGCATCATGGTCAGCCTTTAGCACCAACTTAGCTGCCCAGGCAACTTACTTACATCGCCTCAGTCATGCCATCATCACCCAACCAGGTCGGTCCCTCACTGCACAGAGGGACCTGGGTTTTGGGGTCAGTGGCCTGGCTACTCAAAATCCCACTGAGAGAAGAAGCAGTGTCACGATTTGAGTCTCCACAATCCAGGCTTCTTGTGCTCAGTTACTGCACATGGGATGGCTTCAGAAGAGCCGAGGGCATCTGACTTCATTGGTGTGTAATTTCACATTATATAAAAATGAGGCTTAAAAGGACTGGAAACGCTAATAAGGAGAGACCAACTGAGCAGGAGACGAAGTGCAAACCAGGCCATCGAGAACAGCTATTTCTTTCTTCTAGTGTGGAAGCATATAAAATAGATCCTTCCCTTGAGTGGCTAGTGGAGGATTAATTATACGACTTGATCTAACTCACCTGCATAGCTACAGGAAAGTAAGCCCATACTAGAAAGTGCTTTCCAAAATAGAACTTTGAGGGTGAAAAATGAGTAAGCTGCATGTAGGAAACAGCTAAGTTGTCATGGCTAGTAGACCCACAACCACCAAAATAAGCAACTCAAACTAGACTGTAGGTATGATGCTTCAAAGGAAAATTTTGTTTGTTTTTTTGTTTGTTTGGCTAGGGAAAGGTAATTTGGAAGGTTTCCTCAATGGCTTAATTATCAAGCTAGTTGCCTCCTCACTTCCTGAACTTCTGTGTCCTTTTCAAAATCCTCACTGGCCTGCTATCAGCTTCCGCAAACCATATATACCGCATCCCCTCAGAGAGCCATATGATGAATGAAAACACACATAGCAGTTCCCCACGTTAGACCTGGGGCACATGAGAGTGCTGCTGTTCTTACTTTTATTCTTCTGTTTAACGCCAGGCAGGCCAATGTGCTTTGTAGTATAAGCTTTAATTTACCAGTAAGCTGACAGCACCATTTAAATCTTATGTTTAGAAAAGATGACGTTTTTCATCAAAATCATGGACTCAATTAGTCCATATTAATGTCAATTATAATGTAATATTAGCAATCTAGAGACAGTAATTAGACTCCTTTTCCTGGTATATTTTTACTATGAGATGTATTATGGGTCTGATTGTGCTTTTCTATCTGAAATCTGATTTTGTGAGTTTAATAATGAATTTTTTTAATGAATTTTTTTTTCTTCTTTCACACAGTACTCCTCAGCAGCACTGGGCTGTGGTTTGAATGTAAAATGATCCCTCATAGGCTCCTATATTTGAATACTTGGGCTTCATCTGGTGGTGCTCTTTTGGAAGACTGTAGAACATTTAGGTGATGAAGCCTTGCTGAAGGAAGTTGATCACTGGAAATTACTAACAGCAACCAGAAGATGGTCCATTGAGTGTGTTCCTTAGTCACCCAAGAGCTTGAGGTTCCAAACTAGGATGAAGGCATGAGTTTGGTACAAAGCACAGGCTGATTTAGAAAGCAACACATCTCCCCACCCCCTTTCCACCAGCCATGGAAAGTTAATTCTGCAGTATGTCTGGGAGAGAGGCAGGAATGAGGGCAGATTTTTAAAAATGCCTTATCAACAAAATGGTAACAGCCAGGCAGAGGGTCTTCAAAAACCAAGGAAAGAAGATGTGTTCAGCTTAGAACAAGTATATGAAAGCTGAAAACATGTTTCTCTGCCTCAAGCTCAAGGAGAGAGTAATCAGCAATATACCTTGTAGATGTGTAAGCAATGAAGGCCTGGCTGGTTGTACAGTATTTCTGTGCTTTCCCTGTGCATGGTACAGAGAGCTTATGTATAGTCACCTTGGGCCAAACCCATAAGATTTGCAATTAGAAGACCAAGCTGGGGAAAGATTCATTTATCAGTCTCAGGGAACAAGGGCTCACTTCCTCCTTCCCTATTATGACACATTTGTTATCACGATGCTTCTAAAACTTGATAAAAATCAATTTTATATTTTCAGCCCCAAATCACTACGTTAACGGAGAGGGACATTAAACATGAGTGGAAGCCAGTAACAAGAATTCAGCAAAATATTACTGACACATTTGGTGAGGGGTTTATAGTTGTCCAAAGTGCTTGAACGCACTTCCTCCAAGCGTTTAGCCTCTAAAGGAAAGAGAAGTCCCTTGGAGTTTTCCTATTTGTGAACGGAAAGTACAGGAGAAAGTTCCAGGCTACTCTTAAACAACTACAAACTCTACTAGATCTTCTCATCTCTCCAATAATATGAAGAGAATGGTCCTGAGCGGCTTTGGAGATTTTGCTAGTTAAAAAGGGGTTATGAATTGGTTAAATTTGAAATTCCTATGTGTTTTGAGGATACTGCTGTCTTGTGTTTGTCTAGGAGGCAGAATTTAGACAATAGCTATGATTGTAAGACTGGCTTGAAAATATGTTTGTTGTATCCAAGGAAACTGTACAGTCAGAAATGCCCGTTAAAATGCTCATTACATCAGCTGCTGTAAGAAATACTGTCCTGAGCTGAGAAGTACATCTCTGCAGAGCTGTTGTGCAAAGAGCCAAATAAGCATCAACATTCCCTTCTGATGCTCAGTGGTCAATGTTCTCGGCAGAATTGGCTTCTGAGGATTTAGAGCAAAAAGCTTGAAGTTCAAGACTGATGACCACTCTTTTTTTAATGTTCCATAGATCTACAGATGAAAGCATGGGAGTGTTTGCTTCTGTTCTGGTGTGCTGTGGGAGGCAAGCAGAATGGATAAGGAGGATATTACAGAGCAGTGTATCAAAGATCATGGAACCTTCTCTTGCAGAGCTGGGAAATATTGAGGATGGGCCCTGTGACCATGGGTAGAGATGGATAACTCCTTTCTCCATGAACATATACTACACGCATCATACAAGTTGAGAAGTTTCATTTGACATCTCCATACATGCTTGTCTCACATATGTATCATGTCTACTCTTGAAAGTATTCTAACCATTGTGAATATACACCCTAATGTGTGCCTTCCATTCATTTTCCTCCTTGGTGTTAACAATTATTTGAGCTTGGCATTATTATTGTTTTCCTATTTTAAGACTGAGTGGACAGTCTCAGAGCTGTATGGGGAGAAGAAAGGAAGTATCACGATCTGGCCACCTTTTGATCTTCATTCACTTCCCATTCCACAACATGTTTATTTCAGGTGTGGTCTTCCAGACTTCTGAATATCCACTCTGCTTTAATTCATCACATGTTCTCATTGGAGATTGTGAAATTCCTTGATAGCAAGCTGTGTGTGTGTGTGTGTGTGTGTGTGTGTGTGTGTGTGTGTGTGTGCATGAGCATGCATGCCTGTGTGTGTCACACACACTTGTGCAGAGGGCAAAGTTCAACTTTGAGTGTCATTTCTCAGGTACCAGTCACATTGTTTTTTGTGATAAGGTCTCTTAATGTCCCCAAGACAGCTGAATTTTTGGTTAGTCCTGCTAGACAATGAGACATGGGTGGCTATTTGTTTCCTCTTCAGCCCAGTGGGACTGCAAGTGCATGCTGCCTCATGTGGCTTTCTAAGCACTTGATGAAGGTCCAAACTCAAGTCCTTATGCCTGTGTGGCAAGGATTTTAGCAACCAAGCCATCCTCACAGCTATTCAGGCCTTTTTTTTTTTTTTACTCTGTATTCTTTCTTATTGATCTCTTACTTCTTACTTTGAAATAAATCTAGGACCTGACCTACTATAATTGGTAGGTAAAAATTGTTTGATAAAAATTGTTTGAGACATAAAGTGATTTGGCTTTGTTTATGGATGAGAAAGTATCACAGATATAAGCAGCATGGCTTTGATGTAAAAAGGAGAAAGGTTACATATAGTCTCTCATCTGCTTCTTACTACCATGTGATTGAAAGCATGTGACTTAGGCTCTCTCAGCTCTAAATTTCCCAACATTATGTAATAGTGATCAGAATATTATCCACAAAAATACTGTGTGAGTGTGGTGAGGATTTATGAGACCGGGTGAATAAAATGTTCTCTACATGCTGCTGTTATGATTATAATCTAATCAAAGGAAAGGATAACAGGAGAAGCAAAGCATCCTCTCCATGCCTCATAATGAATACTAGTCTGCAAACAGATTTCCAATTTAGATAAAAGCTTATTTGCTTGCTATCACATTTGCTTGGTATTAAATTAATACTTAATTACTATTAAGGAGGCATATTTCCTGTAATAACTTGTTCTTCCATGATCTCTTCCCATGTGAAAACTCACCATCACACTCATACGTTAGTAGTTCTTCCAGCTTAACTGTAAGCATGAGACAGAGGTGCCACCTTGCCTGCTCTGCAGAAAGAGGTGCAGAGATTATGTGGGAATGGCCACAATCCACACAGGTGTGTATGAACTGACCCTCCCTACGTCATTAGCTGCTCTCTAACATCCAGGAAATTTCCAGCAACTGGGACTGGGACTTCAGTGAATGCATACAGCTTGTAATCTCTTCAGATGTACGAACATGGTAAATCTGATGAAATCCGTTTTAAGTAACCAAGTGTTCACAACATACAGATAAGGAAATGCCAACTCTGGCACAAGCAGGAAGTAATAGGACTAGTGTCAAACCATCCCATTTGACTAAAGCTTTCCCTTAGTATGACCATGCCACGGAGAAGACAGATTAGAAGATACTTCCTACCTCAGGAAGACAGCTGGAAGATATTACACTATGAATTTTTGTCAACACAAACTTTGTGATTTTTTTTCCCTATACCCCAAATGAGGTTTTTCTATTGTTCTCCGTTAGTAAACATGACTGTGTTTTAGTGTGTATTTCAGGGACCTCCATCCTGTGGAAATGCACGTGAATACCTCTGATGAGCCTTGAGGCAGATCCAATACAATGACGTAAGAATAACACTGTTCACTACCAGGATGAGATATAGCATCAGCAATGAGGACACTCACTGCTCAGCTGGACTCCATATTCCAAGAGAGTGTCACATGAAGTTCCTTTGGGACCTTTCCAGTCAATAAGACAAAATCAGTGAGTGATAGGATTGGCAAGTCACCAGGGAGATAATGCCTCCATTTTAACCAAATCTAATCTTGGTGATTTAGAGTCTCCCATAAATTGGATTACATTGTGTTGATGGCTGACTCACATCCTTTATCTGTGAAGGGTGAAAAGCCCAGTTCCAGCCTCTTAGGTGTTGCCTGGGAATGCCATCTTCCACAGTTTGAAGCTGACTTTCAAGGCAAAAAGAGAAAAATTGTATTCAGATCTAGACTTATCAACATGAACAGAATTGAGAATAGAGACAGCCATTCAGCCTCTAAGAAATCTACAGCCCTCGTACCAATCTTGAAACATCTCAGTGTCTAGAAGTGAGCTTATCCTACTCCATAAGCTCAGACCAAGTGAGGGCATTTACACAAATACTGAGATTTCAGAACCATACAGTCTAATCCTAATATGACAGTAATTACACCTTTTTCCATGGCTTCTCAAAAAATTCTGGGTAGTGTCAAAGAGATGTAGAGGAAGATTCTAAATGCCTGTCCATCAACACAAATTATTAGACTTCATTGTGTCATTCTCCAATTATATTTAACATAGTGTAAGCAAATTATCTCCCTTGTTCTAGCCCTGTCATCAAAATTCTACTTGGATTAAAATTTTAGCTTGTATTCTTTATAAACATATTATTCTCTCTAATTAGATCTTGTGTTGTTGGAACTAATGCCATTCTTCAAAGTTGTTCAGCCGAGGGATTGCAACGTCATTAAAGTTACACTTAAATGTGGATACAAAGAAAGAAAAGTGGCACCACGCCTTCTCAGTAACATGAATATGTTTAATATAAAAGTCAGTTAGCATTAAAAGATGTCTATTTTTAGGAAAAAATCCATTCATTTTATTTATAGTCCAAACTCTTGTCATTCCATGGTCATACAGAGGCTGCATTTCCTGAGATGTGATTATGCTTATAGAATAACCCTGCAAGTCACAGATCTGTATTCCATGAATGACTCATAAACCTGTAAGTTTAGAAAGCCCTGGAGCCCTGGTCCACCTGTCTGAGGGCCTGTATGTTTCAATCACAGTGAAAGGCAGAAAAATCAAGCTCATCATTCCGATTACCCTCCCTATAGCTGGGGAGTTTACTTTACTGGCCTAAAAGTTGCTAAATGTGATTTATGACTAAACCAAAAATTTCAGTATGTCTCAAGTTTTCTCCTACTTGGATCAAGTCCAAGGCTATAGGAAACAAGATAGTATGGAACAAAGATAGCAGTGCATCTACAGTTTGAATAGCCCTGAAGAAATGGATGTATTCCAAACTTCAAAGAATGCCTGTGCTTTCTAATGTCACTTCTGGCTTTTGGCTTTAGGAAGGGAAGTGTGGGCAACAGAGAGCACACAGATTTCTTGCCTAGGATAGACTCTGGAGGAGCAATTTAAATACCTTACAAACCACTGGGCCATGTTCACATCACAGTTTATGTGGATGAAGCTTTGACACTAGTTTTATAAAATGAATAAATACTAATGTTCTGAGCTATTGCAATTTAGTCTGCTTAGTATATTATATGGAATAACATGATCATGGATAGGTGAAGGATTAAGCTCAAATTCTGCAGTAGAAGAAGCTACCCACCAAGGTGGAGAAGAGAGTTGAGTCTTTAAAACCAAGTGCTGATCTCCAGACTTCCAAGGACAACACAGAGACAAAATATCTCAGGTTAAAAAGAGAGAGAGTTCAGGGCTGGGAAGATGGCTCAGCAACTAAAGGCCCTTGTTGCCAGTCCTGAAGACCTGAGTTAAATCTCTGTGACTAATATGGTAAGAAGATAGAACTGAGTCCTTTAAGTTATTCTCTAACATGCATATCATCATACCATCACACCATCACACACAAATAAATAAAGTTAAATGTAACAAAATTTAAAAAAAGAAAGACCTAGAGAAAAGTTTAACCAGGCAGAGCATCCGCAGGAGATACAATTTCCTAATACTGGGAACTTGAATATGTTAAATTACATGTCATTGAGATTTGTAGAAATAATAAATATTTATGTCTTATTATATAGAAATTTCAATGAGTTATTTGAAAGTGTCCAATCTAACCAATGAGTTCTCAAAAGCAATGCCCTGCCTTAGTTATTGTTCTATTGCTATAATGAGACTATAACTAATGCTGCTTATTTAAAAATAACATTTAATTGAGGGCTTGCTTACAGTTTCAGAGTAGTCCCCAATCATCATGGTGGGAAACATGATGGCAGGCAGGCATGGTGTTGGAGCAGTAGGTAAGAACTTATACCCTGAAGCTGGAGGCTAGAGGCAGAGAGAAGACTAGGCCTGGTGTGGGCTTTTCCATCCCCAACGACGCATTTCCTCCAACAAAGTCATACCTTCTAATCCTTCCTAAACAGTTCACTAACTGGGAACCAAACATTCAAATATATGAGCCTATGGATACCATGGAACACACCTGTAATTCCAGCATTCTAGATGCTGAGGCAAGAATTCTGCCGTGACTTTAATACTAGTTCGAGCTAGCAAGAACACACCTCAAAAACCAAACCAAACACACACACACAAACAAAAAAGAAAATATAATGCTATTCCACTAGAGGCAGAAAAAGCAGACATATCAGAAGCATATAAATAAAACACTGGAATTATCCCACAAGATGTAGGTGTAGGAAAGGACTTTCTAAATAGAATTCCATTTGCCTAGGAATTAAGGTCAACAATTGACAACTGAAAAACTTCCGTGCAGCCTGGGAATTAATCAATTGAGTAAAAAAGGAAGCCCACACAGGTCCAATTATACATCTGAGAGAGGGTTAGTGCCCCAAATATGCAAAGAACTAAAACAACAACAAAACAAAACAAACAACAAAATAAAAGTATAAAGAAAACAAATGGACCAATTAAAAATGGGCTATGAATCTGAGCAGAGAGTTCTCAAAAGAAGAAATAAAAAATAGTTAAGAAATACGCAATTCGGGGAATAAAAATTAAGACTACTTTGAGATTTAATTTTATCCTGCTCAGAATAGCTAAGATCAAGGAGACATCTGACAACAAATGCTGGTAAGAATGTATAGAAACTGAAACACTCAGTCACTATTGGTGAAATTGCAAACTGATACAAGTATTTTGTGTAGAGAACCCTCATGAAGTTAAAAATAAATCTACCATACTACCCGGCTATACCCCTTCTTGGCACATGCCCAAAGGAATCACCATCTTAAACTGCATATACTTGTTCAGCCATATTCATTGCTGCTCTATTCATAAAAGCCCGGAAACAGCCTAAATACCTTTCAACTGTACTACATATGACTTACAGAATACTCCTTTGACTCTAAAGCAACACAAAATCATGAAGTTTGCAGAAAAATGAATGGAACTCGAAAAGATTATGATGAGTTAGATAACACAGACCCCTCCTCCCCAGAACAAATATAACATCTTCCAACTCATTTGTAGTTCCTAGTTTCAGATGCTCAGATGTGGGTCTATAACTTAGAATAACCACAGAAACCAGGACAATAAGACAAGAGGATGCAGGAGCCCTAGTGAGGGAATTAGCAGGTAATATGTGATATAAAGGAGAAAATGGAAAGGGGGTTTAATAGGTTGTAAAAGGGAGAACAATACAGAAGATGGGGTTAAGCGAGATAAACAGTACCAAGGACACTTGAAAATGACATGCAGAATCATATTCTTTTATAATTTTAAATTATATACATACACACATTATAGATATGTACACACATATAACTTTTGATAGCACTCCCTCCAAAAGCCGTAGACTAACAAAAACCCTAGTTTCACTATGAACAACCTCTTTTTAAGTTGTGGTCAGGAGAGTCCTAGAGACCCCTAAACAACATAGGCTATTCCTGTTGTCTCTGGTTGCTGCTCAGAGGCAGAGCGAAATCCTTCACCAGTAGGTGAAGACACCATGCGCTTTGAAAGCTGGATTCAACAGATTCAAACTGGGTCTGGACTAATAGCCCTGAGAACTAGCTTTCATAATACCAGAAGGCACTATAAATGCTGCCAACAGAGGAATGCGACAAATAGTCCTGCCTGCCTGGAGTGCCTACAAATCACAATGATTAGCAGGGCAAGCTCTATCAGAAGGTGCAATAGGGGCATTTCTCTTAGTGGTAAACAACATCTATTCAAGAGGAGGAAAATCAGCCCTGGTATTTGAAACCTAGCCAACTGACTATGGCTAGTGTGTATGGTCTTGGATCTTAGAGGAGAACTCACCACTGCCACTTTCCTAAACCAGTATAATTCTTAACTTCTCTTTCCTTCAGAGAAAGACAACCATAACTGATCAAAATGCAGAGAAAAAAACGGATGGTGTGGTAACCACCCTCAATTGATATGCCTACAAATTCCCTACACCTAAGACTAGAGAACACTACAGAAGGTAGGGCAGAATCCTTTAAGAGCTCTTAGAGTACAAGGAAGTCTGCTGTGTGATTGTGTCTCCTAGACATGACATGGAGACTATACTCATGACATCTAATTTATATTGCTGCCTATACAAGACATAAACAATGACAACACCAGCTGACATGCCAGTGGGGATGGAATGAATCTCACAGAATCCCACCTTAAATGAAGAGCTATAGACAATCAACAACTTCTGAGAAAGAGAGAATGTGTTCCTCAGGGATGAGCTATCTAATTGTTTATCTAATCGCAAATGGTCAGCCCTAAAAACAAACACATATAAATATACAAGCAATAATAAATAAACTCAGTAGATTGTATATCTATTCTTATACATATATTTATAGGTTAAATAATAATTAAAAAGAGGGCATTACTTGAAAAATACTTGGTGGAGGCAGGTATGGGAAGGATTAGATGGTGGAAGGTGGGGGTAGAAATGGTATAATTATATTTTAAATAATAATAAAGCAAACATTTTTGAAAAGGCAAAGAAAGAATAGAAGGAGTGCTGCAGTGGTGTGAAGATGGAAGAGAATCATGAGAGAAGGAATGCTGGCCATCTTAAGAGAGATACTTTTGTTTTCTCTTAGTGGGATTCAGGCATCCACTCCTGAACCCTTCTTGTTATTTCGCTTCTTTGAGTCTGTGTGTTTGCATGGTTATCCTGCATTATATGTCTGATAATCACTTATGAATGAGTATATACCATGTGTGTCTTTCTGGGTCTGGGTTACCTCACTCCAGATGATCTTTTCTAGTCTTATCCATTTGCCAGAAAATTTCATGTCTTATTTTTTAATAGCTGAGTAGTATTCCATTGTATAAATGTACCAGAGTTACTTTATCCATTCTTTGGTTGAGGGGCATCTAGGTTGTTTCCAGTTTCTGGCTATTTTGAATAAAGCTACTATGAACATAGCTGAGCATGTGTCCTTGTGGTATGGTGAAGCATCTTCCGTGCATATGCCCAAGACTGGTATGCCTGGATCTTGAGGTAGAACTATTCTCAATTTTCTGAGACATCGGAAATGAGGGAAGAGAGGGAACTGGTTGAGAGACAGAGGGTATGGAGAGGGGAATGTTTGGGGGGGGGTTCGGGGGGTGTAAGGAGTTTGGGGATGGGGTGTGAGAGGACTGAGAGAGAGAGGAGGGAAATTCATGTTGGAGGAATCTCTGGGACAATCCAGAAACCTGGGATAGGAGAGTCTACTGGAAAGATTATGGGTGTGACTCCTAGCAGTAGGAATACTGAGGCTGAAATGGCCACATCCTGTAGCCAGGCAGGCCTTCCAATGAAGGGAGGATCATAGCAACCCATCCACAAGACCCTTGAACCAAAATTTGTCTTGCCAACAAGATGTGCAGGGATAAAAGATAGAAAAGAGATTGAGAGAATGGTCAACCAACTGCCCCAACTTGAGAGCCACCCCATGGAAGACCCCCAGTCCCTGTGTCTATTAATAATACTCTGCTATACTTGCAGACAGGAACCTAGCATAATGGTCATCTGAGAGGCTTCATCCAGCAGATAATGAAAACAGACCCATAGCCAAACATTAGGCAGACCTCAAGAAGTCTGGCGGAAGAGTTAGGGGAAGGATTAAGGGAGCTGGAGGGGCCAAGGACACCACAAGAAGACCTACATAGCCAACTAACCTGGATCCATGGGGGCTAGAAGAGACTGAGCCACCAATGAAAGGAAAATGCATAGGCTGGACCTAGGCCTCCTACACATATGAAGCTGATGGGTAGCTTGGTCCTCAAGTGGGTCCCCTAACAATTGAAGGATGGGCTGTTTCTGACTTGGACTCTGTTGCCTTCCTCTGGATCCTGTTTCCTTAGCAGGGCTGCCTTGTATTGCCTCAGTGAAAGAGGAGACAGCCTTGATGCCACTTGATGTGCCAGGGTGGGTTGGTACCTGGGCATTAGGGGAGGAGGGGAGAAAAGGAGTATGGCAGAAAGGGGTGTGAGGGTGAAACTGGGAGGAAAGGAAGGTATGGGGTATCAATTGGGCTATAAAATGAACAAACAAATTAATTAATGGAAAAAAAGAAAGATGCCTTTGAAAGCCATCATAGAAACAGTGTACCCCAGCCTTACAGTCACAATGAACTGATTTCTGCTGGAATGTGAAGGTCCATGGAAATAGATATTTCCCCATCATTTCCAGAAAGGGATGCGGTCCTGCCAATATCTTGATTCCAGGTCACTGAGACCTGGAGCAGAGATGTCAGCCAAGTCCACTGTCTTGTAACCTACAGAATACTGAGATGGTAAAGGTTGGGTGGTTCAAGCAGCTACATTTGTGGTAATTTTATTTGGTTTTATTTAGAAAACCGATAAGAGAAAGGATCAAATATAAACTCACTAAATTTAAGTGAACCAAACTGCTCCATGATGAAAGCTACATATGGAGGCTGTGTTTATCACAGAGACATAAAACACTGCCATACTGGGCGGAGGCTGGAGGTGATTAATGCTTATACCTTTGATCTCAGCAATTAACTTTGTGAGTGGAATATTAAGCATGCCTATCAACAGCTCTGAATGCAGCTTCCTAATTAAATGCCTACTAATTAGCTGTGTGGTTCTTCTCATAGTAACAAATTAGACCAAACCACGAGGATGATAGTATTTATGAATGAAGACATCTCTTCATAACAGAAAGGCTGGCAGCATCTCTCTTGCCTCTCTCTGGTACTCAGGAGCATCAGAAAACAGCAGTGAATGGGGCCTAGTTTACAAAACTGGCGTTCCAAAGAAGAGGTCAGCCAGCTATCCCTATAAATGGGCAGAGTCAGTAGTTCAGGCTTTGCAGACTAAAAGCTCTCTTTCACAACTCTTTCGCTCTTCCCATGCAGTGTAAAAACTGGCAAGGAGAATATACAAATGAGTAAGTGTGGTTGGTAGCCAATAAAACTGTTTATTGGTACTGAAATTTGAATTTGATATCATTTCATGTGTCGTGAAATATTCTTCTTTTGATTTGTTTCCAACTTTTTAAAAATGTAAAAAAAAAAAAGAGCACGCTAGATTTGTAGACACTACAAAAGGAAGAGAAAAGAAAAGAAAGGCAACAGGCTGAGTTGACTTGT
Organism: Psammomys obesus; assembly: GCF_907164565.1. Lineage (NCBI taxonomy): Eukaryota > Metazoa > Chordata > Mammalia > Rodentia > Muridae > Psammomys > Psammomys obesus. The sequence continues at coordinate 25,069,592 of NW_026587216.1, forward strand.
CCCTTAAGTAAGCAAAGCTTCATCCGCACAATGGAAGTTCACATACAAGGCTTAAAGCATGGTGGGGGGAGGGTTCAGGAGAAGGAATGGCATTCTGAGTACTCTCTCTGAACATCAGTAGGAATATCTTCACAAAAAAAGAAAACTTGACATGCTAGACTTCCAGCTTGACAAAGTACATTTATATACTGACATTAACATGTGATGATTAAAGAATTTAATTTAATGGTGATATTGTGAGTTGGAAATATGTTCAAGTCCCAACCTATTGCTTCAAAAGGGAATGTACTTAGAAATAGGGTCTTCACAGATAAATCAAGTTAAATGCAGTGCATCGGGTGGGCCCCTGGTCAGTGGCTGGTGTCCTTAGTAGAAGGGGAAATTTAGACAGCCACAGAAATGAAAAGAATGCCGTGTGAAGACAAAGGCAGTGGTAGAGTGATGGAGCTGAAGCCCAAGAATTCCAAGGATACCAGTGAACCTGCTCCAGAAGGGATAGTCTCCGAGAACAGACTCTCCTCCACAGCCCTCAGAGGGAAGCAGTCAGGGACACTGTGCTCTAGGACTTCTTGCCTCCAGAAATGTAGGATACTAAATTTCGATATCTTAAGCAATGAAGATAAATACCCTCATTCTTTTTGGAGTTAAGTTGAAAAGAGGTATTTTTGTATCTCTCTTTTATTCCCTTTACCCAAATAATAACATATTGTCACAAAAGGCATAGCTAACAAATATAATTGTTGGGAAATGGGGCTATAAGAGATGCACTACCACTTGGAAAGTTAAAACCGCCTCCATTGCTGGTGGGAATGTAAACTTGTACAATCACTTTGGAAATCAATCTGGCACTTTCTCAGACAATTTGGAATAGTGCTACACCAAGATCCAGCTATGCCACTCCTAGGCATATATCCAAAGTATGACAACTATACAACAAGGACATTTGCTCAACCATGATTGTAGCAGCTTTATTTGTAATAGCCAGAAGCTGGAAACAACCTAGATGTCCCTCAATTGAGGAATAGATGCAGAAATTGTGGTATATTTACACAATGGAATACTACTCAGCAATTAAAAACAAGGAAATCATGAAATTTGCAGGCAAATTGGGAAATAGAAAAGATCATCCTGAGTGAGGTATCCCAGAAGCAGAAAGACACACAGGGTATATACTCACTTATAAGTGGATGTAAGACATATAATATAGGATAATCATACTAAAATCTGTACGCTTAAAGAAACTAAGCAAGAAGGAGGACGCTGGGTAAGATGCTTAATCCTCATTCAGAAAGGCAAACTGGATAGACATCAAAAGAGGGAGAAAAAAAGGGAACAGGACAGGAGCCTACCACAGAGGACCTCTGAAAGACTACCCAGCAGGGTATCAAAGCAGATTCTGAGACTCACAGCCAAACTTAGGGCAGAGTGCAGAGAATCTTATGAAAGAAGGGGGAGATAGAAAGACTTGGAGGGGATAGGAGGTCCACAAAGAGAGCAACAGAACCAAAATATCTGGGCACAGGGATATTTTTTGAGACTGATATCCCAACCAAGAACCATCCATGGAGATAACCTAGAACCCCTGCACAGATGTAGCCCATGGCAGCTCAGTTCCAAATGGGTTCCCTTGCAATGGGAACAGGGACTGTCTCTGACATTTACTCAGTGGCTGGCTCTTCAATCACTTCCCCCTGAGGGGGGAGCAGCCTTACCAGGCCACAGAGGAGATAATGCAGCCAGTCCTGATGAGACCTCAGGCTAGGGTCAGCAGAAAGGGGAGGAGGACCTCCCCTAGCAGTGGACTTGGGGAGGGGCATGGAAGGAGATGAGGTAATGAATGTGAGGTGGTGGAGGAGGGGAATCTGAAATCAGAATGGAAGGTGTGGCACAAGATACACATGTGTGTGGTTTGTAGTACATAGTTGTTAAATATGGAGAATGAAGACAGCTGGCAGAGGCTGCAGATGTGTGAGCACAACATTCTCTGCATATTCCTATGCACACCATTCAGCTCACTGTGTGTGTGTGTGTGTGTGTGTGTGTGTGTGTATTCATCTAGTGTTTCTCATGGATTAAAAATAATATGTAAGAAAATAGGAAATTCACATTGTGCTCAAATTGTTCTCTAATGTAAGAAAATTGTGTGTTGGAACAGCTCTGAGTTTTTAAAAGAGGTGTAGGCAGAAGCGATTGTGCCTTTTCTGAATATCTACTTTCTGCAGCATCTAGGTTATAAACAAGGTTATCTATGATAGAAAATATAATTAGACATAAAAAAATCCAAATCGAAAGCCCCAGAAAATGTTTTTAGTATCTCTGAGAAGCATTACACAAGGTCTCTTCTGCCCTCTTCCTTTATTAGAGAAGTGCTTCAGGTCTGTGTATGTTTCCGTTCTCCACGCCGTAAATCTATGCTTTCAAGGAAGACTGCAAGGAACTTGTTCTTACTAAAATATACATATGAGCTGTGGTGGTTAATGGAAAATGTCCCCATAGGCTCATATTTGAGCTCCTGCCTGCCAGTTGGTGGTGCTTTGGGGGGAGGTTATAGAGCATTTTTTGGGGGGAGATCAACACTGGGAAATGGACTTTGAGGTTTTTAGCTTCACCCCAATTTCTGTGCTCTCTCTCTCATTCTCTCTCTCCCCTCTCCTTCCTTTTTGTGGCTGATATGTGATCAGTCAGCTTCCAGTTCCTGCTGCCATGCCTTCTGCCATGACAAGCCATCCCTGGCACCAAGACTTCATTCCCCTGGAGCCCTAAGTGAAAAATCAAGCCTTTCTCCCTTAAGTTGCTTTTCGTCAAGGTATTTTATCAGAGCAACAAAAAAGCAACTAATACATTAGTATACGGGGCTGGGTACGTAGCTCAGTGTAGAATGTTTACCTAGCATGAAGAGGCATTGACTTTGATTCCCAGAATGAAAGAATACAAACACACACACACACACACACACACACATATGCACCATAGATGTATATCTATCTATCTATCTATCTATCTATCTATCTATCTATCTATCTATCTATCTATCTACCTACCTACTATCTATCTAAACATGTTATACAAATGATGCTCACCTATCAAAACAATCAATTTTGCTGTCTCTCCAGTTATCCCAATTGTGTAAGGAATGAATATAGCACCAAAAAATGTGTGCCTACATCTTGGCTTTCCCCAAATCTAGTTGTCTGAACACTTTGACTGTATAGCCTGCCTACCCTAAAAACCTTCTATTGGGATATTATGAGGAACAAAGTAAAGAACACACTTTCTCATCCCCCTAACAGCAGCATGTGGGGAGGCAGAAGCCAAAAGGCCTAATTTAAGACCCTGACTCTGACATGGCATTGTTCCTGAAGCTTCAGCATATAGCTTAAATTCTCTAAAACTTTTCATTTATTAAGCAGAGGCAATAACTTAATTTTTTTATTTTTAATTATATATATTTATGTGTGTCTTTTTAGTATGTGCCTATGAGTGCAGGTGTCCATGGAAACTAAGAGAGGGCCTCAGATACCGTGGAGCTGGAGTTACAGGCAGTTCTGGGGAGACAGGTGTGTGTGTTTGGAATTGAACTTGGGTCCTCTGCAAGGACCTCATGCTCCTAAACCCTGATCCATCTCTCCAGCTCTGCAATGATACTCTTAGGAATATAAAGTTATGTTTATATGAGTGAGTATATACCATGCGTGTCTTTTTGCTTCTGGGACAACTCACTCAGGATGATCCTTTCCAGGTCCCACCATTTACCTGCAAATTTCATGATTTCCTTATTTTTCATTGCTGAGTAATACTCCATTGTATAGATGTACCACAGTTTCTGCATCCATTCTTCAGTTGAGGGGCATCTGGGTTGTTTCCAGCTTCTGGCTATTACAAATAAAGCTGCTACAAACATGGTTGAGCAAATGTCCTTTTTGTGTACTTGTGCCTCTTTTATAGACATCAGAAGAAAAAGAAAATAGGAAACAACCTCAGAACCTGCTACAGAGGGCCTCTGAAAGCCAGAAGAAAACAGGAAACAAACTTGAAACCTGCCACAGAGGGCCTCTGAAAGCTTCTGCAGTATAGACTGTCAAAGCAGATGCTGAGCCTGATGGCCAACTGATGGGCAGAGTGAATGGAATTTTATGTAAGAAGTGGGAAATAGTCAGAGATGGAGGGGACGGGAACTCCACAAGGAGAGCAACAGAACAAGATAATTTGAACACAGGGAACTTCCCAGAAAATCATACTCCAACCAAGGACTATTCGTGGAGATGACCTGGAACCCCTGCACAGGTGTAGCCCATGGCAGTTCAGTGTCCAAGTGGGTTACATAGTAATGGGAAGAGGGACTGCCTCTGACATAATCTGATTGGCCTGCTCTTTGATCACCTCCCCCTGAGGGGGGAGCAGCCTTACCAGGCCACAGTAGAGAACAATGCAGCCACTTTTGATGAGAACTGATGGACTAAGATCAGAAAGAAGAGGAGAACCTCCCCTATCAGTGGACTTGGGGAGTGGCATGCATGCAGAAAGGGAAGGGAGGGTGGGATCGGCAGGGGAGGAGGGAGGGGCTTATGGGGGATACAAAATGAATAAAGTGTAATTAATAAAAAATTAAAAAAAAGAAATTAATTACCATGTTAAAAAAAAGAATATAAAGTTAAATATATATCAAAAAGTTCAGCCTAATCACAACATGGATAGACATACTCATTACTCTATCCTAAACATGGATAGACATACTCATTACATATTATGACTAACAAGGATAGAATCAGCTGTATGAGCATCTTATGTGTACCACAATGTCATTCATTTCAGTACACAGGATACAAAACATATATAAGCTCTACAGAAGTTCTGCATGTGACCACTTACATATGACTTTCAAAAACATTTCAGTGTAATTCATCTCATGTGCCCCTGGTTTTGCTGTTTGCTGAATACAGTAGGCATTCCAGCTCCCCTGCATGATTAGCAGCTCAGACTTGCTGGGCAGTTGGCCAGGGGTGGGCTATGGTCCAGATGGCTGGGCATTCTGGAGTTGCATGGAAAGCCAGGTAAGTTGTGCAGAGATTCAACCAAAGCCCTTCTCCAGAGCTCTCTGCAGAGACACCAGAACTAATGTGCACACAGCATCTGTCAACGTGACTTCAATCTTCAGGTTATGCAAAGACATTTCTGGGTTTCTTCTTAGGCAATAGTCTTTTCTAGACATAAAATTGCCAGATTTGAAATTGCTTTATTCTGGTGATTTTGTGCAGCTTTGTATTTAAGGTTTTAGATGGCTTGTTTTTGTTTTTGTTTTTGTTTTTGAGCTGGTTCTGTGTTCTGTGTAGACTACTGCAAAGTTCTGAAGTAAGAGTGTGGTTAAAAAAAAAAAAACCTCTGGCAAGACTGACATTCTAAACATTACCCCGGATCCATGAAGTTTGGTGAGAGATCACAAGCAAACAAACAAAAAGAGTAATACTAGTTTTGGTTGAAGAAAATGCTTTTACAAGCATTACACATTTCACAAGCATAAAATGATGAAGCCATGTGGTGAACTAAAACGCATCATGGAAAAAGCATTTAATCTAGCCTTCTTCTTAGAGACCTTTCTGTCAGATTTCCAGAGCACACTGAGGTAGGCAGATACACCTTTAATCTGGGCCACACCTTCTGGTAGCAGTCTATACAAAGGACACAGAAGAAGGAAACTTGCTCTTCATTCCTTCAATGCATGAGAGCTCACCATGCCCCCCCCCTTTTTTTTAAATTCCAGCACATACTGAAGACCAGCTGAGACATCCAGCCTCCTGGCCTGAATAACTGAATTCTTGGACCTTCTGTTGGTAGATAGCCATTATTGGACTAGCTGGACCCACAGCTTATAAAGCCAATGGTTTCTAATAAAATAATTTTATCAGTTCTGTTCCTTTAGAGAATCCTAACTAATACAGTATTCTAAAAAGCATATTTTGAGGTGTCCAGGAGATAAAGGATCTAGATATCTTTCTTCATAGACATGAAGACTGAAAGTGATGTTTATACATTCATCAATTGTCCTCAGAAAAAGCCATTCCAGTGGTTCATTTTGCATCACCAGGAATCCTCTTCTGTTTCTTTCTAAGCCAACAAAGAAATGTATTCTCCTGGTTCAGAGACTTATTTTTGCAATCTAACCAAAATCTCTTGGGTACCAGGAGCCAGTTACCTTCAACTAATTCATAAGGTTACATCTACCTAATTTTTCACATTCCTTCCATTGTACATAGTCTTCTGCGGTTCTTCTTGCTTTCTTAAAATGTGACTAACTGGCTTAGGTTCCAAAACTATTTGCGCAAGTCAACAGCAGGCCAAAGCATGACTCCCATCTCTCTTTCGCCTCTGTCCTCAGTTTCAGCCAACAGTGTTTCAGTTCTTGGTGTCTGCTTCTTCAGGCCCAGAGGAGAGTTTCGTTTTCTCACCCAGCCCTCCTTCTCCTGAAGCTAAAGTTCGATGTCTGTGATCTCTCTGTGAACTTTAGAAGGGAAAATGATCAGAAGTAACCTTAATCTGTAATGGGCATCTCTGATTTTAGCTGGGGGGAAGGCATTTCTTTCTTAGAGTATGGCGATAACAATTTCATCAGATCAATACAGTCAAAGTTAACCTCAACACTTTGGCTGGACTGACTGGAATACAAGTCCTTGTGCCAGGAATTTTCCAATGAAATGGCCTTATTTCTAACAGCCCAGTCAATGAAGGCACGCTGAAAACAATGCTTCAAACCTTCTGTTGCCTCCCTCTTAGAGGAGGTTGAGTTTTTGTAAAATCAGAATGCTGAGACTGCCCCTGTTTTACAGATGGGGAAATTCAGACTCAGGGACCAAGTGGTATCTCTTGTATGCCCACATGAGGAATTTAGGTGGGAGCTGAACAGATCACAAACCCAAGCTATTGTCCATGGATTCTCAGAGCCTCACTACAGGGTTCTTCTTTCTCCTCTTTACAAGTGATCAAGATGCAGTGATCTAGTCAGCAGATGGGAGCCCAAGGTAAACCAACTTCAAAGACAAAATTCAATTTTGGTTATTGTTCCTCTACAGAGAAGAACATGTTGCATTAAGCAGTAGGCTTTTATGCATGGGTTCCTTACTAGTCTCCATGACACGTACATAGACCAACTTTCAAAGAAGATGCACAGCAGGCTTTAATGCCTGGGTGATCCTCAGTCCTTTTCTCTGAGAGTCATATTCTTCACTGAGTGCCCTGCTACTGTGTGTGTCTACTTGCCTGAGTGTTCAGATTAATAAATTAATCATTCTGAGGACCTGACATAGAGAAAGTAACTTCAAATCCATTTCTCTGTGTCCAGGTAGGAAGATGTTTATCCATCTAATAAAGATATTTTTATCTTAGACTTTCTTATAGTTCATGATATTAATATCATAAGTGGAGAATCGCCAGTCAAAAAATGCTTAGGGGCAGAGTATTTCAGACTTTGGAATGATTTTCAATTTTTAACATGTATGTTCTGAATATCTTGAGATGGAAAACAAATATAATAATGTTAGATTCCTTTATGATTTGCACACCTCACACAGACACATTAAAAGTAACTTTATGCTAGGTTTTGAAATTATTTTGTGCAAGAAACAAAGTTGTGACATGGTATTATCCACTGCTGGACAGTGTCCAAAATTTTTAGGTTTTAATCAAGGCTGGGTGGCACAAATCTGTAGCCTCCACTACTTAGGATATGGAGGCAGAAGGATTGAAATTTCAAGAGCTGCTTGAGCTTCAGACTGAGTTCAAGGACCCCGTGAGTAACTTAGTGAGACATTGTCTCAAAATAAATATTTTAATTAAATAAAAACACAAGCCTTGGGAATAGCTCAGATGTAAAGTGCCTCATCTAATATGAGCAAGCCTTTGATTTCAATCCCCAGTAACATTTTGGATTTAAGCTTAGGGTTGCTCATTTTGAATTTCAGCTATGGTGGCAGGTTATGATAACTAGACTGTCTCCCATTATTGAATAAAATATAAAAATAATGATGCTGTATTTGGTCTCTTTTCTTTGGGAAAAAAAGGAGAAACTGTCACTATTATTCAGAAAGCCCATAATGGTGTATAGAGATTTTCTTCTTCTGAAATAACATATGAATCATTAAAAACTTTTGTATAAAATGATCAAAGCATAGAGGCATTTTTGAAGATTTCTAGGATATGTCCATTCTCTTGCACAAGGATCAGACTGATACCAACTTATCAGTCTCTCTCCATCTCTAACACATCACATACAGCCCAGAATATGGTAAGAAGTTATATAATACACAATAAAAAATAAAAGTACTTACTTAGACTATCACGTTTCCTTTGTAGGAGTTTATGTAGTCCATACGATAGAGCCATAATTAATTTATTTACATTTTAGAAGGCTAACTGTTATGCTAATATACTTTACCCAGGGGTCAAATAATGCAGAATAAACTAACACATGTGGATGGCACATTCTTCATGAAACACTGAAGTGGTTATGTGCTTTGTTGCTGTGACAGAGCACTTGACAGAAACAACAGAGAAAGGAAGACTTCTTTTGGTTATACTTTGAGAGATCTGCCACAGTGGAGAAGCCATAGCTGAGTTCACTGTAGCTTGCGGCACTGCGGCTGCTAATTACATTACGTCTGCAGTCAGGAAACAGAAAGAAAACGGAGCCTGAGCCAGGGTGGGCTGTTGCCCATACAGCCTGCCTCAGCAATCCATTTCTTCTAGCAAGATCCCAGTTCCTCACGCCTGTATTTCTTTGAACACCATCATCAGCTAAAGATCAAGTTTGGTCACTTTAGATTCAGATACAACAGATAATTAACATTAAAAATTAATCTTAAAAATGTAGTCTAAATGTCATTAAATCTGTACTGTTGATGCTAAGTTATTTTTAGTTTTAAAAATACTATGAAATAAAACACGTGGAAAGAAATAGATAAGTTAAATACTTTTTATGTTGTATGTGTATGTGTGTGTGCATGTGTGTGTGTTTGCATATGTGTCTAGAGAGATGACTCCATGGGTAAAAGGTCTGCTGCATGAATTGAGGACCTATATTTGGGTCTCCAGTATGCTTGGGAAGTCAAAATGCCGGGGGACAGAGCAGAGGCAGGTGAATCCCAGAACTCAATGGTCCACCAGTCCAGACAAATGAGGAGCTTCATGTTCAGTCAGAGACATACCCTATCCCAAGGAAAAAAGTACACAAGAAGAAAGATACTCAGCGGATATTGGTATCTGATTTCCACATTCACACACCCACAATAATAATCCCCACCATATGCAAATGAGTAAACACATGGATAAATAAGCACATAAATAATTAAAAATAAGACAAAAGCCAAAGTAAGCAAATGGGCTTTATAGAAACAAAAGAGCGAGCCTGGTGACAATAGCAAACAGATAAGGCCTATTCTAAACATCTTTCTGCATTTTCTAATAGAAAAGTCTAGAAACTGAGGTGTGCACTGGGTTTGTGAGGTCTGCTGTCGGGTTTGTGATTCCAGTGAACTCCACACACCAGCAGATGGCAGAAGCTCCTTGGTGTGCCTAGGAGGCCATCACACTCATGTTAGGGTAGAATTCAGATGAAATTTAAAAATTTAAGTTAGAAACTGATGAAAGATAGAACGTACACATTTCATCGGGATCCTGTGGAAAGCATAAGCTTCTAGTCTTTTTATGTAAAAAAAGAGGACACATTTTTATATTCATATTTTCTATTCGTGACTGTTCAAATGCCAGGCAGCATTCACAGAAAAGTCTCTGGAAGACAGAGATCCAGAGACCATGTTGCATTTGTGCCTCATGGTTCAATACATAATCCATTGATTCACATACCTCCAAGGTGATGCTGGAAAAGCCTAACCCCTTGGGTACCAACCTCTTTGGGAGTCATGCGTTCGTAGGAAGGGACAGTTGTCTTTTTTATGGGCAAATGTGAGAAGATATGGTTGTTACTGCAGAAGAGGGATGGAGGACGGAGTCAGTGCAGACAATGAGGTGGCTCTTTCCTTTCTGGATGGTCCTGGTGTAGCTTTGGTCACAGTCTCTGGCAGAAATTTTAAACTAGTTATACTGGGAAAGACGCCCAAGCGTCTACTGCAATGAACAAATATGTGTTGGAGAGATGGGGAAAATAGAGTATGCTGTGAAGAGATGGAAGAGAAATAGAAGCAGAGAGGTCCTTGCACTGCAGAGAGAGGTGGAGCTGGAGACATGAACATGGTGAGAGACCGGCTAATGTGAAGACCTGTGCACCCACGTGAGGCCATGGTGACGTCCCAGTCAGGGTTGCTGCTGAGGGCCTTGTCTAGGTCCACAACCAGGGTTTGTGGATCCAGGATCTGTATTGCCACTGAGGGCTATTTGGATGTTCATGATCTTTGCAGCTGCCTGAGGCCAGGTTGATGTCTGTGGGCCATGCTGCCACTGGGATCCAAACTGATCTGAGTGGCCTGTGCTGCCCCTGAGGCCATGGTGATGTCCTGGACTTGGCTGCCACTGAGGGCCATGTCTGGGTCGGTGGTCCTACAGCATCGAGGTTTTATGTTGATGTCTGTGGCCCAAATTACCACCCAAGGCCATGCAGATGGTAGTAGGGCTGCTGCCTGGAAGGCATGCTGAGCCGACCCCTCCACCCGCTGATCTGCAGTGCCAGCAGTGAGATGGGTATGGAAGAGCTAGCCCTACCCCTGATGGAGAGGGCTGGCAGAAGACTGCAGCTCACCAACTCAGCTACCCCCCAGGCCCAGATCCAGGGTCTTGAGTTGACCCATTCCAGCATCTACCCTATCTATGAGCTGCTGGAGCATGTAAAGGGGCTGGTCCTGCAGAACCACAGCTGCAGGATCTCCATGACAACAACAGGATATCCTCGAGGAGTCTGGGTGAGGGTCCAGTATTGGCGTAGCAGAAGCCAGGGGCCTCGAACCAGACCAATGACTCATTGCAATGAACACTGGCAAGTAAAGCTGTTTGGACAAAAGGGTATATAGTGTGTGACTCTCCAGAGCTCCACATGCCGCTGCAATGAATGGATATGTAATAGAGAGGCAGGAAAGGCAGAGGAGTAGAGGGGGGCAAGTATGACGAAACTGGAGACAGGACAATTGTGACTAGTAGGAGAGAAGGCTGTGATTGATAGATTTATAGATTGATTGTAACTGGTCATTGCCCAGAGAGGTTGGCAAATTTTTTTTTTCATTTATTCTTTTTATAATTTTTTTAACTTTTCTTTTTGGCAGAGGGTTATGAGGGTGAAGGGCAGATAGGGAAGAATGGAGAAATGAGTAGGATTGGGGTGCACGGTGTGAATAAAAAATATGTCAATAAAAACTATCTATACTGGGTCTCTGTGAATGTTGTTGTACTTTAACTGTTTTCCGCAAAATAATCAGAATTTTTGGTTTCTCTAAAGCAGTCATGCCCAATGGACACTAACAAACTATTTATATGTTATATTTTTAAAAGATAAATAGCAACAAATGAATTTAATTTTAATGACGTATCTTATCACAATATGTCCAAAACATTAATATTTTGTGTACTACCTACCTACAAAATTATTAAGAAGTCTTTTACATTCGTGTTCTTTTTTTTTCCAGTAAGTCCTCAAAACAAACTGGCATGTACTTTATACTTGTAGTTCATTTCAACTCAAACCAGCTATATTTAAAGCCCTTAGTATCTGGCAGATTGCAGAGCACAGCTCTACCCACCTATATGAATTACTTCCAGCACCTCTGTGACAAATGTCACAACCTAAGAGAGCAGAGATGCATTTGGCTCATGATATCATGGCATCAGTGGCTGTGGGGCATGGTTGATTGACCCAGTGTGCTATGCCAGTAGCCTATAGCATACAGGTGTTTCTCAGCTTCATGGCTGACAGGAAGCAGAGAAAGAGGGAGTCAGGAAGGGGCCCAGAGTCCAGGCATCCACTAAGGAACCTCTCCCAGTGACCTGCTTCTTCCGGGGGGGGGGGGTGTGTTTAACCTCATAACCTTTCATACACACAGCACCCTCTGGGGGCCAAGAACTCAAGACATGAGCCATAATACCATCCAACAAAAGGACAATTAAATCTTTGGATAATTCATCTCAAATAAATGATCTGAAATGTTTGTAATTTCACTTTCATTATTACAGTCTTGAATATTTTGTTAGTTGTCTCTTGAAACTGATCATGCCTGTGCTCAATTACATGCTGAACAAGGATTTTGGATTTAGAAGAAACAAAATTTGAAGACAAAATTCACATAATAAAGGCGAGTAAATAAAATTGTTTCACTACTAGTCGTAGTACGAACTGAAAATAACTAATTCTTTTTAATGAAATCATATTTTAAATTCTAGCCACCAGCAAGAAGGGTTCTTGACAATTCAGCAACATCTGTTCTTAAACTAATACCTAAAGTAAATTAATTAGGAATGAATACAAGCTTCTCTGATGCTGAGGGTATAAAATCTAAGATTTTTAGGGGTACTGTCTGGTTTTGATACTTGACCTAGCTCATCTTCCCAGGCACTGTAGAAATTTGAGTCATTTGGGATTTGGGGGTATGTTTGAATACATCCTGCCAGTTCACAAGGTTTATGGGAGGAAGTCCATCTACGTTGCCATCTTTACAGGTATTTTTAGCTTTCCTGTTACCCAGATGCAGCCACACAAGGGAGTAGAGAAACAGTGTGTTTAGGTAGCAAGGTGAGTGGGAGGCGCCCCAGCACCAGAAGCAGCCTAACGAAAGACTCCAAATGTCACGGCTGGTGCTTGATATGGGAGTCCTGAAACTGTTTGCCTGCTTATTTATATCCCTCACTAAAAAGCCTCAGAGGCTGCTCAGATAATATTATGGTGTGTGTTTCCTAAAACAGGCTTTAGACAGCACTTGCCAGAATCGCTCTATTTTTAATTGGTTATTTATTTGTTTTTGAGGAGCGGGAAGGAATTTATCGTCTGGAAAAACCATCACACAGAGAGCTTCAAGGTAAGAGGAAAAGCACGCAGTCTGGGTAACTAAGACACAAGCAGAGACAGTCCCAGATGTATCTGTTGAGTCTGGAGGACACAGTCTGCGCCCTTTTGTTTCTCTTCCTAGCATTCAGCACTCATAGCTAGAGAGTGTCCTGATGTTGTCTTGTGTCTGCAACCAGTATAGATCTTATTTGGGAACAGTTCAGGAGACATCATTTGCTTTCCACACTTTCTCAAACTTGTCCACGCCTTACCCAATTTTGCTTCATCAGCAGTTGCTTTCACCATGCATCCGATCCATGGACATGCAGGTCCTCCAAGGACCCAGCAGGGCTCCACTCCTTACCTGCATTAGTTACTTTTCCTATTGCTCTCACAAAATATGCAACAAAAGCAACTGCAAGAAGGAAGAGTTTATTGGGCAGTTCACCACAGTGAAGAGGCCACCGCCAAAGGCAGGAGCTTGAGGCACCTGGTCACATGGTGTCACTGCCAGGAAGCAGAGAGCGACAGCTGCTCCTGCTTAGGCTGGCTTCCTCCTTTTAACTCAGTCTGGAAACCAAACCGTGAAATGACACTATTCACAATCAGGGTCTGTCTTTCTATTTCAGTTAACCTGCTCTGTCCTCACAGACAGGACCAGAGGTTTTTCTCTTAAGTGAGTCTAAATTCTGTCAAATCAAAGCTCAGGCTTAACCACCACTCCACCTTTTCCTACAGTGATAGTTTTTCCTCAGCATCTACTTACTATTTCATCTGTCCAACTCCACAGAGACCAGAAACAGTCTCATATATTAGTAGTAGGATCAGGTCCACGCCCTGACATTTCCATTTGCTTTCTTTCTTTCTCACGACAATGCAGAAGTCCGTGTATTTGGTTAATAAAGCCTAAAGTTCCGGCGAAGTAAAACTAGTCAACGAGCTAGGCTTCCCTTTATAGTGAACATTTTTGCTACATACTTACTGAGGTACTGTGCCACTAGTTACAACTGCTGTACATAAATAGAGAGCTGGTTCAAGGTGTGAAGTCATATAACTTCCTAAAACAGAAATCATAGGAAAGAGGAGAAATCTAGATGGCATTTAATTAAGATGTGTGTAAGGGATGTGAGAGTCCCTTCAGCCCCTCCCTTCTTTTATGAAATGCTAGCGACAAGACAGAGGACAGGGGGCAGAATGCAGAGCCCTAAGGACTGCCATCAACTCTCTCTATATATGTACCCAGCAAACACTTTGTCATTTTGTCTCTGTTCCTCAGGTCTGGCTTTAAGAAGCAGGAAGAATGGCAACCTACCTTGTTGTCATGAGTCCACATTCCAAGGGAAGTGGGAGATTAAATAGAAAAGTAGGACATTTTTGAACAGTGTGACATGCTATGAAAGTGTAAGCAGATGTGGCCCAGTGGGGAAGGCTCTTTAATACAACAAACTGTAGGACATTTAAAATGATTAGCTAACGAAGTGACAGAACAAGAACTCCAGACGTTCACACTAAGATATATGGGACTATGTCTGACATCCATGGCTACAAAAATTCTATAAAGACTGGACTAAGTACCATGATAGTCTATGAAGAACCATGAAATATCCAAATTATTCCTTATGTGAAATATCCCCAACTACTTGGGGATAGAAAGCTAAATAGAGTTATTCCTTGATGGCTATGTGTCTTCTGACTGGGAGTAGAAAGAAGGGATTGCACAGCATTGTGAATGCAATTAAGGTCATGAAATTTTACATCCAGGAATAGTTAAAATGGAAATGTCATGTGATATGTATTTTACCATAATTAAATTATTTGTGTAATATAACAATGAATTGTCTTATATGTGAGTTATGTGTCAATAAAGCCATTTAAGAAATTAAAAGTCTCATTCTCTCTGGCTAGGTTATAGAAATTTTCCCCCCTTGTGATTATGCAGCTTTAATTTTTATGAGTTTAGGATAGTTAATAATTCGGAGACTCCTGCACAGAACAGCTGACATTTCCAAAGTAATAAATTCTTTTCTGTGTGGCTTAAACTTAAGTTGTCTTTTGTTCGTCAATCAAAACAGATTATGATTCTGTAGCTGTGAATTGATGTACTCTACTGAGGATAGATCTGTCAACCCGACTCACTTTTTTTTTTTATCCACTCTAGTCACTTGAAAAATGTCTTGGGGTGGGGGTAAAAAAAATAGATGTAACTAGAAAAACTCATCCTGAGTGAGGTAATCCAGACCAAGAAAGACAAACATGGTCATGGTATGTACTCACTTATAAGCTAGAAAGTACGGGTAACCATGCTACAATTCACAGACCCTTCTTCTTTTGTATTTAGTCTGTATCTAATAAGACTATTTTTAGCCAATAAACAGCACCCCCCCCCTCGGGAGAAGCAACTACAATACTACCAGAAAGGAGAGCTACTTCATACAGACTGCACATTACACTCTTAGCAAGAAGAAAATTGCTTTGCCTCAGTGCGGGATGAGCTGTGTTTTCCCATCCGTCCCAGCGGGAAGACAGGCAACGTTTCTACAAAGAGAATCCGCTGCCACCCGACTAAGATTAGATCAGTCCACATTTGTGCTCTGAGTTGGTGCCTTTATCTCAGCTGCTGTGTGGGAGTTTACACTCTTAATCTCTGCACATTGAGAACGGATCAGATCCGATCTCGCTCGGTAAGTACAAGAGTTCGAGAAATTCACCCTTCTACGTTGCTTCATTCTGGTAATAAAATTTCAAGGCAGACCCTTCCAGATTTCCAGTAGAAGAAAGGAATTATCTGCTAATTGAATGCTCAGTGTGCCAGCTGATGGCAACTGTGAGATCAGCTGCCGAATCACCTCGGTTATGACAATGGAACAGAAGCCAGATGTGCACTCTGTTTCCAGATGTTCTGAATGGCTAACACCAGGCCAAGGTGAGTGGACAATGTCAATTCCAGGCTTACAGCTTAGGCTTTGCAACGGCTTAGAAAAAATATGTAAAAATGAAGCCCTGATTACATTGAATCTATGTTTTTCTGTATAATCTTACTGGTACCTTCTTTTCTTTCTTTCTTTCTTTCTTTCTTTCTTTCTTTCTTTCTTTCTTTCTTTCTTTCTTTCTCTCTCTCTCTCTTCCTTCTTTCCTTCCTTTCTGACATTTATTTGTGAGTTCAACTGTACTTCTGTGTAAATGAAATGACTACCTTTATGGAGAGGTTATTTCAATGAAACGATCATAACTTTTAATGATAGATCATGCTTAATCTTCCCCAAGAAGTGTTAAAACAGAAGGCATGACTTAAGTCTATTGAGAAGATCATTCTAGCAAACCTTCCTCATGCTGCACTTCATCTTAAAAACGACTAGCAGCTAAGAGTCTATTAAAAGTCTCTAGCAAGGTAAAACTTGAACTCCGTTAGGAGTTTTAAGGTCTGAATAACTCTTGCTTCAGGAAAAATCAATTATTTCATTCAGTCACATTCAGACACCCATTTTACCTCTACAAAGCCCAAGGCAACAGCTTCTGTTTCTCTTGTCGTAGACTTTGACCTTGATGTCTAGGATGCTGACACCATTTTAATGTGCAGATACTCCATAGGCAGTCTTGAATCAGAACAGGCTTTTTTACGGCCGGTGTTTCTAACTCCCAGAGCACCTTCCATATAATTTTGCTTAAGAGATGGAAAACTTAAGGGAAGATGACGGCAAAGCAGACACGTTACTGGTTTGAACTACAAAGAGCCGGAAGTGATAATCTGATTAGTTACGTTCATTTCCTTATGTTTCCTTTTTGATTCATTCTTTGCACACGTATGTGTGTGGTATACATGTGGTATGCATGCAAATGGGCACACATAGGTGCCAGTGTGTATGCACATGGATGTTTTTTACATGCATGCATGTAAAATCCAGAGACTGACATCAGTTGTCTTCCTTGATGACCCTCCATTTTGATAACTGAGGCAGGGTCTTAGCCAGCCTGCCACTGGGAATCCCATCAATCCACCCCCTAACTACAGGAAAAACGGGTGTGCTACCATGTCCATATGGAATTCAATGTGTGTTGGAGATGTAAACTCTGGGCCATCTCCCTCCCCTGGGTTTTTGAAAATCATTTTTAAGTTTCTGTTTACCAAAGCTTGGGTAAAAATTAATTCTTAAAATTTTATTTTTATTATTTGTGATTATGTGTACGTGTTTTTCTGCATGTGGCTGTCTGAATTCGAGTGCAAGTTCCTGCAGATGCTAAGAGCATAGAACCTTCCTGGAGCTGGCGTTTCACGTGGTTGGGAGTGGCCTGACTTGGGTTGTGGGAACCACACTTGGATCCTCTCAGAGAGCAACAGAAAATTTTTTTTTAATTCTTTATTAATTACACTTTATTCACTTTGTATCCTGCCCCTGTGGTTCCCTCCCTCCTCCTGCCCCAATCCTTCCCTTCCTTCCCTCCTCTGCATGCATGCCCCTCCCCAAGACCACTGATAGGGGAGGTCTTCTTTTCCCTCCTTCTGATTCTAGTCAATTAGGTCTCATCAGGAGTGGCTGCAGTGTCTTCTTCTGTGGCCTGGTAATGCTGCTTCTCCCTCGGGAGGAGGTAATTAAAGAGCAGGCCAATCAGTTCATATCAGAGTGTTTTCAATTGCAGGGACAGCTCTACTAGCCTACTGGTATAATTCATTTAAAATCAGTCATAGACAGGTTAAATGTCCCATTCCAAAAACCTAGCATTGCAAGTAAATTTATATTTATTAGTGCACTTATCTGTCTGCCTCCTCCTCTTATGTGACTAATTGCCCAAATGTGTTTGTCATATTGTAAATTATTTGTCTTTTGATTTTACTCAAGCTAAAAGTTAATGTTTTCCTTTTCTCAAAAGAACAGCTCTATTTTTATTTTAATGACCTGCTTCTTTAAACACGTTTTCAAATGAGACTAATAACAGACCCTTACTCTTAGGATTGCCTGTAAAGACCAACTAGTGAAAACGAGGTTTAAATTATGCAGAATGGAGATTTTTATCAGGGGGCACTCATCACTGGTTGATGGCACTATAAGTATTAATTTTACTGCTTAGGTAGTAAGACATTTCTTATCTTACCCTTTTCTCAGACGTAGTTTATCTTAGAAATCCAAGAAAGATACAAATTGTAAACCGAGTCTTTAAAAAACCAGTGCTTTGTAAGCATAAAAATGGTTGTGAGATAAATCACCATAAATTAAATTGCATAAAACCCTGATTGTATGTTAAGCCTTTTCACACCTTCTCTTAGACTCCACTTTGCTTGCATATCAGTTGAAGAAAGGACGCCCCTGGTTATAGAGCCAGGGTACTAAAGTGTAAACCCTTGGTTCTGTCGGGATTATATTTCAGTGCAGCATACACTATTCAAGGGCTGTGATTTGAAGTACTTTGATAGTCACTACCTTCTCTTGGCTCTCAGCTCTAATCCCTTTCTGTCTATTGATGTGTAGATTTTCCCTGCTGCCTTATCCTAACACTGTAGCCAGAAAAGTCTACAAATTCTCTTCAAGTAGTCTTTGTTTGTGATACTTTGCTGTGGGTGAGAAAAACCAATTTCCCTTCACACACACACACACACACACACACACACACACACACACACACACA